>NC_058380.1:50347500-50677500 GCF_018350175.1 Felis catus
GCAAAAAAGGATGAGTCATTTTTCCCCCTTGCTAAGTTCACAGTTTAGAAGGAAAGAAGAATATAGGCACATGAATTATATGATGATGTGATAAATGTTATCATAGGGATATATATAAAATCTAGCTTTTCAAGAGCTATAAAAACTGTTTTTGGCTCCAATAATAAAAAATGAAACTTTAAAATCTAAGTTATGCATAAATGTCTAAAAACATAGAATATCGACTTCATTAGTTGCTAAATTTAGTATAAATAAACTTAATAATATTTGAAATGAATCTGTAGCTTAGATGTTCCTCACTTTGCAAGAACTCCCTAAATAGTTGTGACTATTGCTAATTATTGCCACTTGTAGTTAGGAATTGCTCGTTATCAAATGATTTGAAAACTAAGAAGATAAAAAAGAAAAGGGAAGAAAGAACTTCCCATTAGAGAGAGCAGGGGGTCAATTAAGTTTGGGGTCAGATCAGGAAGGGCCTTATAGGGCATTTTAAGTAACTTGTACCTCATTCTGTGCATGTTGAAATTTAGTATGGTGTTTGTTCTATCATAGTTGATGTCTATCTTGGAAAAATTACTGTGATAATAGTATGGAAGATGGGTTGACCTGGCAGAGCCTGTAGGCCTGAACTAGTGTGGCTTTTCAACACTCCAGGAAGAAAGGCCTGGATGGACAGGGGGGTTGAGAGTATTGAGGAGATGAAACTGTAAGGGTTGGTGATTGATTGCATTTGGGAGATTGAGAGAAATGGGGGAGAATAAGTATAGTTCCACTGTTCTGGTTTGGGTAGTGGTGGTGCCATTCACTGTGCTGGGAAACATGGCAGGAGGAACTGGTTGGAGATGGGCTGAGATGGAGCAAATAATGATTTTGTATGTGTTGATTTTGAAGTTCCATGTAAAGGGAAAATATTTAGCAAAATTTGGGTCTCTGAGTGTGAAGCTCAGATGAAGGAGACTGGGCAAGGGCTTGAGACAAACACCCTTGATTCATGGGAAGTGAAGCCATGGGCATGGACGTATATGAAGATAAAGTTAAGGGACAAAAAGGAGAAAGTAGCCAAGTGGGGGCAGCAATCAGGGAATTGGTAGGAAAAGCAAATCCAATTAGATTTCTTTCCTGGAATTTTAGAGAATTGGTGTTGTGGTAGCTAAGGAAGAAGAAAGTTTTAAAAAGAGGAGAGGAAGGGCGACTAGGTGGCTCAGTCAGTTAAGCATCTGATTTCAGCTCAGGTCATGATCTCATGGTTTGGGGGTTCAAGCCCCGCTTCAAGTGAGCCCTGCTTCTCTCTCTCGCTCTCTTTTTCTACCCCTTGCTCACTTGCGCTCTCTCTCAAAAAAAAAGAGGGGCGCCTGGGTGGCTCAGTCGGTTAAGCGTCTGACTTCGGCTCAGGTCACGATCTCACAGTCCGTGAGTTCGAGCCCCGCGTCGGGTTCTGTGCTGACAGCTCAGAGCCTGGAGCCTTCTTCGGATTCTGTGTCTCCCCCTCTCTCTGAACCTCCCCCATTCATGCTCTGTCTCTCTCTGTCTCAAAAATAAATAAAAACATTAAAAAGAGAGAGAGAGAGAGAGAGAGAGAGAGAATAAAACAGTTGCTGTTAAAAAAATAAAAAGAGGAGAGAAGGATTGGGGCAGCAGACTGACAGCTTCTGGGTTTGGCGTGGTAGCACCAGGTTACAGGTGTGTGGTTTTACAGGGAGCCAGCCGCACTCCTAACAGTGTGGACCAGGACTGGAAGGGATGTCAGAGGATCATTTGGCATCACTCCCAGCCTTCAGGAAAGGGAATGTCTAAAGTTGCCTCCCTTATTTCTGGAATTTCAAACTGATAACCCAATTCCCACCGGTCTGGCCAGACTATTCCTTAACTCACAGCACACGTGCGGAATGTTTTTTAGATTGAGCCATGCCTGCTTTCCTCTGCACCCCGCCCCCACTCTTCTTGTCCCTTTGGGAATTGGACCGTCCTTCTCTTCATGTTCGTTTCCCCCGGCTGCAGGGGCAGGTGTGGGGATGTGGGTCTGCCAGATGGAAAGAGTCCTGACTCTTTTCAATACATCCGTTGATGGGAGGGAGCGCATTCCTTCTGCCTGGTTGGTTCCCTGTCTAACATGGTATGGATGTGACAGGGAGCCAGTCAGGCAGCCAGATGAGGGACATTGTGGGCGGCTGCTGTTCACTTTCTGCTTGCCACAGCCCTTGCTCGGGGCTTGACCAGTGAGGTGTATGTGGTGGTCACACCCATCTCAGCAGATCTGTCAGCTTTCCCGCTTTTGTTAGAGGGTGATATCATGCTTCCTGGGGGGAGTGCTGGAAGACAATGCTCGGCCACTTTTCTCCAGATACAATAGGCGGAGTCAGGAAGGCAGTATTGACATTGCTGGGGCTGGGGAGGCACTCACTGCTCTGTGGCCGTCAGATGGTGAACCAGCTTAACCTTGGCACACAGGGCCTGGGTTGTGCAAGGCGTCTGGCTGCAGAGCCAAAGGGGACTCCGCCCTGGGGACAGGGCTGCTTTAGACATCTGGGAATCTGGGATGGGCTTCAAATTCTGATCCCTGTGTCAAAAACAACCACAAAACAATAATAGTACCAGATAACAAAAATGACTACCGTAGCTTGAATGTTTCTATGTGCCAAGTGTTTCATGTGATTTTTAATAACTCATGACAACTGTGCACAATAGATATTATTCGTTTTTTTTTAAATAGATGGTGGAACTGAGGCTCCAAAAGTGACTTGCCCAAGGTTAAAACGTAGTAGACATCCATTAGTTTGGAATGCCTAGCATCCCTATGTGTTAAGAGCTGCTATGATTTCCCTCCATGTGACCCTGATGGGACTGCCAGTGACGGCAGAGTGTGCCATTCATCTGACCACAACCGTTGGTTCAGATGGAGGATGCATGACCCAACAGGACCAGGTAGACTCTGGCTCAGGGAATTGATGAGAAAACATTTTCTCTCTTTGGTGAGGACACTGGGCACCCAGAGCTACCAGCTGCCCTGGGTACTTGAAGGAAGCTAGTCTTTGGAAGGAGACAATGAGGACAGTAGCACAGAGAACCTGGAACCATGACAGGCTCTCCATATTATCGGAGCGCTGAGTGCAGTGGTTTTTAGAAATCCACTCCTGTACCTTCCAAGTATGGGATACAGTTACCTTTATTTGCTTCCACAATTTTGAGTTGGTTTCTGTCTCTTGAAAGTGAATCGTCCTGAGTGATGCCCTGGTTTCAGTAGGAAGTGATAGAGGCAAGAGTTAAACTGAGAATGACCTGAAGCCCAGTTATGAGTTCTTTTAAACTCTTCACTGTGTGGTCTTCTAACTAGTGTTTCATGGTCACTGCAGGCTGGTTCCTGGAAAAGGAGGCTGATGACAGTTCTTAGTCGTGTGGTTTTAGGAAAGATTTTAAAAGAAACATTACTTCAAAGTACTTAGTACAGTGTTGGTACATGACAAGCACTCAAAAAAATCAAACGCTGTTAATTGTTTGCTTATAAACAAAGCTGGAGACTCTTAGGTTGCTTTTTGCTGGTCTTTGCAAGGCACATCTTCACCCTTGAGGGCAGGCAACCCGTATTCTATGCCAGATGGAGGTCTCTGCTTCACTTGGTGAAACTCAGCATTAGTACCCTTCGTGGCTTGGCCTTGTCTCAGAGAAAGGAGTGAAAGGAGTCGTTTCTTGATTTTTTTTTTTTTTTTTTGCTAAATATCTGGAGTGTCAGGTAGGAGAATTCCTTCGAGTGGATCTCCTAGGTAGCAAGACAGTTCTTCCTGCAAGATGCCAGCTCCCGATTCCTTCTTTTCTCTTGTCTTGACTGAACAGAGGCTCTAGGATGACTTGTCATTTATAGGTCCCCACCGCACTGATCCCAAGCCTAATTCCTAGTTCTTGACAATTTACTGTGGAATTGTTAGTTCCAAATAGAAGTTGCCTCATTTTTGACTAAGCTCATTATCGGATTTTTGGACCCATCCTGGAGCGAGAGAGAGAGAGAGAGTATGTGTGTGTGGCAGCAGCTCTCCTCCCGTTTCACCACCATCTTTGCCCCAATTACTCCTGTTCTTACTCTGAATTCCTCTTTATGTCCAGTACCTCTCACATCCGGAAATCACTTTCTAATCGGTGGGGGTTGATTCAAACACCCACCTGCGTTACTACTCATTGCTACCACTTCAGAACCAAAGGGCACGGTGTTGTAGCTGTTGGTTGTGGTCGGCACTGTTTCAGAAACCAGTCTTTACCTGCTTCGCAAGGCTCTTGCGATTCTCAGTCCCTCATGTCACATTGGAGGGGTATTTCAGCCATACCAGGCTCTGCGATTTCTAAACATACACTCTTGAAGCCTCCGTGTGCCTTTGTGTATGTTGTGTCTTCTGCCCGGAATGCTCTCTTCTCATCCCCTTTTTCATGTGACTTATTCATGCTTCAAGGTTTATCTCAGGTTCCAGCTCTTCCGAGAAGTCTTCCTTAAACTTCTTGCGTAGGTTTGGGCCCTGCCTTTACCTGGGCTTCCACTAAAAACGTGGCCTGAAGTAAAGGCATATGCGTAGGTAGATTATTCGGGAAGTGATCTCGGGAGCAGGAGTGAGGGACTAGGGAAGTAGAACAGTATTGGAAGTGTTATATGCTGGTCACTGCTATGGATGCCTGCTACCCCAGATATCCTGAGGAGCCTTATACAATGAGACTCAGAACTGTTTACCCACAAAGAAAAAGGAGAGGCATTAATCCATTGCTATCCTCCTCCTCTGTTCAGGGTTATGTAGATAAAAGAAACTAGTGGGTTACTGCTGGGATCTTGTACTGTTGTGCCGGAGAAAGTCCCAGGAAAGGAAAAGACATGTACTTGCCTGGGCACTGGGTGAGCTACTTTGACACCTGCCCAAAGTGGCTGCTGCAGGTGGAGTGGGGTGGATTTGCATTGGTGCCCAAGAAGTGTCACATACGGGCACCCCTATGCTTGCCTCTGTCCTCATACTTAGAACAGTAGATGACAATGAACAGTTTGCTTGTTGGTGTTACCCACTAGTGAGCTGTGGTTGGCATTTCAGTATTCCCAGCACCAGACGTAGTATTGTGGCTGGCAGAGAAAGGCTTTATTTATTTGTGTGTTTATTTTTGAGAGAGCACAAGTTGGGGAGGGGCAGAGAGAGGGGAACAGAGGATCCAAAGTGGGCTTTGTGCTGACAGCAGCGAGCTCAGTGTGGGACTTCGACTCATGAACTGTGATGTCATGACATAAGCCGAAGTCAGATGTTCAACCGACTGAGCCACCCAGGTGCCCCAAGAAATGCTTTAATAAATGGGTTTGCGTTGGAATAAATGTTCCAACCTAGTGCTTCCCTACGTGTGCTCTATATATTACTGCTGGCCTGAAAAAGATGATTGTATGTGCTTCCTGGAAGCATATTTTAAATTATCTATTTTTGTATCTAAGTGTAAATATATGTGTGTATATATCTATCATATCAATCAGGTGATTTAATGAATATTCTTTTTTTTTTTTAATTTTTTTTTTCAACGTTTATTTATTTTTGGGACAGAGAGAGACAGAGCATGAACGGGGGAGGGGCAGAGAGAGAGGGAGACACAGAATCAGAAACAGGCTCCAGGCTCCGAGCCATCAGCCCAGAGCCTGACGTGGGGCTCGAACTCACGGACCGCGAGATCGTGACCTGGCCGAAGTCGGACGCTCAACCGACTGCGCCACCCAGGCGCCCCAATGAATATTCTTAATACGAGGCTCAGAAAAAAATGAGCTAAAGAGAATGGTTAATAGAATAATTAATTGTACAAGCAGCATGTAGATTCAGCAAGGATCATGCCTGTGGTACATAAATTAATGCACTTTGGGAGATACTGCTCTAACTGAATCAGTTAGCTAATCCTCTTTAGAACTCTGTGTCCAAAAAGAAAATAGAAAAGTAATTTGGCATGTAATGAATATTATCCCAGTGAGATGAACCAAGTGGAAGAGTCTTCCAGTGATCAGCCTGTGTCAAAGGATTATCTAGGACTCTAATCTTGCTTTTTCCAGTAAACCTGGAAAATGGGCATTTGTTATTAAATCCTAGACAAGATCTAGTTTACCCCTTGGACATAACTGGGGCCCACAAGTCCGCCAGCAGACCAGCAGGTGTAGTGAGCCAGTAGAAGAACAGGTAAGTCCGTTATACTCACTCATTCAAGCTAACATTTACGGAGCCCTTTCTGTGTCCTGGGAATCTGCTAGGCATTGCAGTTAGAAAGACGGCTAAGAGAGGCACGTGACGTCAACTGGCTTGTGAATGTTCGGTGAAAAGTTCTGCTTTATGGGAGGCAGATGTTGGGAGCATGGAAAATGGAGGGAGTAATTCTGGAAGAGAACAGGGGTCTCATCACGAGGGTGACATCTGAGATGGATGGATAGGATTACACTTTGTGGAAAATCAGGAGTAGAAGTGAGAAGTAGAGCATTCCAGGCAGAGGAAAACGCATGAAAATGGGGAATATGTTGTGTGGCAGTTTTATGTGGTTATGCTCCAGAGCCCACTGAAGGAGGTAGCAGGGGATAGAGCCAGGAAGATGAGTTGGGAAGACGGTAATTTGGTTTGAGTTAGGCTGAGTGGGCAGGGACAGACCAGAGACCCTTCCTGGAGTCATTAGGATGTAGAGTGAAGCTGTGTGAGGGAATGAGATTGTCCAAGAAGAGGACAGCAGACTGGTATCAATGGGGTAAGTGGGTAGAAGAAGAGGAAACTGGAGGCATTCAATGAGAGAAGCCAAGGGAGGAGGGAGTTTTAGCTGCTTCAAAAAGTGCAGAGGCAGGAGTAGGGTGAAGGGAGGGACTAGAGAATGTGGCACTTAGGTGCTGTGTGTTGCAAAGCATTCTTGGTGAATGGCGCTGGGCTGGGGTTGAGGAGTAAGTGGGAGGTGTGGAAGTGGGGTTGGTAAGCATAAATTCCTTTCTGGGAGATGTCCCTTATTCTGGAAGATTCCTTTTACCACGTGCCTTTCTGTAAGCTTGATGCGGCATGATCTGGTAGGAGGAGGCGTGAGGTCCTCTCTGCTAACACTGGCAGAGGATACACAGAGGTCTGGAGATAGGGAAAGAACTCTTACATGACAGATACTCTCTCTTGCCCCTGGATGTGGTCCCCAATTACCTGAATTAGGGAATTATTTTAGTTTCAAGAACATGATAACAGAGGTAGAAGTCTTTATGGCAGGCCACACACTAACTGTTACATAGAGTAGCAGAATAGTGGAACTGTCAAAGTCTTAGAAGATTATCTGGTCCAGTATTTCTGAAGACGAACTCCTCAGAGAATCGTAGAATCCTTTATTTTTTGTCTTTTGAGTATCGTATGGAGCTAATGTTTGTTACCTTAAGAAATACCGGTTTGATTCAACTTTCTCATTATACAGATGCCAGCACTGTGGTTCAGTACTTTGTTTAAACTCACTCAGTGCATTCGAGGCTAAGTTTCTTCACTTCAGTGGAGAATGTGGAAGGCAATCTATAAATTCGGGCAGAATCCATGTACCGTCAAATTGCCTATTCTGTTTAGGTTTGAGCCTCCAGATCATTCACTTATAAATTCCTTTCCTTCTCTTTTAAGTGCTTAATGGATACAGCTGCAAGGCCCCTGGCAGTGCTGGCTTGCTTTGTGCCTCCCAGCCCCCTTCCCCCTGTGTATCTCACACCCAGATTCAGCAGGGCTTTTCACACAAATAGTCTGCCAAGAGGTGTGGAACTGGAGCCAGAAACACACAACAGCTGCAGAAGGGTCAGCCACATGTAGAGGCCTGGGGTAATCTGCAGGCCTGGACACAGCCCTGACCACTGATGACTCCGGAGTCCATAAGCCATCAGCAAAGTGAGTAATACACTCATTCTGCCAGCTGCTTCTGGAATCAAACAAAAACTAGTGTTGTTGCCAGCCAGCAGGGAAAGAATCACCTTTGATTGCATCACTGTCTTCCCATTAAGGCTGGGGAGAGCCTGTGGTTCAGACTGACTTCTGTTAGAGAACCTCTCTTCCTCTCCTAGAGATCACTCTCTGATGGAACTCATGGTTTATCACCCCTGCCAAGCCCACATTTTCACCTTCCCCAGGTGGTTATGAGCACAGGCTCGGGGGCCAGATGGATCTTGGTTGGAGCCCTACCCAGGGTGAAAATGGTGTGACATTGAACAATTTATTTCACCTTCCTGTCGAATGGGGATCGTGTCACCCACACTGCAGAGTGGTAAGGATTCCATGATATAAGTTGGTCAAATGCCTGGCAAGTGCAGGCTCATAAAAAAAAGCTCAATAAATATTAACTGTCATTATTATTTCTTATGTTTCCCTATGTTCCTAAGAGCACCCTGTTGCTAAGAACCTGTATAAATGTTATTCTATTCCATTCCATCCCATTTCAACATCTCCTTCCTTCCAGCCTATTCTATTCTATGAATATTTCTTGACCTTCTACTCTGTGCCCCACCCTGGGTCAGCAGATGTAAAGATGAATAAAATAAAGTCCGTGCTGCTAAGGAGGTTGCTGTTGGGGTGTGAGTTGCCCGTGGACATTCAGTACATTCTCATCATTCCTAATAGTTCCGTTCTATAAATCATGGACACAGCGTTAGATCCCTGCAAGTCGCAACTTTTTTTTGTCAACGAATCGATACATACCTAGTTTTGTGTGTGTTTCCATTTAAAGGAAAAATCATTTAATGCATAGGACTGACTCATTAGCATGGGACTCGTGGTCAACAGCATGAACTGCAGCCCAAAAGGAGCTTATCTAACACGTGTTTTCTCCTGAGGTACATCGTAGCTTTCTCATGCTTAAGAACACTAAACAGCACTTCAACACTATGCCGGGGAGCTATCTTATTCTTTTTATCTTTTGGATTTGTCTTAAATTTTTTTTTAATGTGAGTATAGTTGACACACCGTGTAACATTAGTTTTAGGCATACAACGTAGTGATTTGACATGTTGATACATTATGTATGTTCACCACAAGTGTAGCAACCACCTGTCCTGTTATATTACTGTAACAATTGACTGTATTCCTTATGATGTGCCTTTTAGTTGTTTGGAGGCAATTTAAATGGTGAAACTGCCAACTAAAAGCACAAAAATGTGAAAAAATAGCACTACCTATACTGTGGAGAGGATACTGGTTTACAGTTGGGAACATGTGCATCTGAGGACTCGGGGTTTTTCCTGCTCTACTGTGCATTCTAATGGCTGGGAAGGCATCATGAGTGCTGATTTTGAGGCAATAAATAAATTGTAGGCAAATTCAAGTATACAGAATCAACCAATAATGAGGATAGACCGTTGGTACAAATGACTCTACTCGGGCGGTGATGAGGTTTCCACAGATGTACAGGCAGGCACAGGAAAGAGAGAAGTGAGTTCATTCTGGGACACTCAGCTCCACTGATGGAAATCAGGCTTTCCAAGAGGCATTTCTGACCAAGCAGACAGTAGACATGGATGCCTGAAGAGATGACGGTATGGCTGCCAGATTGGGGCTCAGGGTGGAGGGGGTTCTGCCTCCAGTGCCGTACCACGTGGCCTGGATTTGACTGGATGCCCTTAAGCAGACTTCTTCTCACCCACGTTCATGTCAAAGTGAGACCCAGTCCTCTGAGACACCAAACACATGAGGAAGGACCCACCTCTGTAGTGTTGGTGAATAATAGAATTCCCAGTAGGTCGAAGGGGAGGATGATTTGTGTTGTACAGTGTGCAAAATGAATGAAGTTCCCAAGTAGACATCTCTCTGTTTCTCTGGCAAAGTTCATCTCCAGTTCCCAGCTTCCTGATTTCTCTACCTCCCTCCCTTCCACCTGTCCTGTTCCAGGCTATTGCACTTCACCCCTGCGTGCACATAGCACTCAGCACACCAAAGGTCAGCTCCCTCTCCTGGCTCCCTCTCCTGTGGACTCTTTGCAGGAGGCCTGTATTACTGGGATGGCTTTGGGGAGTTTTTACTCCATGCTTCACTCCCCACTTATCCAAATATTCACTCAGTAAAATATTTTTTCCATATTTTGGAATAGGCAAGAAAGAAGTACAGGGTCCCGGATGAGTTACCACTCCCTCGTGCTGCCAGTTTTTCCCAACAGAATATTTTTTCATCTTGGACACATGATCCGTGGTTTCTACAGTTAATTTGTTTTTATTATTTTTTATTTTAGAGAGAGGAAGCAAGTAAGGGAGGGGGGCAGTAGGAGAGAGAGAGATTGAAAATCTTAAGCATGCTCCACATTTAGTGTAGAGCCCAACACGGGGCTCGATCCCAAGACCCTGGGATCATGACCTGAGCCAAAACCAAGAGTCAGACACTTAACCGATTGAGCCACCCAGGTGCCCCAGTTTCTACAGTTTTTAAAGAGCCTAGTCCAGGCCCTAGCCACACTAGATATTTGATAAATGAATAGATTTCCATTAAACAGATGATTTGGGGAAAGGAGACACTTTTGTAATGTTTTCCTCCACAAAACTGATTGGTACTTTTAATTACTGTAATTTCCTGACATATTTCGCAGCAAGGTTTTATAACCCTCATCACAAGTGCTAAACACTTCTTTCTAATAATTTTCATCAAAATTGCCAATGATCCTATTTTTGAAACTTAAAATAATTGTGAATTTTATCTTAAAGAATAAGCAGAAGGAGCTGCTGAGAAAATTCTGGGGAGAAAAAGGTAATTCTTGGCAGTAGCTCTATTATCTTTTTATTATTATTTTATTTTATTTTTTATTTTTTTATTATTATTTTAAATGTTTATTTTAGAGAGAGTGAGCGAGCAAGCAAGCATGTGAGCAGAGGAGGGACACACAGACACAGAGAGAGAGAGAGAGAGAGAGAGAGAGAGAGAGAATTGCAAACAGGTTCCATGCTCAGTACTGAGCCTGACATGGGGCTCTATCCCACGACCATGAGATCATGACCTGAGCCAAAATCAAGAATTGGATGCTCAACCGACTGAGCCACCCAGGTGCCCAGATAATGGCTCTGCTAGCTCTCAAGGCAGCGTATAATACTCTAGTAACAGTGGAGTACCCTATAAGAGTATAGGGACACAGATTAACAGACTTAGAAAAGTTGGAACCAGACCTGAGTTTACATAAAATTTTATTATCTATAAAGGATATAAATCAGTGGAGAAAAGAATAACAGTTATGGGAAAATTAGTTTTCTGTTTTGAAAAAAGAACTGTTTAAAAAACCCATCTGTTACCACACACTGAAGTAAATGCCAAAGGGATTAAAGAGTAAATGTAAAAACTCAAGCCACCAAAAAAACATGGAAGCGAATATTTATTGATTTTTCATAGGGAGAAAGATTTCTTAGGCTTAAAAACAGTGAAAGAAACCACAAAAATAAAATTCAGTATATATAGCTACATAAATATTTAAACTGTTAATGTAATAAGCAAAATAAAAAGGCAAAGGAAAAATGAGAAAAATACTTGCAACAAATATGGCATATAAAAGACTAAAGTATTTTCATAAAAGATGCTCATTTGAAGCTGATAGAAAAAGGAAAACAACAGAAAAAGAAGAAGAAATAATTCACAGAGGAGGAAATACAAATGGCTAATAGTCTTGTGAAAAAATTCACCCTCTGAATTAAAATCAAATCAAAATAAGAGACTATTTTTCTATATCAAACTGGCAAAGATTAAAAAGCAAGTGAGAATATTCAATAATACACATGAAATAAGTGTGTATGAAAATACACTGCACCTTTTTATTTTTTAAATTATTTTTTAAAGTTTATTTATTTATTTTGAGAGAGACAGAGACAGTGTGAGTGGAGGAGGGGGCGTAGACAGGATCCCAAGCAGACTCCACGCTGCCCTTGCAGAGCCTGATGCAGGGCTTGAACTCACGAAACTGGGAGATCATGACCAGAGCCAAAGTCAAGAGTCAGATGCTTAACTGACTGAGCCACCCAGGTGCCCCAACACTGTAGCTTTTTAGATAGAAATTTAGCACTGTAAACAAAATGTTACCGTAAGATTTTAAATGTAACAAGATTAAGTAAAAATTCAGGATATGAAACTGTTCTGTTTTAACCTAAGAAAAAAAAGTATGTATGTTGGTTTCTGCAGTTTCTCTTTGTATACCCTGGGCAAAAAACAAAGAATATACATCAAAATGTTAGCGAGAGTAAAAGCGTTCCTTTCTAATCATTTTGTCTCGCTGTGTTTGGATAGGTGTTGAAAGACAGATTTCATAATAAGACATATCTTTTAAAAATTTATATGCTGACTGTTCTAAAAAGAACATCAAATATAATACTTTCATAGTTGTAGAGATACTTTGTGATGATCAGTTTCATGCTTAAATTGCTATTTCCTAAAAGATAAAAATAAATATAAAAGGACCCACATTTATCAGTACTGCCATCTATTCTGCATATAATGTTTATGACTATCAAGATATTTATTAATATGGTGTAATTACAGAAAAAAAAAGAGATTCTAGGAACACTCTCTTCCTTGGATATTTTTATTGGGACATTCAGATGACCTATTGAAATAAGACCAGGAGAGATGCTGAGAAATGTTTCTCTCATACGATTCAGTTGATTTTTGATGTTTGGGAATGAAAATACTATGCAAATTGGAACTCTGGGTAGTTACTTCAAAATACAGCATTTGTATACTTTAGCTTCCTTAAAATGTGTATTTTTCTACAGAAATAATTTGATTACAAAAACGATGACAAAAAGGGGCCCCTGGGTGGCTCAGTCGGTTGAGCATCCCACCTTTTATTTCTGCTTGGATCATGATCCCAGGGCTGTGAGATGGAGCCCCACATCAGGTTCCATGCTGAGCATACAGCTGGCTTAGGATTCTCTCTCTCTGTGTCTCTCTCTCTTTCCCTCTGCTCCTTTGCCCAGCTCATGCACGCTATCTCTCTAAAATAATAAAAATAAATTTTAAAGATGGCAAAAATAGGGGGGCCTGGGTGGCTCAGTTGGTTAAGCATCCAACTTTGCTCAGGTCATGATCCCATGGTTCATGGGTTTGAGCCCCACCTAGGGCTCTGTGCTGTCAGCTCAGAGCCTGGAGCCTGCTTTGGATTCTGTGTCTCCCCCTCTCTGCCCCTCCCCTGCTCACAGTTTGTCTCTCTCTGGCTCTTTCAAAAATAAACAAACATTAAAAATTTTTTTTAAAAAGTTAAAAAAAGACAAAAATAACACATGTTCCTGTTGAAAAATTTGGACATGCAGAGAAACATTTTAATACAAAAATTATATACTCTTTTAATGTGTAAGTATATTAAATACATTTTAATACATGAGTAACATAAAATAATAAATAAAATATATAAATTATACAGAGAGAGCTCAAGAGAGAAAGAAAGATTAAGAGATAGATTGAGAAGCAGAGAAATTGCTAGGTTTGATTGTTTGGCTTTAAACATCTGTTAACTATTGTCTTGAAGCATAAACCCAGTTGTACAGGCTCCCTTTTAGAATGGGAACTGCAAGAGGGGGAAAAAACGGTCTCAACCACAGGATCATCGACCATAAACCAGAAGGGCCATAGGAAGTGAAGTCACAGCACTAAGCCAGGTCTTCTGATGCTGCCATATAATAATCAAGTAAGACCTGAAACAAATCCTTTCCTCTTTTCCCTGGACCTCCTCTCATCACTTAGAACTTAACCCTGAGGGATGAAGTGAAGATTCAGGGAAGTGTGATGGATGAGAGTAAATACCAGAAATGGGGTGAGAATGTCATATATGCAGTATTTGTTAATTTAAAAAAGGTGTTATTATTAATGAAGAAGAGAGTCTTGGCTTGTTTTCGGGTGATGAAACAGTTGAGAATGCCTGAGAACCCCTGGTGTCAAAGGGCATCTTTCACAATGCCGTGTCCTTCTGGCTCTGTGTCTTTTGCCCTCCATCTCACCATCTTCCTTGTAAACCTTAGGAGCCACAGTCAGCGGAGTTTGAGAAAGGTGAGGACGACAGCCCACCAGCGCCCTCTGCAGTCTTGCACCATGGCCTCCTTTGTGATTACAGTGGCCCCTGTGACACGTCCAAACCTGAAAGCCAGAGTCCTCAGTTTACTGCTGCCCTTTAGTATTTGTATCCGTACTAATTACCTGAACGTGTTTGATCTGTCTACAAATCTCCCATTAGACTGTAAGCCAGTGGCTCTCATATTTGCTTCATGGAGCTCTGGGGTTCCAAAGGGACACCTGTGTGGCTTGCACAGCGGGTGAAGGTGAGGCCTGGGCTTGCTGGTCTTGGGCCCCATGCCCCTACTTTACCAACTTCAATCAGGGTAACCTTAATTTGGTTAACATATTACCTTCTATAAAATATTCCACTTGGTAGAAGGATGCCTTTGCTTCAACAAAACTCATCGAGGAACTGCTAACATAGTTATAAGATACGCTCTGGCAAAGACAGCCCTGAGCTGGGTGTGATAGACTTGTATCCCATATGAGGAATTATTGGCTAAGCCAATACTGGTTAGAAGCACAGGTTTTGAAACTGAAATATGAAAGCTGATCTGTTTCTTCCATTTACTGTAGACCGGAAACCGGGTAATCACACCTGTATATAAAGGCTGATAAAGTGTTGATTGAAGGTTTGAAAGACTCTTCCAGAATAAAGGGGATATATATATATATATATATATATATATATATATATATATATATATATACACATATACATATATATATATATTTTTTTTCTTAATGTTTATTTTTGAGAGAGAGAGAGAGACAGAACACGAGTCGGGGAGGGGCAGAGAGAGAGGGAGACACAGAATCCGAGTAGGCTCCAGGCTCTGACCTGTCGGCACAGAGCCTGACATGGGGCTTGAACCCACAAACCATGAGATCATGACCTGAGCTGAAGTCAGATGCCGAACCAACTGAGCCATCCAGGTGCCTTGAGGGGATATGTTTTAAGTCATGAGGTTGATAATGCTGACTTTTTGGTCAGTGCTATGGGAAGGATTGTTCACAAAAAAGCAGAGTTTGAGGTGAATGAACTGTTACTATATTGACACTAATATTTTGTATACTTGATTTAGAAGTGAACATCATCTCATTTATTCTGTGAGATTTACTGCCAACAAACCTGAAATTGCATAGGTCCTTGGGGGAATCTATTGCATGTGTGCAAGTATTTCCTTCTAAGTTGACATTTGAGTGTTGATTCCTTTCAGACATTAAAAATTTGAAATTAGCCACACAGACCTCAGCAATTAAGTTCTAATTTCAAGCACATACACTAGAGCAAAAATTTTGGCTTCTTTTGAATACATTTTACATTACACAGTCCAAGAACTAAAGTCCGTTTGATCTAGTTTCTAACTCCTTTAGAAACCAAACTTAGGAGTATCAAAAATTCTATTTGAAACCTAGGTCTTGGGACGCCTGGGTGGCTCAGTCAGTTGGGCAACAGACTTTGGCTCAGGTCATGATCTCATGGTTCTTCTAGAGCCCCGCATCAGGCTCTGTGCTGACAGCTCAGAGCCTGGAGCCTGCTTCGGTTCTGTGGGTCTCTCTCTCTCTGCCTCTCCCCATCACCCCTCTCAAAAATAAATAAACATTAAAAAAATTAAAAGAAACCTAGGTCTTTGGCTGATTAGTCATATTTTAAAATTCTGATTTTAAAATCTAGGACTAAAGTCAGGGATTGTGGACTTTAGTTCCTAGAGCACATGGTAAATCTTGTTTTCCAGTGGTGACCTTAGACTATAAATAATGTGTGTCATCCTTAATACGGAGTCAGACTTTGTCATTAAAGAAACCGCAGATTAAAACTGCATGCCCCCTACCGGAAGTTAAGTCCTTTACTACATGGGAAAAAGAGAAACAAGGGTGTGAGATAAGTTTTGTCGTAGTGCACCATTATCGTGCTGGGTGGTGTTCAATATCTCACTCTGTGGACCCTGTTTTCTCTGGATGTAGGATAAAAAACTACCACAAACTGTAGCTTTTGCCTCGGATTGGTCCTGCAGGGAGGATCACCCTCACGGGGGGCAGGTTGTGCCTATTTTGCAGGGAGAAGTCTCTCTTCTCTTCACTGGTCTCACCCCTTTAGGGAATCCTAAGTCCTCACCATTATCATCATCATCATTAGCAGCAGGAGCAACGTCACTGTTTATTGACCATTGCTATTGGTGCACATTCTTAACACATCTTTCATAGAATTTACAAAAGATTTTTTCATATGATGAAATGCTAAAAGGTCAGTATCATCACCTCCACTTTATGGAGGACCAAGCAGAGGCATAGAAGTCTGAGTTATTTGTGTATAGTCCTGGGTTACATTAGTTATATGTGGCAGATCTGGGATTCAAACCCAGGATGGCTTGATTCCCTTGCTTCAAACCGCATATTGCTTGGCTCTGCTGTTCAGCAAGGCTAACCTGCCTGACCATTCACTGTGATGTGATCTGTGTTTGATGCAGGGCACCTGGAGACTGAAATAGTTTAGACACAGCACCACCGTGAGAGCCATGACTAAATCCAAGGCTTAGGATGCACAACACAAGCCATTTCCCTCCCTTCCAATGAACTCATTTAAACGTGTTTATCTTTTTATGCTCTGTGTACAGTACTACTATCCAGAGATAGCCACTGTTCACATTTTCCAGATAAGATTGAATTTTATATCCCTCCCTGTGGAATTCACATGCCCTCTACCGGGTTTCCCCTGTGAATTCCCAGGGTGCCTATGTTCTCATGGTTACCTCCCACACGGAACTGGGCTTCAGTTTTAATTTAATTTATGCACTCCTCCCTTGCTCTCTCCTGCTGCTACATTCTCTGTTCACCTTGGTGCCGGGCCAGATGTGCAGCTCAGCCTTTTATCTCAAAAATAAGAAAGGCAACAGTTTTTCGACACACACAGAGCTACAGATAGATATAAACAAAGAGACACATAGATGGATAGTACGTTTCTGAGTATAATGCACTTGACCAATGAGTTCAAATAGAGATGTGGTAATGCAAACAGCTTCCCATGGAGTATCGGACATACCTGTTTCTTGAAGCCCTTCCGCACCTATCGTAGTGACTCTTTCCTTTTGTGACACCCATTGGGATTATCTTAAATTTATGAATTAATTTAGGAAGAGTTATCGTTCCACTTAAGAACCCTGTACATTTCTCCAAGTCTTGAAATCTTTTGTATCTTTTGGTAAAATTTCATAGATGTTTTCATAAAGGTCCAATGCATCTCATGTTGGAAATTTCATAGATATTTTCATAAAGGTCCAATGCATTTCATGTTGGGCAATTAAGTGATACATTATTAATACACTTGTGATCTACTATACCATTCTTGCCTGCTGGGAATCCAGAGAATATTTACAGAAGATGAATCATTTAATAAAGTGCTGAACTGATTTGCTAATATTTTATTTGGGATTTTTTTGCTTTTCCATAAGTGAGATAAGGAGTAGTCTTCATTTTTCAGCTATTTATTTGAGGTTAGATAACAAGATTATTCTGCCTTAAAAGAATTGGTAGATTTCTATTTAAAAAAAAAAAAGTTTTTCAGGGCACCTGGGTGGCTCTGTTGGTTAAGCATCCAACTTCAACTCAGATTATGATCTCACCATTTGTGGGTTCGAGCCCCATGTTGGGCTCTGTGCTACCAGCTCAGAGCCTGGAACCTGCTTCAGATTCTGTGTCTCCCTCTGTCTCTGCCCCTTCCCCACTCATGCTCTCTCTCTATCTCAAAACTAAATAAACATTAAAAAAACAACAACAAAAAATGTTTTTCTATTACATAAACTCTCTAGCAAAATCAGTTGGCCCTGTGATTTTTTTTTTTTTTTTGAGAGAAAGAGAAAGACAGCATGAATGAGGGAAGGGTGGTGGGAGAGAGAGAGAGAGAGAGAGAGAGAGAGAGAGAGAGAGAGAGAGAGAGAGAGAATCTTAAGTGGGCTCCACACCCAGCATGGATCCTGATGTGGGGCTTGATCCCACAACGCTGGGATCATGACGTGAGTTGAAATCAAGAGTTGGATGGTTGCTTAACCAACTGAACCATTCAGGTGCCCCAGCCCTGTGAATTTTTGATGAGATCATTCAGGCTTTGTATTTTTTTAGCTTAACTTTAGGAATTTATATTTCCTAATAAAATCAATGAATATATTTTTTTCAAATTTATTAGTTGAGAATTATACATGGGATTTTCTTGTGATTTAAAGCATCTTTTCACAAGACCTATTTTACCTCTTGTTTTATTGCCAATTTTAGTTTCATAAATAGACTTCAGAGACTGGCTATTGTGAATTCTACCCACACCAAGAAGTAGCTCTTGGAATTCTCATTTTTCTCTTTTTAAGTTTCTTATTATCTGTATTTAGCTTTATTTTTCTTTCTCCCTGCCTTTCTTGAGTCTTATTAGTTCTTTTTACAAAGGTTTCCTTAGGAGAATTCTCGATTTATTTATATTCAATAATAATAATAATAAGCCAAGTATTTAAAGCTATGTATTTGTCTGTGAAAGCAGTTTTGGACTCATTTATGTGGTTTTGAAAGTAAGATTCTTATCTTATATTTTCTAGAAGTCTTGTCTTTTTAGTTCTCATCTTTTCTGAGAGTTAGTAATTATTTAGAAGACTGCTTATGATTTTTAAGAGTTTGGTTGTCTTTCTTTGTTTAGTGGTGGATTGTTAAACTTGATTTAATATGTTGTGTAAGGGATTATTGTGGTTTTGGAGTATTGCATGGGTTGTTTCTCTTTGACTTCACTGAATTGAGTGTGTGAGTGTGTGTGTGTGTGTGTGTGTGTGTGTGTGTGTGTGCGCATACATGCGTGCATGGATTACAACAGGGCTGCTATTCCACTGTTTTGTACTGGTTCATTTGTACTGATTGTGAAAACAGTGAAATAATTCTGTGCCATCTGGTAAATAATTGCTGCTTGCTCCTCCTGAATGCCCCCTGTCCTGCCACCTTGGCTGCCTAGATCCCTCTAGACTTTCCAACCACCCAGCAACTAGAGGGTTAATATCTGGCCTATCAGAGCCATTCAGAACCTTTTCTGGCACTCAGATCAGCATGCATTTTAATCTGGCTGGCCCAGGTTGTTAAATATTTTGAGTATTTACCTCGGAGCCAAACCAAATTTAAATGAGGCAAATCCAACTATATATACTTGGTCTCAAATTATATAAAGGTGCAGATAATTTCACTTGGGCTTTCCCTTGCACTGAGCTCGGTCCCTGTTCTAGGTTTCTCATGCTCCAGTTGTGACCAGTGTGTGTGGAGGTGCATTCTTTTTGTGCTACCTGGTTCCCCACTACCAGCCAGCTCCTCCATCTGGTTCGCACTGAAGGCAGCGGTGATCTGATCCAGTGCTGGAGGAAAACCTGCATGTTACATTTGTGGACTAATGATGCACTTGCACATTCTCTTTTGGGGTTTTAAGGATTGTTAAGAGTAATTTTCGCTGTATAGTTTTACCTTTTACACACTGATCTTTTGAAATGTGTTGCTCCATTGAGTATATACTCAATTTTGGTACATATTCTTTGGATGATTGGGGAAACAAAGAAGCTGAATTCTTTCATTTAAGGTATAGTTAGATATACCTGAAAGATACATGTATGTGTTTATGTACACATGTATATATGTATATATAATTTATAATAATTATCAAATTGCATGTTTCATTTTCATCTACCTCATCAGTGAAAATTTGAGAGAGATGTGATGCTATCTGCCAAAACTATTCTGCTTTCCTCCCACTCTTTTTGCTTTTATCTGTTTTTTTCTTTATATATTTGATTCTTCATGATTTGGAGCACAACAATCTGTAACACTGTGCTTTCATCATGGACTTGACTTTCCATCAACATAATATAATACACTTTGTTCCATTTCCATCTTGCATTCCACTTCGTCTGAAACTAATACAATTACCCTTTTTTTCTTTATTTTTAATTGCTTTATTTTCTTTTTTCTTTTCATTTCTTGATAAATTCTTTGTCCATCTCTTGCTTTTAAGCTTGTGTGATTTTCAGTGAGTCTCCTATAAGCATCATCTAGGAAGATTTAATTTTTTCTGAGAGGACTTGCTACAGGTGATTTTAAACATTTATATTTAAATCACAGGTAATGTGTTTAATCTTAATTTCTGAATACTGTTTTATCCTTCACTTTTTTACACTTCTCTGATGTTTCCTTTTAGTGTTTTTTTTCTATCCTTTGCTTATTTGGCTTTATTTTGTTGACATTTATCTTCTGTAGTCATTTTTAGTGTATGTATCCTGTTTTTTATTTTATCAGTGGTTACCCTTAGTTTTTTCAGAAAAATTCTTTAACCTATGCTTCTGTATTTATAACAGTAAATAGTGAACCATATCTGGATACTTGGGTCCCAATGGGGAGCTCAGCACACTTAAACTTTCTCTGATTCTTCCTTTTCCCTTCTAAATCTTTGCTTGCTTAATATGCAATTTGAGATCCCAGTTACACATTTTCAATTTTAAGAGGTACTTATGATATTAAAAAATTTTTTTTTCTATTTATTTTTTTTAATTTAAATTCAAGTGAATTAACATACAGTGTAGTCTTGGTTCAGGAGTAAAAGCCAGTGATTCATCTTTTACATTAAAAAATATTTTAATAGTAAAAAGAAACATATTTTTCAGCCCAATTTTATTGGACTTTGGGGTTACTAAATGCTGATAAAAGGTTGATTGGCAGTCTTGGTTATCACTGTAGCTACAATTCCTCATTTGTTTTCTTGTCTTTAGTGGAAAGTGAGGAGAGTCCATACCAAAGGTGCTACTCAGATGACACCTTAAATCTGAGATCCTCCAAACTATGGAAGCAGCCCAGGTGTATATTAATAGATGAACGGATAAAGAAGGAGTGGTGTGTTCTCACACACACACACACACACACACACACACACACACACACACACACCATGGAATATTATTCAGCCATAAAAAAACCCTGAAGTCTCGCCATTGGCAACAATATGGATAGGTCCAGAGAGTATAATGCTAAGTGAAATAAGCCAGTCAGAAAGACCAATACCATATGATTTCACTCATGTGTGGAAGTTAAGAAACAAAACAAATGAGTTTAGGAAGAAAAAGAGGGGGATTGAGAGAGAGAGAGAATCCAAGAAATAGACTCTTAACTATAGAGAACAAACTGATGGTACCGGGGGGGGGGGGGGGTTGGTGGGTGGAGGTGTGGGTGAGATGGGGATTAAAGAGTATACTTAATATGGTTAAAAAAATAAAATAATTAAAACCAAAAAAAATCTGAGATCCGGAGATCTATTTCTCTTTCATGATGTTGTTAATTAAATATGACTTCACATTTGGTGTATCTTTTTTTAAAGTTTATTTATTTATTTTGAGGGGGAGAGTGCACATGTGTGTGCAAGTAAGGGAGAGGCAGAGAGAAGGGGAAAGAGAGAGAATCCTAAGCAGACCTCGCACTGTCACCATGGAGCCTGACCTGGGGCTCAACCTCGTGAACTGTGA
Source organism: Felis catus (assembly GCF_018350175.1). NCBI lineage: Eukaryota > Metazoa > Chordata > Mammalia > Carnivora > Felidae > Felis > Felis catus. The sequence continues at coordinate 50,369,003 of NC_058380.1, forward strand.
GATCAAGACCTGAGCTGAAATCAAGAGTTGGATGCTTAACTGACTGAGCCACCCAGGCTCCCCTCCATTTGGTAATCTTAAAGTCCTCTCTATTCTTTAATTCAAAAAAACAGTTGTAGTGGGTTTGAATGTTCACTTATGGCAGTCTGCAGATCTGAACTTTATTTTGTGAGCTGTGCAAAATAATGGAAGACAAATTCCTATTACCACTGAAATTTGAGCTGAGTCTTGGAAAAGACTGGACTTGAACAGAAAAATGTAGGTAGGGGAAGGGAGTCCTTGGCAGAAGCAACAGCATCACCAGTGGCCAGGAAGGAAAGTCTGCAGAGTCTGGGGCTACAGAGACCAATGGCACTATAATTCTGCAGTAGTTCAAGTGAGAAAGAATGAGGGCCTGAATGTGTGAGAAAAAGTAGAGCTGGAATGGATAGAATGTGATGATTGGCTATGAACAGTGAGGGGAAAGGCAGTTGTTAGTAACTCAAGAGTTTTCCGGCATCTGTGATTGGAAAGGTGAAAGCTTAAGAGATTATGAGAGAAGCTTAAAACATGAGAAGATGCTGAGGTCCGCTGTAGTCATATTACACTCGAGATGCCTGTCTGGGTGTCTGCAGGCATTCTCATCACCTGTGTTTGTAGCTGGGAAGGGGTTACAGCTGGAGACCTAGTTTTGGAATAAGTGATAACTGAAGCCTTGGGAGTTGGTGAGCTCACTGTGAACACGGAAATGGGGTCTTCCGTAGCCCTGGTCAGGCCATAATCTCTGGGCTAAGGTCACGGCCACTTGCTGAGTTTTGGCAAGAAAGGTGAATGGGAAATTAGATGCAAGGGAAACCTGCTATTTTAGATTCATGGTGTTATTCATGGAGTGCTCCTGTACCTCTACTGGGATGACCAAGCACCAAGGCATATGGCTCCTAAAACAATGCATATGGTGAGCCTCCTGTGCCAAGCTCTCCGTTAGGGAAAAGGAAGAGCTACGAAATTTCATTCTGTTCCAGATGGCTTACATTTAAGATCTCATGTAGTCACTCGTTTACTTGGCTTGTCTACGTCAGTTTCCTTGCCCATGATATGGAGATATAAATGACTAATTGATATGGTTGCTGGGAGAATTATGTAAAACAATGCATTTAAAGTTCTGAATGATAGTACGTACTTGATAAGCTGTAGCTATTATATTACTAACAACTCTAAGTAATTACTTGTGTGTACTTGACACACTGCTATTGAAACACCAAACTACCAAATACTTGATGATACCAATTTGCAAATGGTGCTGCTTAAAGAAATATAGCAGCTCTAGGGAGGGGCCTGAGGGCCTGCTTCCAGGGTGGGAGAGGAGGTACAAAGCTGGGCTCCAGTCTCGGGCCAAGCCACAGGAAGCATGGTTTTATCTGTTTTAGTTATCAGACATCAGCACAAAATTGCGTTTACATAAAGGCCTTGACTGAAAAATGAGAGTTGTTTGAAATGAGTGTGGACTTGAAGGTACAGGGGAGGGAACACTTATTGAATCCAGGTAGAGAAATGTCAAAGGAGGACTGTCCACCAGAGCTGTGGTTTCTGTAGATGGCTGAGCCCCGGCGTGGGGGGAACAAACTCGTTCCTTCCACCCTCCTCTCTCCCTCTGGGGCTTCCTACTAGCTGCAGGAACCCAGGTGGCCTCCATGGACCCAGAGCAGGGTGGAGAAGGTAGGAGCCAGGCTGGTGAGGGCCACACCCTGTCAAAACAGACCTGAGGAACAGCCTGGCCTTAGCAGGTGAGACTCTTACACTATGACTTTTAAACTCGTGTTCTAAATTTGATTGAAAAATGCACCCGGCTTATCTATGCCCAGAGTATCCGACTTGAGTATTTAATGCAATTGCTTCTCTGCCTTTCGTGTTTTTGGACTGCTTTCCCTCAAGTGACTGCACAGACAGGCTCTGTCTCCAGGCTGCCAGAAAAATCTAAGTACATCCCACATTGTCTAATTGGGAAGGTAAAGGAATCCTTCTCCTAAACGGTTACAGTGATAAAATTCCCGGCAGCTGCTATAAATAGAATCACAGTCTGTCACACTGCCATACCTATTAGGTGCCACATCTGTGCCACCCATGAGACACAGCCCCTGCCCTGTGGCATCTAGGAGGCTTCCCAGGATATGTGAGAGCATAAGCCAGGGTATGTGTAGACTAAGCAAGAGTTAGCCAGTTGAGTGTGGGCATAGAAGCTCTGGAGGAGGGCAGTGAAGGCATGGAGTATAGCTCATGCAAAGAGAGTCCAAAGATGGGCCTTTAAGAAGAGTTGCCGACATGTTTGAAATGATGTTATTGTCACTGGAATAAATGGGCCTGGCAGGGGCCCAAAGTGATCCATTAACTGTGACACCCAGGGTTTCTCAAGAATCCTCTTTTAAGGAAGACACACAGACTAGCACCTCTTGAGTCATTCAGGCCTGCAGTTTGATAGGGGAAAAGCCAACATAAAGTTTAGTTGGTATTTCACCTAGCAAATGTGTCTGTAGTTTGGAAGTACAAAGGATTTTAAGAAATATTAAAAAAATTTTTTTTAGAGAATGAGGGAGAATGTGAGCTGGGGAGATGAGCAAAGGGAAAGAAAGAGAGAGAGAGAGAGAGAGAGAGAATCGTAAGCAGGCTTCATATTCAGCGCAGAGCCGGATGCAGGGTTCGATCCACAACCCTGGGATCATAACCTGAGCTGAAATCAAGAGTTGGATGCTCAACTGAGCCACCCAGGCGTCCCAGGATTTTTTTCTTTTTGATGGAGGGGAGAGAATAGGACCAGACAAGCTGCTTTGTTTGCAGAAGTAAGACTTCCAATTACAGAAGTAATTTATGTAAGGCCCAGAGGACAACAGATTCCAGAATTGCAATGAAGGAATTTCTAAATGAAACGATACAAAGCTAGAGGCCCCTGAGCCCTCTTCTACAATGAGGGGCTGCTGAGCCAGAGCATTTGATGCTTCCAAAGGCAGAGCCACTGTCCTGTTGAAGAGTAAAGAGAAGTGAGCTGTGCTAACAGCTCAGAGCCTGGAGCCTGCTTTGGATTCTGTGTCTCCTTCACTCTCTGCCCTTCCTCTGCTTACACTCTGTCTCTGTCTCTCTCTCTCTCTGAAAAATAAAGAAAAAACATTAAAAAAAAAAACTAAAGACAACGAAGAAAATGTAAAAGTGGATTCTCCGGCCGGGAGACATACGGGGTGGGGGTGGGGAGCATTTGTTTAGGTGAGTGGTTTCCCTGAGGGGTCAGCTGGCGAAGGCCAGTGGAGCCAAGGCTTATGTTATCTCCAAATAGTCCCCGTGCTCCTCCAAGGCCACCACCTTGCCACCAAGCTGGTTGTGAAACTGCTTTTCTTGCATGTGAAGAGAATTGGTTTCCTGTTAAGGTCAGTTCTGTAAGAAAGGGGACAAGAATCAAAGTACTTTTGAAGGAAACAAAGGGAATCTTCATTAGCTCAGGATCGGCCTGTTTCCTGCCCATATGGGTTTGAAGTGTGTGGGAGGGCAGGCGCACCGCAGGACACAAAGCCATTAGCACTTCTTCCTTTTGTGGGTGGGTGCTTGCGCTCCAAGGGGACTTAGGAAGAAAAAAAAAAAAGAAAACAGAAACAGAAGACCTTTCCCTGAGGCTAAGACAGACCCTAGTTTGATAGAGATTCACGTGGTCAAACTGGCTTTGTGCCATGCTCATAGAAATAGTCCTTGACACAGAAGCCAATGATTTAGATATTCTCCCATTTTACAGTTGAGTACAATGAGACAAAATTTCAATACCAGAGTTTTTAACTACTCCACTATCCTATTGATGCTGCCAGGCAATTGGTAATTCACAAAAGAGTCACCTGGGTTTAAGATATATTACTTTCCATGACTGGAATTCTTCCATTTCAACTTAAATATACTGAGAGTATGAGCAGTCGGTCAAACATAGTGCTTGATGCTGTAGAGTTGAGGATGAACAAAATAGTTCTTTTCTTCAGGAAGTTCATGGAGACAGACAAGTCAGTTATTAATTAGAACCCTGCCACTAGATTGATTTATTGTATATGCTTTTCTATAAATAAAAATACTTATTTTAAAATTATAAAAGAAATACAATATTAAGTATGTGAAAGAGTAAGCAAACATTTACCTTCTTCCTCACCCCACTCTTCATTTCTAAGCCTAGCAATTTCATTATCCAGAGGTACCACTGTTACTACACTGGCGTATGGCTTCTAGTCTTTTCTCTGTATTTTGGCAAAAATGGGATCATGGATGTTGTTTTGCGACGTCTTTACTTTTCTTTATTTTTTTATTATTTTTTTTACAACTTGTTTTCTTAATATATCGGGGACATAACTCCATGCAACTTACAATATTCTGTTATACATTAGGGCCATCATTAATTCAGCCATGTTCCTTTCATGAACTTTGTGTTGTTTCCAGTTTGTGGCCGTAGGCTGTGATGAATATCCTTGCCATGTCTTTGCGTATTTTTACTGGTCATTATGTACAATACATTTTGAGTATAATTTTAAAAATTAATATATAGTATAATTGACTTTGTGTGTGTTTAGCCCTATGAGTTTTTTTTAATTTTTTATATATCTTTTATTTTTTAATGTTTATTTTATTGTTTTATTATTTTTATTTATTTTTGTATGAAATTTATTGTCAAATTGGTTTCTGTGCAACACCCAGTGCTCATCCCAACGGCTGCCCTCCTCAGTGTCCATCACCCACCTTCCCCTCCCCCCACCCCTCATCAGCCCTCAGTTTGTTGTCAGTATTTAAGAGTCAGCCCTATGAGTTTTAATGTATGTATAGATTCGTGCAACTGCTATTACCACAATCAGAATACAGAACCATTCCATCACCCCAGAAATCTTATTGTACTGCCCCAGTGTACACACATCTCTCTCCCACTCCTATTCCCCGGCTCTAATCCCTTCTCTTCATCCTCAAAATGCTTTCCTTTTCCAGAATGTCATATAAATGCAATCATACAATATGTAGCTTTCTGATAGTACCTTATTTTACTTGGCTTAATGCCATGTTGTTGTAAGTTTCAAAAGCTTGTTCCTTACTGTTGTGGAGTAGTATTCTATTGTGTGGATGTACCACAGCTAGTTAATGCATTCATCTGTTGAAGGACATTTGGATATTTCTAGCGTTGAGTGATGGTAGATAAATAGAGCTGCTATCATCAACATTCACTGTATGACCATAAATTTTCGTTTCTCTAGGGTAAATACCTAGGAGTAGCATTGTTGGGTGATACGATAAATGTAAGTTTCATTTTATAAAAAAATGTTGAAACATTTTCCCCAGTGATTGGACCATCCATTTTACCACCAGCCACGCATTCTAGCTAGCACTCCGTATTATCAGGTTTTTTTGTTTGTTTTGTTTTTAGCCATTCTAATAGGTATGTAGTAGTATTTCATTGTGATTTGAATTAGAATTTCCTTAATTCTGCATGCTTTTTTGCCATCCATATGTCTTCTTTGGTGTAGTGTCTCAAATCCTGTGCCCATGAAAACAAAAAAATGAGTTGTTTTCTTACTGATGAGTTTTGAAAGTTTTTTTAATGCATTCTGGATACAAGTTGTTTGTCAGATACGTGATTTGCAAATATCTTCTCCCAGCTGTAGTTTGTCTTCTTATTTTAACATTACCATTTATGGACCAAAGTTTAAAATTTTTGTAAAATCTAATTTGTCCATTTTTTCTTTATGGATCACACTTTTGGTGTCATAGCTAACAACTCACGACCTAAGACCAACATCATGAAGATTTTTCTCCTATGTCTTAAAATTTTCATATTTTTACATTTTATGCAATTTATTTTCAATCAGTTTTTGTTTTAAGGTTGGAGGTTTTAGTTCAGGGCTCAGTTATTTTGCATATTGATGCCCAATTGTTGCAACCCTATTTGTTGAAAAGACCAACCTCTTGTCTCTGAATTGTTGAAAGATACATTTTTGATGTGAAATGGTGTCATATGAGTATAGTTTAATTGTTAATGGGTTTTGAGGCCGGTCTGCTTAAATTTGAATCTCAGTTTTACCACTAATTACCTGTGTGACAATGACCAAGTACTTAACCTTCCTCTGCCTTCATCTCCTTTTCTGGAAAACAAAGATATAGTACCTACTCCATAAGATTGCTATGATGATTATTATGAAGAATACACTTAAAGCAGGGCCTGTCATATAATAAATGAGGAATGAGGGTTAGCTTTTGTGTAACTTTAGTTATTGTAGATATTACAAACATGTCCTACAAATGCATTTCCAAGAAAATACAAAGTATTGCAACCACTTTGTCTTCAACCTACAAATTGGCTATGTGTATTTCTTCGTCGGTGAATTGCCACTAATTTTACTTTTTATAAAATTTACTTATATATCATATAAACTCTTCAGGTTTTACATATAACAATGTCTTTTTCTGTTAGAGTGTCGGAACTTTAAGTTTTACTCCCTAACCTCTGGGGAGGGGGTAGGCGCTGGAGGTTGAATCAGCTAATGGTCAATGACTTTGGCAATCATGGATATGTGATGAACCCTCTATAAAAACCCAAAAGGACTGAGTTCAGAAAGCGTCTGGATCCTGAAGAGAGCATGGAAGCTCCTGGCCCTTTCTCCATACCTTTCCCTAGGTACCTCTTCATCTGGCTGTTGATTTATATCATCATGTCTTTTATCGTATCCTTTAATAAACTGGTAAATGTGTTTCTCTGAGTTCTGTGAGCCACTCTAGCAAATTAAAAGAACCTAAGGAGGTCCTGGCAACCTCTGATTTCTAGTAAGTCAGTCAGGAGTACAACAGCTGGCACCGCAAGTCCAAGGAGGAGGGTTTTGGAGCCTCCAGTCTGTAGCCTAATGGAGATGTGCAGATGACAGCCTGGACTTGTGACTACTATCCCAAACGGGGAGGGGGATGGGTAGTGGGCAGTTTTACAGGACTGAGCCCTTACTCTGTGGAATCCAATGCTGTCTCCAGGTGCATAATGTCAGAATTGGATTGAATCTCAGACACCTTGCCGGTGTCCAAGAATTGCTTGGTGTGGTATGTTGGGGAACCCCTCCCCCCACTTTGGAATTGGGTCCAGGAACCCAAAAAGGGTTGGTGTCAATAGACCTATAAATGGAACATAAATACCTTTCTTCACTAGTATTATAAGAAGTCAGGTGTACAAAGTTTATAAATTACCTAGCATTAGTACCTATTAAGTAGTGTGTGGTAAAGAGTGCTAGCTTTTGTCCCTGCGTGGTATAATCTGAGGCCTGCTGGCGAGGCTAACCCTCTTCCTTTGGTGGTCTTCTTGTAGAGACCATCACGATCCTGGACTTTTTTCATTACAGACTCATTTCTTTGGTTTGCTCTTCTAATAATTCTCAGTGGGTTGTCACTTTAGGCTCTTCTTGATTATTCTCTTTTTTGTGCAAGCAAATCAATCAAATTGGCTTCTCAATCAGGAGATGGAGATCAGGGCACGGGGGAGTTAAAGAGTTTTGTTTAATTCTGTCTTGGAAGATATAGCTATTTGGTTGTAGAAGTAGATACACTCACCTTTGGGCAGCATAAGGGTGGAAGGGAACTTGGCAGGTGATTGAATCTGGATGAGAGCCAGAGAGAAAAAGTGGTCTGGCACCAAATGTGGATTCCTCTCACACCAGACTCATTTCCTGGCACTGGATGAACATGGTCAAATTAGAGAGCACTCTTCTCTTGAGGTGAAGTGGACAGGAAAGATGGTAAGACAGCATTGTAAGGCGGGGGCGGGGGGCATTTGCGAGGTGTTCAAATTTCATTTCTGGATATTCCCAATCTCTCTGTCCTGTATCCTTTCCAGATTTTTGGCTGCCTCTCCTCAGTGTCTTTCCTCCCTTGCCCCAGTTTCTACCAAGCTCCAGGATTTTCCAGGTACCATCCTGCCAGATTTGTAAACATTTCAAAATCCCTCACATCAAAGATGTGTCCATTTACACTGACAGCTACCCCCAGTGACAGGGCGCTGGAGAGAAATCAGCACTTGCAGCCTGACTTTTCTGCTGTCTTTGATGTGACCCTTGAACACTCTCTTTTCCGTGGGTCTCAGTTTACATTGTGAGGCTTGAACCAGGGAATCTCGGAAGTCCTTTCCAGTTTAAACAAGCCTTGATTTGGTGGTATGATGCTTCCTCTACCACTGCCTTACAGAATAGAGTTTGCATTTAAGTGCACATATGTGCTTGCTTGATAATTAGTGTAGCCTCACTGTGCAGACGTTCTGCCTATTCCCTGAAAATAAAAAGTTTCCTGCCAACTGAATGATGCTCAATCTTTAAAAATTTTTTTTTCTATTTTTTTTTTAACATTTATCTATTTTCAAGAGACAGAGAGAGACACAGTGAGAGGGGGGAGGTGCAGAGAGAGAGGGAGACACAAAATCTGAAGCAGGCTCCAGGCTCTGAGCTGTCAGCATAGAGCTCAACATGGGGCTCCAATCCAACAGTGAGATAGTGACCTGAGCTGAAGTCGGATACTTAACTGACTGAGCCACCCAGGCACCCCCCCCACCTTTTTTTGACTAATGCTAATTCTAACTAGAACATGTGTTATTTATCCTGGATAGAAATTTTCTGGTGTTCTAAGGTGGGGAAAGGATGCCATTTCCTCCAGGAGACAGACAAGGACTCTATTTGGCTGGGAAGCAGGGATGGGAAACAGCCATGCCCTTTGGGTAAACTGGCTTGGCACAGCTCATGGGTGAGAACAGTTTGTTGTTAGACACAGCCTATTCACATCAGGAATGTCCTTGTCTAACTCCAAACTCCCAATTACACAATAAAATAACTTCCTTTAGTTATTTCCAGTCTTGTGCATTTTGGTATCTTCTCGTTAATTATCCAATACCTTCTTAAGGAAACATGAGGATGAAGTTATTGCTCAGACAGTTACTACATACATAAAAAGATCATGGAGACCAAAAAGAGATTGAAGTGTTGGAAGTATGCCTGGGAACTGGATTTCTTCAGAGACAAGAAAGCAGAGAGGATACTGAAAATACTTTAACATAGACATCTAGAAATGGCCCTAGTAGTTCTTAGGATCCAATAAAAAGAAACTAATGCTAACTTTAGGGTAGACTTAAGAAAGAACATTCTAGAAGCGAGTCTTATTAAACACTTATTCATTCTTAAAACCCTGCTCCATAGTTTCCCTTTGGGGAAAACTTTTCTGTCTTCTCATATCCCTTTTGCTTTGCCTGGGTAAGTGGAACTCTCCTTCTGGCCAAATGTCACTTCCTGAGGGAGCTTTGCCTGGTCTTCAAACCCTTCCCCTACTCCAGCCAAGTCTGATTAAGTCCACCATTATGCTATCCCATAGCACCTTGTAATTCTCTCTCACAGTATTTATCATGGTTCCAGTGTTATATTTATGTATGTGCTTAGTTTCTCACATCTGTCTTTCACATTTGCCTGTAAACTACATGAGGATTGAGATTATCTGTTTTATTCATTGTTGTATCTCCAAGTACAGCACAAGGGAGGTGCTTGGTAAGTTTGTTTAGTGGATAGGTGGACAAAAATAATGAGAAGTTTTTAAACTATAGAGAATTTTCCTTTTTTGGACAGCACTAAAAAAAAACAACAGAAGTAAAGTAAAATCCAAATGATTCCACCAAATATCTTGGATAGTCTGTGGGTTGTCTCAGCTTCTTTGGCTGTTAGCTAATCCCCTTGATACCAGAAATGCTTTTGGCTAAGGTAGTACTCATTGACATTTTAAATATTTGGAAGTTTAAGATATCTACTGCTATTACAAAGGTGAGACTTTCAAGAACACTTCAGAAAGGTTTTAAATGTAGTCAATATCAAACTTCCAGGAAATCATACAGATAGTTTTTCTGAAGACATGTTATCTTATTCCAAAAACATATCAGTGAAACTACCAATGCCACAATTTTAAGGTGATAAGCACAAGAAAATGACTTCAGTATGCAGTAATTTAACCTAGTTTGTACGCTTAGCCTGTCAGCAGGGAGTTGGGTTAATTAGAACTTCACTGTCTGCAGCAGTACTAACTTGAATGTGGGAAGAGAGGCTAATTAGAATAAGCATGTTGTGCTGCATTGGGATGTATTTGCATTGATAATCATATTTAATGTTTCATTTTATTGTAAGAGGAGAAGTAGTTAAAAGTGATGGCCTTGGAGGTTTTATGTTTTTATTTTAGCAAAACCATTTTTCTCCCAAATAAAAGCTTATGTGAAGTGTAAATGTAAAAAACGGGTAAAAGTTGAACGTCTCTTTGAGAGTGTGTATGTGTGTTAATTTCTCCTCCACCGGTCTCAGAAACTTCTGGAACATTTTAGAGAATGAGAACTTGAAATACAGTTTGAAAAATAGCTCGGTCTCTACTTTCTAATTCATTTAAGTTCTGGGGAGCCTGGGTGGCTCAGTCTGTTGAGTGTCCGACTTCGGCTCAGGTCATGATCTCGTACTTCGTGAGTTCGAGCCCTGCGTTGGGCTCTGTGCTGACAGCTATGAACCTGGAGCCTGCTTCACATTCTGTGTCTCCCTCTCTCTGCCCCTTCCCTGCTCATGCTCTATCTCTCTTTGTCTCTCAAAAAAATTAATAAACGTTAAAAAAAATTAAAAAAAAATAAGTTCTATCATATGGATGTTGATTTAGGTCCATAATCCTTTTTATGACCATTTTTTACTTTTTTGTTATTTTTAAATTTTAATTCCAGTGTAGTCAGCGTGCTGTGTTGTATTAGTTTCAGGCGTACAATATAGCGATTCAGCAATTCCACATATGACTCAGTGCTGTCATCAAGGTAAGTGTACTCTTGATTCCCTTCACCTATTTCACCCATGGTCCCACCCATCTCCCCTCTGGTAACCATCTGTTTGTTCCCTATAATGAAGAGCCTGTTTTTTGTTTTGTGTCTTTTTTCCCCCTTCAATCATTTGTTTCTTAAATTCCACACATAAGTGAAATTATATGGTATTTGTCTTTCTCTGACTGGCTTACTTCACTGAGCATTATACTCTCTAGTTGGATCCCTGTTGTTGCAAATGGCAAGATTTCACTCTTTTTGATGGCCGAGTAATATTCCATTGTATATACAGTAAAACCTTGGTTTGTGAGCATAATTCGTTCCAAAAACATGCCTGTAATTCAAAGCACTTGTATATCAAAGCAAATTCCATAACCCAAAAAATATTCATATAAAAATGATTACAATACTGTAATATAATACAAAATAATAAAGCAAATACAAAATATGACAAAAAATAAGTTAACCTGCACTACCTTTGAAAACCTTCATGGCTGGTGTGAGGGAGACAAGAGAGAGGAGGGTTATTGTGTAGGAAGAATTTCACTATCACTAATGGAATCACTGCTGGCTCAATGGAATTTTTTTCTGCATACAATGGGGGCCATTGTATACGCTCGCACAGTGTTGACTACAGTAAAGAATTAATAAACTCTTGTCATATACTGCATTTAATGTAACCGGAAATAAGGCAGCAGAAGAAAGGGTCTATATCTGTAGGCAGCCTGACCTAGAATGAAGCAAAGCATTCCTAAGCTTCCTCTTATATGGAAAAGCAAAGAACTGTCCACAGGTGCTTAGAAATGACAAAAAATACACGAGAGCCAGTTGTGGACACCTTCCAACATTTTGAAAAATCCCAAATTTCTGCCAAACACCGTGACCTGAGATTGAGCATCTGAGCATGGGAGATGATCACCCACAAGCCCTCAGAGAGAGAGAGAGAGAGAGAATAACCATTGGCTCAGTTGTGATCATGTTATGTTTGGCATCATGTGCTATTCATATTGCAAAGCATCGCTTGCTTATCAAGTTAAAATTTTTTAGAAATGTTTGCTCATCTTGCAGAACACTTACAGAGCAAGTTACTCACAATCCAAGGTTTTACTGTATACACCACATCTTCTTTACCCATTCATCAGTCTGTGGGCCCTTGGGCTATTTCTGTAATTTGGCTGTTGAAGATAATGCTGCTATAAACATCAGCGTGCCTATATTCCTTTGAATTAGTGTTTTTGTATTCTTAGGGTAAATACCCAGTAGTGCAACTACTAAATCATAGAGTAGTTCTTTTTTAAAATGTTTTGAGGAAACTCTGTATTGTCTTCCACAGTAGCTGCACCAGTTTGTATTCCCAGCAACAGTGCACAAGTGTTTCTTTTTCCCACATTCTCACCAATACTTGTTATTTCTTGAGATTTTTATATTAGCCCCTCTGACAGGTGTGAGGTGATATCTCATTGTGGTTTTGATTTGTATTTCTCTGAGGATAAGTGATGTTGCACATCTTGTCATGTGTCTGTTGGCCACCTGTATGTCTTTGGAGAAACATCTGTTCATGTCTTCTCATTTTTTAATTGGATTATTATGATTTCTTAGTGTTGAGTTGTATAAATTCTTTATATGTTTTGGATACTAACCCTTTATCTGATAGGTCATTTGCAAATATCTTCTCCTATTCCATCTTTCAATTTTGTTAGTTGTTGGCTTTGCTGTGCAGAGCTTTTTTATTTTAGTGTAATCCTAGCAGTTTATTTTTGCTTTTGTTTCACTAGCGTCAGGAGACATATCTAAAAAGAGGCTATTATGGCCAGTATCAGAAGAATTACTGCTTATGCTTTCTTACTGGATTTTTATGGTTTCAGGTCTCACATTCAGGTCCTTAATGCATTTTGAATTTATTTTTGTGTGTGGTATAAGAAAGTGGTCCAGTTTCACTCATGCACGTTGCTGTCCAGTTTTCCCAGCACCATTTGTTGAAGAGACTGTCAGACTGTCTTTTTCCCATGGCATATTCTTGCCTTCTTTGTTGAAGATTAATTGACCACATAATTGGGGTTTATTTCTGGGCGTTCTATTCTGTTCCATTGATCTATGAGTCTATTTTTCTGTGACCATTTTTAAAGAAAAATATTTCTATTTCTTGGTTTTTGAGGTATTATTCAGAGCAATGTTGAATGAGAAAATCGAAGTGCAATTTTCAGTGTACCACATGCAATTTAATAAGCAAATGTTACTTTGAAAGATTAGATGATGGGCTGTATAGCACACCAAAAATAGAATGAGCAAAATGACATTTTAGGATGTTGTTATGTCTCCACTGTGATGGACGATCATTTGTGAACTTGGCGGATGCCATGTCATGATGGAAGGTAAATAAGACACATTTTAGGCAAATATTGAGAAGTATTTGCAAGGTCTTTGCTAAGGAAAAATAGTACCAATCCCCAGAATATAAAAGCTGTGTGAAATTCAACATGCAGACTTAGTTACAGCAAACTTAGCCTTGATGATAGAAGTGTAATGAACTAAGTACTAAATTTTAGCAGAGCCCTTCAGACTAGGCTCGTGGCAAAATAGCTCCACAGTGGTCCCCAGCAGGACTTAGAGAAGACCGTGCTGTGATGGAGGAAAAGATGTGAGGCACGGTTGCTGATATTGGTGTGAGCTCAGATGGGGGTCTGTCTTTTGGCCATTTTTCTGAGGAAAATGTCCCTAGTAGCAGATTCCTCTGTGGCACCAGCTATGAGACTGTAGTCACACCTTTCAGTGTCACTGGCTGAACTCTTTCAAGAAGCCACAGGCCACAGCTGTACCCATTGCATTCGGGCCCCTGCTCCATTATTCTCTTTGAGAGGCAAAGTGTGGGGGGCGCCTGCGTGGCTCCGTTGGTTAAGCGTCTGACTTGGTTTTGGCTCAGGTCGTGATCTCACGGTTCGGTTCATAGGATTGAGCCCCACATCGGTCTCTGTGCTGACGGTGTGGAGTCTGCTTGGGATTCTCTCTCTCTCCCTCTCTCTCCCTCTGCCTCTGTCTTACTTGTTTGCGTGTGCATGCATGCACGCCCCGCCCTCTCAAAATAAATTAAAACCCCCCCAAAAGCAATAATTTGAAACAAAAAGAAAGGTTAAGTGTGGCTATTGTTCTTCTCTCTGTTCTTAAATTTTTTTAAACCCATGTTTTTCCCTCTGGCATTGTGGAATGACATCACATTTCCTATTAGTCCAAAAAAGAGAGAAAGAGAGAATGCATTTTTTGGATGCAATCCAAGGAGATTTGGGGTAGATGTGGGGACCACTGATGAGAGACATATATATTCCTGTGGCTCTTGAATCCCTCCCAAATGCATCTTTTTAAGGCTAGAGGAATAACTTACTTTTTACATTTAATTTTTATGTGTAGGTATTATTCCAATGGTTCAAAAGCAGCATATATAAGTACATGGTGAGAAACCTCCCTCTTACCCTGTCCCCCAACTACCCCACTCTCCTCTAATGGATCCCTCTTGTTCTCAGTTTCATGTGTCACCTTCCAGAATTTCTTCAGGCATACACAGACAAGTACAAATATGTGCTCTTGTTTTGGGAAAACTAAAGATTTTTAAGATGCATCCCAGGAATCTGGTAGTTATTTCTTCTCATTTCCAAAGCTCATATACAAAATCCTTGTGATACTTTATTGTAAATGCCATAACAAAGGACAGAGAGCTCACTGGTGGGAGAGGGCTTCCTGTCCCTGGCATGCTGAGTAAGGGTAGGAAAGCATTGCCAAGTCTGGATGCTCGTAGTACACAATCTCCCTTTCTGTCACTCAAAGTAGAGGGAGAGAGCTGGGAGGAACAAAAGGGAAAAGAAACCAGATCCATACCCAGAAACAATCTACAGATGAAGTGTGGCTGTCTCTTCAAATCAACTGCTTTCTCTCTTATTTCCTAAAGTCATTAAATAAACCACAGCCAGTGCCAGTGCAGTTCAGTGAGTTCAGAGCAGATCCCTCGGTCTTGGCAAGCCACCCAACTGGTCCTAGAAATGGGGCTGGATTGAACCAGAGCTGAAAGAATTACAGTGTTTCCTTCCTCTGATGACTCTCTCGGGGGACATGCCTGGAATGAGTGAGCGCAGGAGATGAGGTGGTGTTCGCTCAGAGGCACAGCTGGATGTATGTGTGGAAGTGGGGGCTGTGCTCCGGTGTTACATTTAGAGGCTGTAATTCCACTGCTAGTTTTCCTAGCTTATCCTCTCTTACAACATTTTCCTTATCCCAACCACTGTCTCTTCTCTGGAGATCTTAAAGTTACCATTGAGGCTTGACGCAATATAGATACTACAGGGTCAGGCTTGGAAACTTATTCTAGGTGAGGTTTTCTCCCTCAGTGCCATGTACTGAGTTAACATTTACATTAAGACTTCACTTTGGCATTCTTCCTAATTGATGAGATAAAAGTCTAACTCCTAACTGAATTATTCTCAGAACATCACTGCATGCACCCAACATTGGCGGTTGCCATTAGAAAAAATTGTATGAGGACTTCATGGCAGATGTAATGCTTACCATAAGCAGATGCTAAAAAAGTTCTCTCAAAAAAGTTCTCAAAAAAGCTCCCATTACTCTGCAATCATTGATCACCTCTCTGTGGCATTTTCTAAAAATCGTAGCATTTGCTTTTTAAACTCCATTAATTCTCAAAACAGCCTTTTACGTATGGGCAAGAAAGTCAGTTTAGACTCAGAAGAGTACTTTCACTTTTAACCTTACTATTCTAGAAGTGGGAATGGTGAACTTGAATCAGACAGATCTGGAGTAAAATTTGCCCATCCATCCATCCATCCATCCATCCATCCACCCACCCACTAATCCAGCAAATGCTTAGTAACCCTTTACATAAGGGACCTAGGCAGGGTATTCCTATATATGTCAATGTGAACAAAATGGCTTCAATCCTTGTATTCATGGAACTTACCATCTAAGAGAAGAGAAAGTAAATAAAATAGTCCCAGAGTGTGGTAACCATTATGCGGGAAACAAACAGGAGGCCGTTTAGAGGGTAACAGGATGAGAGTGTACAGATAGTGTAGATCAAGTAGGTAGGGAAGCCATCTGTGAGAAAGGTGTTTAGGAAGAGGCTCCAAGGGTGAGCAGAAGTTAGCCATGCAAGAGCGGAGCCAGGTGCAGAGATCAGCATGTGCAAAGTCTTTGAGGTAGGAGAGGGCATAGTGTATCTAAGGAACTGAAAGATCTATGGGAGTTTGAATTCTAGCTAGGACTTCAGTAGTTGTGGAAGACAGAATTGCCACTCAATCCTTTGAGCCTTCATTTCCTCATATTGAAATGTCAGATAATGGTGCACACCTCACAGGGTTGTTGGGAGAATTTAATGGGTATTAAAGGAAATAACATGTAGTCTACTTGAATCGCTTGGCATCTTCACAAAGGTCTCTGAGACCCCAGTTGGTCCTTGGCACCCAATGTGATTGACCTGTCCAGCCTCCTGATCATTGTATGTAGACTTGGGGACCAACCATCACGTGGACCAGAACATCCTCCATCCCTAGTTTTTCACACTCAGCGAGAGGAGAGAATGGGCACAGATTTCATTTGTTCATCTTAAAAACTTTGGACATCAAAAGAGAAGTAGGGGAGGGAAAGAAGAGGAGGGACAGAAAGTGAAAAGAAAGGATTTTATTTTCTAAAATGTGCTTCATTATTTATGGAATAACTATTAAAGACCAGATAGGATTTCTTAACTACATTTGGAGAGGGTTGAGGTTTGGACATACGTGTTCAGAAAACAATAAAGAGAGCTGAAATAGTGGTCATTGTATGTAGCAGACACAGTACTTAGTAAGTTTTATACTTTATCTCCTTTAATCTTCACACGAATCCTGTAAGATGGGTCTTATTAGCCTTGTTTTAAAGATGAAGTGAATGAAGCTCAGATAGAAAGGTGGACCTCGCTCAGTTCCTGTCTTGTGGGACTTAATATGGAATTGGACAAGTCTTTGGTAACAACGAGAGTCTATAAAGTTAGCATGCTGTGTGTAGAGTGGATATATTTTTTAGAATGCTTTATTGTGGCAGTACCACATTATCATTAATTTTTTACTTTATTTAATTTGTTTTGAAAGGAAGAGCAGATACCTGTGTGAACAAGGGAGGTGCAGAGGGAGAGGGAGAGAGGGAGAAAGACAGTCTTGAGCAGGCTCCACGTCTAGCGTGGAGCCTGATGTGGGGCTTGATCTAATGACCATGAGATCATGTTCTGAGATGAAATCAAGGGTTGACTGCTTAACTGGGCCACTGGGTGCCCCTATCATTAATTTTTAATAATGATAATTATTATCATTAATAATGACAGTAATGCTATTATCATGAATTTATCTCAACTCAACGAGCATTTGCTGAATTCTTAACTAATGTCCCAGACGCTTTAGTGGGTGGAGATTTGTAACACACAGCTTTGTCTTGGGGATGGAGAATAACTGATAGTTCATTGTAGTTAGGATGTGCAGTGGAGCAGGACTGGTTAGTGGCGTCTGAGTGATGGTCACAGTAAAGAGTTTTGGATCTTGTCCTATGGAAGAGTAGCATTAGAAAGACTGCTCCCTAGCTATTTTTAGACAGAGCTTTATAAAAATCAGTTCATCTGTGGGGCCATGGTAATAACCTTCCTCATAGATTATGTGCTTTCTTTTTAGGAACAGTGGACAGTGCCATGGACCTGATCTTGATCAATTCCCTACCTCTCGTGTCTGATGCGGAAACATCCCTCACCTGCATCGCCACTGGATGGCGCCCCCATGAGCCCATCACCATAGGAAGGGACTTTGAAGCCTTAATGAACCAGCACCAGGATCCACTGGAAGTTACTCAAGATGTGACCAGAGAATGGGCTAAAAAAGTCGTTTGGAAGAGAGAAAAGGCTAGTGAAATCAATGGTGCGTATTTCTGTGAAGGGCGAGTTCGAGGAGAAGCAATAAGGATACGGACCATGAAGATGCGCCAGCAAGGTAACATGCCCCTTAGTCGTGGGCAGGTGAGGTGTGCTGAGGCTCACACACAACTTTTGTTTTGGCAGTTGCTCACTCAGAGACTGGGCATGAGCTGTGTGAGTGTGGAGCTTGAAGACCTTGTCTGCCTCGTTCCAGGCATTGCTTGTCTTTGATACATGTATAGCACTAGAGATAAAAGAGACTGGCCAGTCCACTTCTTGCACATTCAGCCCCTCCACTAGACACTGTGCCTAGGTCATGAGATGAACTGTATTATATTTCGTACTAAGAGCTTCATGACCCTTATGGAGATCTGAACAGGTTACATGTATGTAATAGAAAATCACAGTTATGGAGACAACTGTCCGTGCCAAAATATTGGCCGTTTTGAGCTTTCTCATTGAGTTTTCATTTGATTTTTTGTTTTGCTTGCCCCTGAGTATTCTTAACAGAAGTGAATGTTTTCAGGGGAAAGTGTGGTAGAGATAAGAAATTTTAAGGGGAAGCATCTATCAATAACTCAGCTTCATTGGTGACTTAATGTATCAGTTTTCTGGTGCCACAGTAATGCTGTGTGTCACATGACCTCAAACCGCAGTGACATACAACAGCAAGCACATATAGCTTATGAGTGTAAGTCAGCGGGGCTGATAGGTGGCTCTGCCATTCTCGACTGGGCTTTCCCACACATGGATGTTGGCTGCCTGAGGCTTATTATGCTGGCCTTGGCTGAGCCAGCCTGGCTCTTTTCCATGTGTCTGTTATCCTTTTGCAGGCTAACCTAGGTATATTCTCACAGAGATGGCACAAGAGCCAGAGAAGAAAGGGAAACACACAAGGCTTCTTGAAACCCAGTCTCAGTAGTATATACTCTCACTTCCGTCTCATTTTTTATTGCCCAAAGAAAGTCAAACAGCTGAACCTAAAGTCAGAATGGATGGGCATCACACAACCAAATGTCAAAGATTATGGTGACAGGGAGGGATGAAGAACTGAGGCCCTTTTTGCAGGCGGTATACTGTTCTTGGAAAGAGACCATGATTTCATTTTGAAAGTTGAATAACCACACTTAGCTCACAGAACACCAGAGCTTTGAAGGGAGATGTTGAGGGCCTTTTGCAAAGGGCGCAGGGGGCCTGGGGGCCAGGGGGGAAGGGGGGTCGTGTATAACTCTTTGCTACCACTCCCCAAGGCAGTGATGTGATAGAGACTTTCTCCCAAGATACAAGTGGCTCTAAGCTAAATCTTTAGGCCAATCCTGATGGCAGTTGGAGGAGACAGTGTTGTGAACATTATTTAATGATTCTATTTTACCCCAGGGCTCCCAGGCCTGGCCAGGCAGGTAGACTTCTGGTATCTTGGTGCTGCCTGCTGGGAAGATGGTACAGAATTCCAGCAGAGATGACCTTTCCTTGTTCTGACTCAAATGATCTGGCCACTTCAGTCATCAGCCCTTTTTACTGGGCTGGTCATACCTTTAGTGAAGGAGTCCTTTCCAAATTGATGTCATCATAACCACAGGGACTGTGGCCTGCGAATGTGTCATTTCATGAGATAATGACTGTGTGAACTCTTCGGGGTTTGATTTGTAATCATAAAACTGATCCAGATAAATAACACACTTCTACACATTTCTCTTATTGGCAGGTGGTGGTTGTTGTTGTTTTGTTTTGTTTTTTGTTTTTGTTTGTTTTTTTTATATAGGAGTCTGCATTGTTTTAGACCAGTGTTTCTCAACACTGAACGTGCTTATAAATTTCCCATAGGTCTTGGTAAAATGCATACTCTGGTTCAGTAGGTCCTTGAGGAGAGTCCTGAGATCATACATGTCTAACAATGCCCCTGGTGATCAGGTGCCTCTGGGCTGCGGACCACACTTCCAGTAGCAAGTGTGGAGAATTAGCCCCTAGCTGGGGTCCACCTGAAAACATTTCTTTGAATTTGCTAACATTGGTAATTAGAAGATTTGAAGGCAGCAAGCTCATTTTCAAGTCAAAAATGGTAAAATTGCGATTCATGACAAATGAAGGAAAAGGTTTTCTTAGCAAAACTGCAATGTTCACCTTTAGATGACACAAGGGTGAGTGGGAAAAGTGCACAGCAGACATTCCCAGGAAGGCAGGTCTCCGCTGAGGGGAGAGAGTTTGAACAAAGGGATGTGAGGTGTGCCAAAGCTATCATGGCTAAAAAGTCAACTCTGTTATTTTTTGCCTGTGTCATTCGGGATTTGACCTGTGTAAAGAGTTATGTCTCTTTGCTGATAATTCCCCATTCTGAATGAAGATAATCTGAGATTTGTCCCCAGTGGCTTCATAGGAATGAAATATGAAGTGCTGCTGTGCTCTTTCCGGGCTGGCTTGGGGCTGAACTTGACAGTGTAGGAAGAAGAACCTGTAGAGAGTATTAAATCAGAACGTTGGGAGTCAAAGACCAATGACTGTTCCAAACTGACAGTCAAGGCCAGCACAGGTAAAGGAGAACTTAAATTCAGTTACATGAGGTAAAAGCAGACTTGATAATGTGGAGATGACGCCTTTTAGGCTCCTTTCCCCTGACTTTTAATTCCATCTCCACCATTTATCAGCTCTGTGGCCTTGGGCAAGTTACTTAGCACCTATTGGTCTCTTTTTTTCATCATTTGTGTAACGAGCACACTAACAATACCTTCAAAACTGTATTCAGTTTTAAATAAGGTATCTACCAAAAGCCAGTTCCCATGAGTGCATTCATATTAAGATTTGATCGACACCACAGATGTGTTGCTAAAGGCTTGGGTGACATGAAACATTGTAGAATAAGTTACATAATAACAATAGCAGTTTGTAAATGTTGGGAATGGAATTTGAAGCCAAGTGATCCGACTGCAGAGCCTGTGTGGATGACCACCGCAAGACCCTCGGTATATCCCTCCCACTTACTGTGAACCGCTCTCCCCGATTCCGAACACTTGTTGGGAACAGAACAGTTCCAATGGAAACCCTGCAAAGCAGCCCAGGGCACAGTGAAGGTAGTTTGGGTGGGTTTGAGCTTGGCTGTGCAACTAAATGGTACCATGAAGGCAAGTTACTTCACTGAAATCATGTTTCCTCCTTTGAAAAATATCACCAGGATAGAGGTTTTTCCCTGTACATTTGAGGATCAAATGAGAAGACCACCAACCTATCTGGCTCATTGTAAACGTTCAATAATTATCATAGTGTCCTGGAATAAGCAATAATTAAGTGAGACTATTTTCTACTCAGTTATGGAAAAAATTGAATACCATTCATTAACATAATCGGTATACAAAATTTATACAAAACAGAAAAATAGGTAGTACTTTCTTTCCTGCATTCATTTTTTTAATGTTTATTTATTTGTTTTTGAGAGAGAGAAAGAGGGTGTGTGCACAAGAGGGGGAGGGGCAGAGAGAAGGAGAGAAAGAGTCCCAAGCTGTGGGTTTGCGTCCCCACGATCTGTGAGATCATGACCTGAGCTGAAATCATGAGTCAGATGCCTAACTGTGACTGAGCCACCCGGGTGCCCCCTTTCCTACGTTGTAATAACAACATCTCAGGGTGGTGCAAGGATTCTGTATCTTTTACCGACCATCCAGTAGCTGAAATACGGTGTGAGGAAAGTGATATCCTTTATGTGAATCAGGAAAACCTCTACAACGGTGTCTTCATGGTACTATTAATTCCCTAGTAACGCATAATGGGATCTCAGAGGTGTCTGCCCAGGGACACAGCAGGATAGGATAAACATGTATCCCTGCTTGCTGCTGACTCGTGCATCTGGGGAGGAAGTGGAAAATCCATTTGAGATGTGCCAAAACATGCTTAATTTGGCTTGCACACTGCACATGGCCAAACTGTTTTTTATCAATGGCATCATGCAAAAAAAAAAAAAAATCAAAAGCAATTTGTTCAAACCTCCCTGGTGATTTCATTTGGGGGTCGGGAGGTATAAATGAAGTTTGAAATATTTTCACATGCAAGCGGCTGTCTCAGAGTTTTCCATCAGGAGGAAACACAGGTTATTTCCTTCCTTATTTTCATTCGAGAAATAACTTTAAGAACATCAGACATTCCAAACACGATTTGTGAAGTTGACAGAGAGGAGCCATTTGTATCTAAATAACACAAATTAATGTGTTAAAAGCCTAAAGAAAATAGGAACATTTGAAATCCGACCCATTTATTTATTCTTTCATTCCATGAGTATTCTTAGGTGTCTCTTTGTGTCACACATGGGAGGTACAGCGATGGTAGTATGTCCTGAGTGTTAACCTGCCTGACATTCCCCCAGCAGCTTTATATACATTACTGTGTAATTAAGTCTTTACCAAACGTGTATCTGGTGCTGATTATTATGACCCTGTATTAATAGATGAGGCCTTTGGCTATTGTAACTTAGATGCATTCACACACCTAGTATCCACTGTTGGACCTAGGAAGGATAACCCAGGCTGATCCCAGAAGCCAGGCCCTAACCAACGCCCTGTGCTGCCTTCCAAAACAGACGTGCCCTTGTTTCCAGGAGGGTTCAGTCTAGCAGGGCAGCTGTGCTGTTGGGGCCTGGAAGGGGAAAGTGCAGGACATTTGGAGAACAGCCTTGGGGCGCTTACCCTGGGTCCCAGGGGATGAGTAAGGCCCCTGGAGAAAGGGACATCTACATGGAGACTGAAGAGGAGTGGGACTTGGTGAGACACAGGGAAAAGGCAGGAGCAGAGGAGGGAGGAAGCTCATAACTTGCCTGGGAGTGGTCACGTGGTCCACTGCAGACTGAACATAGTTCACAATGGCTGCAGTTAAGAGCTAAGGCTGTGGGACTGGAATAAGAGGAGTGTGGAGAGCGGGTGTGGTTCAACAAGTGGGGGCGTCTTGAGATTTTGTCTCAACTTTAACTCTTACTGTCAGGAGGCCTGGAGTAAGGGACTAAGTCACCCTTAACGCCATCTCCCACATGGGTAGACACCGGATACAACATCTTCACAGCACTGTTGCAAAATTGCACAAAATAATAATGGACATGAAACTACCCTTAGTCTAACATGAACGGAGGTACGCAAAATTGAACTCAATTATTTTACATCCCTGAGAAGCCTCTTTGTTTATAACTGTTACTATCATCGATTCTCTTCTCCACCCCTTAAGGAAAAAGTGGATCATGTTCTTAGTTAAGTTCTGTCAGTTAATTAGCCCATCTAAATCATGTTACTCAAGTCATTTTTGAACCCAGGCCCTAGCAATCTCATTTTTAAATGAGGTAATAGGACTTCACAGCCTTTTGAGTGCTAATGTTATATAACCTAGGAGAGGCTTCCAGAGCTGAGTTACCTAGTTCAAACCCTGACTCTCCCATGAAATTGCTGTGTGATTTTAGACAAGTTACTTAGCCTCTCTGTACTTTAATTTCCTCATTTGTAAAATTAGGATAATTGTAGTAATTATCTGATAGAGGTATTATGAAAATTAACTATGTGTGAAGTCCTTAGAAAAAGTAGTGCCTGATAGTAGGCACTATTATTTATTTATTTTAAATCCAAGTTAGTTAACATATAGTGTAATAATGGTTTCAGGAGTAGAATTTAGTGATTCATCTCTTACATATAATACCCGGTGCTCATGCCAACAAGTGCCCTCCTTAATGCCCATCACCCATTTAGCCCATCCCCCTACCCCCCTCCCCTCCAGCAACCCTCGGTTTGTTCTTTTTAGTTGAGTCCCTTATGGTTTGCTTCCCTTTCTCTTTTTATCTTGTTTTTCCTCCCTTTCCCCTATGTTCATCTATTTTGTCTCTTAAGTTCCACATATGAGTGAAATCATATATTTATCTTTCTCTGACTTATTTCCCTTAGCATAATACATTGTAGTTTCATCCACACTGTTGCAAATGGCAAGATTTCATTCTTTTTCATTGCCAAGTAGTATTCCAGTGTGTGTATATAAGGAAATGCAGTGCCTGGTAGTAGGCACTGTTGAAAGGTGCTTACGGTTTTCACGGTACAGTCAAGTCACATGACACTAGTCTGTGTGTACTGTGTGCAAGCTGGGCTCCTCCATCATCAAAGTACAGCATGGAAGGTTGTAGACCCCTTTATTAGTACCCAGCAGACAACAATCGACCTCGAGCCAGGAATGCAGGACGTGGCAGGTTGGACAGCAGTGGAACTCTGCTATGATTGTTTCTACCTAAGGAAACAGGAGCTTAAAAGGCACAAGGTCTGTAATAATAAAAATCCACAGAGTGGGGATGGGGTGGGGAAGAAAAGCCCCATTGGAGTGGAGCCTCGGGGAATCTCTATTCCTTTTCAGAATACAATGCTGAGTGAGAAGTCTGGGGTTAGCTAAACAGTCTTCACACAAAGGGGCAGAAAATATAAACAAACCACTTAGAAAGGAACAACAGCATGAAATGGTCAGAAAATATTCTCACAGGCGCCCAGGGTCATGTCTCAGAGAGCAGGAGCTGCTGCTGTTAGGATTGCTCATGGATGCATCTTGTCAGAGTGAGAGGGCGCCCCGTCAAGTCCCCCTGCCAGTCCCTGCATGGCTGATCCATGTCAGTACCAGTGAGCAAGCTGCCACTCATGTCTATCCTGCACAGCTCAGCACGGCAGTGTTGCTGTTGGTTTATATTTGGGCAGGATACTGGCCTCTTCTAAGTACCCACGGGTTTGGCATCCATTATTTAATATTCCTAACAACCTTTCAAAGTAAATACTTTGGGGGGGTCTGGGTGGGTGGCTCAGTCGGTTAAGTGTCCAACTTCGGCTCAGGTCATGATCTCGTGGTTCACAAGTTCGAGCCCCGTGTGGGGCTCTGTGCTGACAGCTCCAAGCCTGGAGCCTGCTTCGGATTATGTATCTCCATCTCTCTCTGCCCTTCCCCTGCTTGCACCCTGTCTCTGTCTCTCTCAAAAGTGGATAAACATTAAAAAATAAACAAAGTAAATACTTCTACTTCCAAATTACAGACAAGTAAGCAGAGATGTTCACAGGTTAAGTAACTTATTCAAAGGGTCTAGTAACTGGCAGAGGGTGGCCTCAAGCCCAGGACTGTCCTCTTCCAGAGCTCATGGTGCCCTTTGATCTATACCATTCTCCCTCTAAGGTTGCCCCATGTCACCGTGTCATTGCCTGCACCAAAGGCATTTATGTGGGTGTCCTGGCAGGGCATCAGGCCTGGGTCAGCAGGCACAGAGGAGAATGGGCAGCTGAACCAAAAGCTGAGACCTTCTGAGTATAGTTCAAGGCATCTTCTGCCCTCACAGGGTAGCTCTCCAAGCCCATGGTGTGCATAGTACTGAATCAGCCTCTCTCAAGCCACCTGTCTGAAAGCCACAGAAACGGTAGGAAGGAAGGCTGATTCCCCCGGTGGTCCTCAGCAGGCTTGGTCCTGGGCTGAAACTCCATAGCTCTCCAAACCTTAGGGTACAGGGTGTTTTGCTATTGATTGCTAATTTTGGTGCCTCCTGGTCAGAGAATTTGTTCTATAGGATATTGTGTCTTTTTATTTATAGAGATGTGCTTTGTGGCTTAATAAGGGAGGCAATATGCCTGAACGTATGCTCACATAGCTGGGTATGGGGATCCATGAATAGCCAACAGATCTTTAATTGTGTTATTCAGATTTTCTTTTCTTTTTTTTTGTCCTTAGTAATTTTTGGTCTGATTGTTGAATCGGCTTCTGAAGGTTTCTACTCTGCTTGTGGATTTGTCAGTTTCTTTCATTCTGTCAGTTTCTGTTTCATGGATTTTGAAGCACTGTTGTTATAGATGCTTATACAAGTTCAGGATTGCTCTTTCATTTTTTTTAGAAGTTTATTTATTTA
This sequence comes from Felis catus, assembly GCF_018350175.1. NCBI lineage: Eukaryota > Metazoa > Chordata > Mammalia > Carnivora > Felidae > Felis > Felis catus. The sequence continues at coordinate 50,394,635 of NC_058380.1, forward strand.
TTTTGGGAGAGAGAGAGCATCCCAAGCAGGCTCTGTGCTGTCAGCGTGGAGCCCGACGTGGGGCTCGATCCCACAAACCGTGAGATCATGACCTGAGCTGAAATAGGAGTAAGACATTGAACTGACTGAGCTACCCGGGTGCCTCCCATTTTTCAGTCATTATGTAAAGATCATATTTATCCCTAAAATTTTGTTTTGCCTTGAAAGTAAATGATGTTTTCCTGATATAAATAGTGCAATACCAGCTTCTTTCAAATAGTGTAAGTCTGGTGTCTATTTTTCTCACCCTTATTCTCAATTTTATGTGTCATTACATTTAATGTGTAGCTCATGAAAAAAATAGATATTTTAATTCATTCTGAGATTCTCTGGCTTTTGACGTATATTTGGCATAATCTATATTTTCTTTATGCTGTGATTTTTATTTGGACTTATTCCTCTCCTTTTAGGTCTTTTTATTTCCATTCTCTCCTGCCCTCCATGTTTAGGAAAGTTATGGATTCTTTTTATTTATTTATTTTTTATTTTAAAGTGTGAGAGAGAGAGATTGTACAAGCTGGGGAGAGGGGCAGAGGGAGAAAGAGAATCTTTTTTTTTTTTTTTTATGAAATTTATTGACAAATTAGTTTCCATACAACACCCAGTGCTCATCCCAAAAGGTGCCCTCCTCAATACCCATCACCCACCCTCTCCTCCCTCCCACCCCCCATCAACCCTCAGTTTGTTCTCAGTTTTTAAGAGTCTCTTATGCTTTGGCTCTCTCCCACTCTAACCTGTTTTTTTTTTTTTTTTCCTTCCCCTCCCCCATGGGTTCCTGTTAATTTCTCAGGGTCCACATAAGAGTGAAACCATATGGTATCTGTCTTTCTCTGTATGGCTTATTTCACTTAGCATCACACTCTCCAGTTCCATCCACGTTGCTACAAAAGGCCATATTTCATTTTTTCTCATTGCCACGTAATATTCCATTGTGTATATAAACCACAATTTCTTTATCCATTCATCAGTTGATGGACATTTAGGCTCTTTCCATAATTTGGCTATTGTTGAGAGTGCTGCTATGAACATTGGGGTACAAGTGGCCCTATGCATCAGTACTCCTGTATCCCTTGGATAAATTCCTAGCAGTGCTATTGCTGGGTCATAGGGTAGGTCTATTTTTAATTTTCTGAGGAACCTCCACACTGCTTTCCAGAGCGGCTGCACCAATTTGCATTCCCACCAACAGTGCAAGAGGGTTCCCGTTGGGAGAAAGAGAATCTTAAGCAGGTTCCACACTCAGTGTGGAGTCCCACATGGGGCTCAATCCCATGACCCTGGAATCGTGACCTGAGCCAAAATCAAGAGTCAGACACTCAACCAACTGAGCCAGGCAAGTGCCCCAGAAAGTTATATATTCTGATTATCTTCTCCTAGTGGTGATCCTTAAATTTTAAAAATTGGCTTAACTTGTATGTCAGTTATAGCTCAATAAAGCTGAAAATTTTAAAAATTGGCTTACCTTAATAGAGACTAAAATTAATCACACCTCCATTCTTGTAATTGTGGCTCTCTGTAGATTATGGTGTAAATTAAGGGAATTCAGAAACTGTTGTGGCTGGAAGAATGTTAGAACATGTTACTCACACATCTTGTCCAACAAACCAAGAGACTCGGGCACTGTTATGTTCTAAGGCTGACACAAAGACAGATGTTTCCAAAATGGTTTTATAAGCCAAATATGCAGTAGCTTCCCCAGTGTCCTTCCAGTACTGCCCAGTCCCATAACTGTGTTAGTATATGTGTGTGTGTGTGTATGTGTGTGTGTGTGTATTTATATAGTAATGTATATCTAATTATGCATTTATAATTATGTAACAAACATATAATTATATATATATGTATGTGTATGTGTGTGTATACTGGGTCCCATCATTGCCTTAGTGTTCAATATTCCATTATTTACACCATTAGTAATAAGTCCAGCATGATGCTAATTCCATTTGAGAAATGCTTAGGGCATTCTAAAGCAATTAGAATTATCTGGATCCCCACAATGGAAAAGGACCACCACCCAGAAGGGACAAGTCATTTGGCAAATGTTTAACCATTTCTATTCTTCTCCACTCTGAGAAAACTTGGTAGGGATTGGAGAAGGATGGCTGATTCATCGTTTTAGTTTATGGTTAATCTCAGGTCTTAGTTTGATAACACATATTAATCAGCATAACGTCCTTTTCTCCCCCAATAGTTGTATGGGAAAAAATGTGTATGTGTAGGTGGTGTGTACATTCTTACAGTTTTACAGAGAAAATGACTGTTCCTTTCATCATATTCTTCAAAACCTTAGTGAAGTTTGAAACCCATTAGTTGTCATTGTCTTTTAGATCCTACACTTGAGCTGACTCCTGCCAAATGCTCGCCCTCATCTTCTGAATTCGTAGTTCAGTTGCTCCTGGAGAAAGTGTGTCCCCTCATCTCACTTGTTTGTTTTCTCTCTTTTAAAAGCTTCCTTCCTACCAGCTACTTTAACCATGACTGTGGACAGGGGAGATAACGTGAACATATCTTTCAAAAAGGTGTTGATTAGAGAAGAAGATGCAGTGATTTACAAAAATGGTGAGTATGTGTTTTGTTTCCTTCCAGCACCATGATGTGAGACATCAGATAACGCAAAACATGTTGTTGGATCATTACCCTGGTGCAGTCTGGTGGGCAGATGTTTGAAGTAAAGCGCTATGATGCAAGCCCATTGAATTTTATTAAAGAAGCTCTAATAGGCAGTGTGGTTGGTTGCTTCATCAAGCAAAGTACAGATTCATATACATATATGAATGTACATACATTTTGTATATGTGAATGTGTAATACGGAATTGTGAATGTACAATAAAACCCCATCATGATGTGATAAGTGAGGTCCCAAATCCAGCCATGTAAAATGTGAGGTGGTTTGATTGCGAGGTTAAGGAGATGACCAGGCTGAGACTGGGAAGCCAACTGGCAGTGGTTCTGGGAGTCCAACTGTGCTGTACAAATCTGTCCAGGTCCAACTATGGGTTTGGCACCACCTGGTGGCAGTTGCCGGACCCAGGTGAAATATTGATGGGGACTATTCTGAGTCCTATGGATGGATGGGACTTCCAGATTGGTGTAGTGATTCTAGGTATTTATCTCCTGGTTACTTGGTTAGTTGGCAGGGGTACCTTTGCCCGTTCATCTCTCCCTGCAGAAGATAAGCACTTTAGCTTTACCTCTGTCTTCGTATGTTTGGTGGTAGATTGCGTAGACTAAACTGTCTGCTCTCTCACCGTACCTTTCTCACTTTTTGGGAGAGCATTGAATAGCTCAGCCTTTTCATTCTTCTCCTACATCCACTATGCTAGAGCACATTTTCTGTGTCCAGTCAGGGAGAGCTGATGAAGTGGAGAGGCCAGATGGGGAGACAGGAGTGTCAGCGTGTGACCCACTGTTCTCCACCTTTCTCCCTTCACCAGGTTCCTTCATCCACTCAGTGCCCCGGCACGAAGTACCTGATATTTTAGAAGTGCATCTGCCTCATGCTCAGCCCCAGGATGCTGGAGTGTACTCAGCCAGGTACATAGGAGGAAACCTCTTCACCTCGGCCTTCACCAGGCTGATAGTCCGGAGTAAGTGATTGAGAGGCCACAGTCTGTGATGATTTGGTTGTTAGGATTTTTAGTTACAAGTAACAGAAGCTGACTCTGGCTACTTAAGCAAAAACCAGGGATTGGTTGAAAGTATATTAAGGACTCTTAAAAATTGGTGGAACAGCTGACAAGCAAGTTTCCAGAAAAGATAGGCCCCAGGGAGGATCTGGGGCCCAGCATTGGTGGGGGCAGATGGACTTTCTCTCTAGGATGCTACTCTTAGCCTAACTGTGCTTCAGCAATGTTTCTTTTACTTCCAAAGTTTGAATTCCCAGGGTAAAGAATCAGACTGGCCTAACATATGCTAGATGTCTACTGGCCTAGACCAATGAACTATAGTCAAGTGCAGAACCACTTATCACAGTGTGGGCCCTAGGAACTCCCACTTGAATAGCAGCATCATTCCATAGGAAGGGGGAATCACAGTGAGTTGGGCAGTCTCCCTGAAAGGTATCTGCTACGTGGGGAGGAAATGGGTCTTCTAGGTAGGTCTAATATGTAAACATTAAGTCTCCTATAAATCCCACACTTTCCAGATCATGTAACACTCAAATGGGATTTCTGTTTTCATGTTTGAAAAATGTGCATGAAGTAAAACTAGTAAAAGCTCCCCCACCCTCTTACAACTACCAAAGTGGAGAGTAACCATCCACCATTAATTTTTATAAGAGATTGATTTGTAGAGAGAAAAACTTGCCTTGAATTTTCCCGGCTCTGCCAAGCCTTCATGCTCTTAAATACCCAGGCCTAAGTATTTGGGCCACTCTGTCATTCTAATGATAGGAATCTCTAACTCATCAACAGTTTTGCTTTTGCTTTGCATTATATTCATTTATTCATTCGTTTGTTCAACAAATGTGTATTGATCATAACTCTGTGTCCGGCATTGTGTTGGTATGAAAATACAAGGATAATAAGATGAATCCCTGTCCCCTCGGAATGGTAGTAGAAGTATGAAAAGTGTGGTTCATCTGGTTTGGTCAAGTGAAATCTGCTTTTATCCCACTGCTCTCATGGAGAGTCCAAATGGCAAAAGCACAGTTTATCTTCATTTCATTTAGATGTACCAGCAGTACTCAGAGTCTGGGGTATGTAGACACATTTTCTAGCAATATAAGAAACATCAGATGTTGACCTACGGTAAAAGACTTAACTTTCTTTTTCTTATGTTTTTAAAATTTATTTATTCTGAGAGAGAGAGTGAACGTGCAAGTGGGGGAGGGGCAGAGAGAGAGAGAGAGAAAGGGGGGGTGGGGCGGGCAGAATTCCAAGCAGGCTCCGTGGTTGTCAGTGCAGAGCCCAACCTGAGACTTGATCACAAACCTCAAAATCATGACCTGAGCCGAAAACCAGGAGTCGGACGCTTAACCGACTGAGTCACCCAGGTGCCCCTAACATTTTTTTTAAATGTGAAAACAAACACAACTTAATGTAGACTAGAATTTGAAACTCACCTGATTTTTAAAGATAAAGTGAAAGATTTCAAACACATTTTGATCTCTAGCTTATACCTTGAGATTGCTAGGAACACATGTTCATTCCTTTGCTGTTTTTAGGAGTATTTTGGTGGAAGTATTTGAGAAGCATGGCTAATATCTAAAATCGTTCTAAGAAAGTTTGAATTAGGCTACAACCCATCCCATTTAAGAGTATTTTTCCCCAGTATGATTTATTTGATATTTTAAGAAATGATGTACAGGGGCGCCTCAGTCAGTTGAGCATCCAACCTCAGCTCAGGTCATGATCTCACACTCCATGAGTTTGAGTCCTGTGTTGGGCTCTGTGCTCACAGCTCGGAGCCTAGAGCCTGCTTTGGATTCTGTGTCTTCCTCTCTCTCTGCCCCTCCCCTGCTCATGCTCTGTCTCTCTCTGTCTCAAAAATAAATAAAGACATGAAAAAAAAATAAAAAAAAAAAAAAAGAAAAGAAATGAGGTATAGCCGAAGGCATTTGTCCATTTCTCATAACTGTAGGGTGTCTCTCTAGGACGAATTGAAACCTAGGAATAATCAGTGCATAAAGACTTCGTGTTAAAAATTACACTGGTTATATCTATAGGATTTCTCTCCAATATAAATTCTCTCTCTGACAAAAGATCTCTCACAACCATTGAGTTTATAGGATTTCTCTCTGTATGCATGAGTATTTGGTTTCCTGAAATATAAAACCTCAGGGTGTTTGAAGAAAATCATAGAAGCCTGATTGCATACTTGTTGCTTATCAACAAACTCTTTACCTGGCTTCTTCATCCCCAAGAGGTCACCCCAAGTCTTTCCCCAATCTTTATTCTTTCACCCTTGCCAGGATTAGGGGAGAAGCTGGGACAGGTCTATAGAGAAGTATATAGTTAGAGACATAGTTTAATATAAGAGGAAGCCCACTATCATCTCCATAGGCTGCCATCATTAGTTTTCAACATGTGCAGATAACATGTGGTCTGGCTCTCAAGAAATCACTAATCATGCAGAAGTATTTTTCCCTTTATATATTAAGGCATGTAAATATTAGCTTTTAGACATTTTGTAGCTTTATCTATTAAGTGGAAGTCTGTAAGAAAGGGTCCGGGTAGACAGTCTTCCTGCTTATTTCAGAGAAAATACTGATAACCAGGAGTTCTTGCCAAAGCAGTTATAAAGTTACATCAGCTGTAGGCACAGGTCCAAGCTTACCACTGTGAGACTAATATTCAGGGACAAAGACACTAGTTGCTTTCAGATGAGAAATAAAATTCCTGACCACAAAGGGTCATCCAAATCCCCCTGAGTTTTTTCCCTTACATCAGAAGGTGTCCTTGGATGTAATTAACCATTGAAAATCACCTGGTGAGATTTTCCATGAAAAAGAATCTAGAAGCATTTTACCATTCTTGTATTTTAGGTTCTGTGTGTCTTGCTTCACTTCTTGAATGTTCTTGAAAAACTAGGTGAATGCTACTAGCTTCTGCTTGCTTTTTTAGCTGACTCTTTGCTCTACGTACTTTAGACTGGAGGTTTTCACACTCTGGCATGCATTATCTGGAGGACTTGGTAAACATGGTTGCTAGACCACCTCCAGGGTTCTCATTCATTAGGTCATGGATGGGGAGCACGTTTGAGGTTGGCATCTCCAGCATATTTCCAGGTACTGGAGAAGCTGTTGGTCAGGGATCACACTTTGAAAACCATTGCTCTATCTGTAACCATTCCTGCAGCTCTTGAACACGCCAGGCTTTCCACCCCTATCTTGCTTTTGCTCGGAACACACTCTGCAGCCTGTCTTCTTGGCTAATTACGTGGTCCTGCAGATTCAACTCACACATACCTCCTCTGGGAAGCCTTCCTGTGTATCCTCTTCCATCCCCAAGACAGGATTAGATACTCCTTGTCTTTATTTCGATCCTTATTTCCTGTTTCCATGTCTGTTTTTCATATAAGACTATTAACTTTTAGAGAGCAAAGATTATCTTCATTTACCAGTGTCCACTAAAATGACTGACAGGTCGTGGGTGCCCAGTAAATGTTGGCTGAGTTAATGTGCTCTACTCACCAGAGCCTTGTTTTCCTTGAAAGGATGTGAAGCTCAGAAGTGGGGACCTGAATGCAACCGCATCTGCACTGTTTGTATGAACAATGGTATCTGCCATGAGGATACAGGAGAATGCATTTGCCCACCTGGGTTTATGGGGAGGACATGTGAGAAGGGTAAGTCAAGAGTACTTGCTGAGTAAGTTGTAGATTTCAAAAGCCGTCATTGCTGGATTTAGAATTCGAACCCTGGACACAATTGGGAACAGAAACTAAATGGCTTGTGTTAGGCCATATGGTAACTTGGTGTGAATTGGAAAAAGGTATCCTTTCCTAGAGGTGCTTGATCGCCGGCCACTGAAAAGCTGTCCGTGCCACAGCTGAGATTGGCTTATTTTCCATATTCACAAGTCTAGGAGAGACCCTTTAAAAGAAGACTCCTACATTCCAAGGGGTTGACTGTTTGACTGTGAGTCCTCTTTTCCTTTCCCTCCAAGCTTGCGAACTGCACACATTCGGCAGAACTTGTAAAGAAAGGTGTAGTGGACCGGAGGGATGCAAGTCGTATGTGTTCTGTCTCCCAGACCCCTACGGGTGTTCCTGTGCCACAGGGTGGCAGGGTCTGCAGTGCAATGAAGGTACGTACCAGTCACACCCCTGAACAGAGAAAGTTCTAGCAGGTATACCAAGGAGGTCCAGCTTGCTGGAAATAATAGTGTGGGATATACCCGGGCTGTCCAGTCAGCGGCCCAATGCTGGGCTACAGCGTTTTGAATCACGGATGTTTTCATCCGAAGTTAATTATGTTTTTATAATTAAGACTCTGGACTTTATAGAATGTACTTCTCATGCATATCACCTGGGGTTCTTATTGAAACATAGGTGCTGATTCCATAGGTCTGGACTGGCACCTGGGCATCTCTGTTTCTAACAAGCTCCCAGATGGTGCTCATGCTGTTGGTTTTCAGACCACACTTGGAGTTGGAAGGCCATAGAGGATTTGTTTTTTCAGTGGGATATACATATCAGGACTCTTAGGCCCGATCCAGACAGGATTTGGGATATGAAAATAGAGGAAGGTCTTTTCTTCTGTGGACCTTACTTAGGCAGTACTAACTCCACCTACTCAAAGAGTCCCTCTGCCCTTTCTAAAATATAACTTCCTGTTCAGTGAGACTGAGTGGTATGTGTTGCACATCTTTCAAGTACGGTTTCACACGTCCTGTGATACAGTAGCTTGCCACGAACACGCAGTCAAGGTTGCCAGACCCTCTCTCATGAATGCTAATGTGGTGAATTCACCATAGCTCCAAGGGTTGTCAGTATTTACCTCACAAAATCAGCTGCTTCCACATCTGCCATATTGAGAACTATGATGGAGTCCTGGCGATTCAGTAACAATGTTCTGGGGCAGAGCAGTTCAGTAGAAATAGAACCAAGCCACATATGTAACTTTCTAGTAGTCCTCTTTAAAAAAAGTTAAAAGTAACAGTGGATATAATTTTTAGGATTTTATCTACCCGATAAATAGCTTAGACAAAACTAGCCACCCACAGCCTTAGTTTTTTCCCTTCCCCTGTGGTAACGGTGGTTCTGGTGTCTTTGTCTGCAGCGTGCCAGCCTGGTTATTATGGGCCAGACTGTAAGCTTACATGCAGGTGCAGCCACGGGGAGACGTGTGATCGGTTCCAAGGATGTCTCTGCTCTCCAGAACGCCAAGGGCTCCAGTGTGAGAAAGAAGGTAAAGCAAGGTAACACTGTAGTTTGGGCCATGTTCAGCATGTTTGAGCTGAGCTTTGCTGGTTATAATTCTTGCCCCAGCAGCCCACATTCCTCAAGCCACTTCTGTTTCCATCCAGAAGGTGGGAAGAATATATCCCGCGTCCTAAAGGACACCATTCTAGTTCTCTTATGCAGGCCCTCATGGTGGCCTTCGTTTCTCCTTCCACTAGGAGTAAACCATAGGCACTTTGTGGCACATTCAATGATGACTGGCTAGCTGAGGGCTCTGCCTACCTCTTGTCCCTTCTCTGGGACCAGTCTTTTCCCTGGATAGGCACAACAGGGAAGAACTGCTTTGGAGGGATTTGGACGCAGGCTATTTTTGAAAAGCAAGATATAAAAAAGAATGAAAAACAAAAAGATTACCCTCAAGATGAAATTTTAATAATTCTAGTTCAGAAATTACCCTAGAACAAAACCTGACCCACAGACCAACTCCAGCCCGCTCTTTTTTTTTTTTTAATGTTTATTTATTTATTTTGAGATATATATAGAGAGAACCAGCGGGGAAGGGGCAGTGGGGGGGGGGGTGGTCAGAGGATCCGAAGCAGGTTCTGTGCTGACAGCAGAGAGCTCGATGTGGGGCTTGAACTCATGAATTGTGTGATCATGACCTGAGCCAAAGTCAGCTGCTTAACCAACTGAACCACCCAGGTGCTCCCCAATCCACAATTTTTACAGCTTTATTGAAGCAGAATTTTTATATCATGAAGCTCATCCCTTTTAAATGTACAGTTCAATAATTTTTTTGGTATATTTAGGGTTGTGCAACCATCACCATAATCTAATTTTAGAATGTTTCTGCCATACCAAAAGAAACCTTGTACCTACTGGCTGTAACTCCCATTTTCTGCTCCTCCCAGCCCCTGGCAACCATTAATTTACTTTGTTTCTGTAGATGTACTTATTCTTGACATTTCATAAACTGTAAGTGGAATTATACATTATGTGGTCTTTTGTGGCTGGCTTTGTTCATTGACTATACTATTTTGAGGTTTAATTGTATTGTAGCATATATCAGTGCTTCATTCCTTTTTATTTCCCTACCATCTGTTGTTATAAAGAAAATTTTACCGGAACACAGCCACGCTGGTTCCTTTAGAACATATAATGTATGGCTGCTTTCACACCACAGCAGAGTTGAGTAGTTAGTTACTAGAGAACTTTTAGCTTGCAAAGCCGAAAATATGTACTGTCTAGTCCTGTACAGAAAATGTTTGCCAACTCCTGCCCTAGAATATACTTTTTAAAATTAAAAGAAGCATATTTTTGCATATTTTCAAAATATTAATAGTATTAATACTAAATAATATTATTATTTACAAATAATAAACACATAGCACCTTTTCAATCCTATAAATGTCACTGTTACAGAAAGAAATCTACACTCAGAGCAGCAAAACCGAGAGCTTCACAGCTTTTTCTCTGTTCGTTTTTGGAATCAGAACAGATATGGGAGGAAAATACCAACGACTGTTTTCCCAAAGGCTTTGGCTGAGCTTTCCATGTTCACTTCTTTCCGCCATGTTCGGACTCTACTGCAGAGTAGGAACCTGGGAGAGTCTAGGAAGGGAGGGAAAGGTCTTAGGGCTGCCGGAGGATCGTGTTGGAAATAGGCAACTGAGAAGCTGAAGGATCTGGATTTTCAATTTTATGCCTGCTTTTCTGTTCTAAGTCTGATGTTGCAAAAGGCGTGAGAACCTCAGGCCCAGACCCTGCCCCCCTGGCTTTCAGAGAGCAGTCTCCTTCCCCCCAGTTCTGCTCTCCCTCCCCCTGCACCTCTGACAGCAGGAAACACAAGGCAAAGATGAAGGAAAGACTTCACTGGATTAAAAGTATGGAAGCACATTTGGGACACCTGGGTGGCTCAGTCGGTTAAGCATCTGACTCTTGGTTTCGGCTCAGGTCATGATCTCATGGTTCTCAAGGTTGAGCCCTGCATTGGGCTCCAGTCTGACAGTGTGGAGCTTGCTTGGGATTCTGTCTTTCCTTCTCTGTCAGCCTCTCCCCAACTCGCTCTCTCTTTCTCTCTCAAAAATAAATACACTTTATAAAAAATTAAAATTAAAAAAAATATCAAAGCACTTTTTAAAATTCCTACTCGAGTACCTTCTGATGCTGAAAAATCTGGTAGATTCTTTCTTTTTAAATTTTTTTTTAATATTTATTTTTTGAGAGAGAGAGACAAAGACAGAGAGAGCGCGCGTGAGCGTGGGGGAGGGGCAGAGATAGAGGGAGACACAGAATCTGAAGCAGGCTCCACGCTCTGAGCTGTCAGCACAGAGCCCGATGCAGGGCTCGAACCCACACACCGTGAGATCATGACCTGAGCCGAAGTCAGCCATTTAACTGACTGAGCCACACAGGTGCCCCCAAAATCTGGTAGATTCTAATCATAATCCCTTCAAGTCTACAGATATATCAAGGAATTACCTCTGCCGTTATTAAACTTCTTTCCCTCCTGCTCCATACCCTTTCCTCATCATAATCTGGGCCCGAGAAACAAGATATCAATATAAAATATCAATATTGTGTTTACTGTGGCCTCCCCCTGCCCCTCCATAAAACAGCATGTAAGTCACTGCCGCTCTGGGGGCCCTTACATCATCCACATTCCTCACTAAGTGATGGACTGCTTTCTGCCTCATTTCACGTTTACTTACGAAGGGTCTGAGATTCTCAAATACCTTACGATTGAGAATAAAATTGTTCTATTTCAGGATTATCCATTCTACTACATAGGTATTCGGCAAGGAGTCATGATACCCTTGTTGCTACCAGAGACCTTTTCTTTCAGTATTGGCAGCAACACTTTTGATTGGTTGTTGCCTAGAAACCAGTCTGGGGCAGTTATAGTCTACTTCGGGCATGTAAATGTGAATGTTTTTAATCGCCTGCTACTTGGAGATTCCCAATCAATGAGACATGTCTTGTATATCAGAATGGAGGATCAGCAAATAGGTGGGGTCATTGGCTGAGTCAATGAGAACCTAGTTTTGGGGGTTTTTTTCTTTGCTTTTGTTTTTGTTAACATTTTCTTAAAAAGTAAAAGGAGCTGAAAAGTAGGGCCAGGGGGATGTGGCCATGATAATCATTTTTTTTTAAAATTTTTTTTTCAACGTTTATTTATTTTTGGGACAGAGAGAGACAGAGCATGAACGGGGGAGGGGCAGAGAGAGAGGGAGACACAGAATCGGAAACAGGCTCCAGACTCTGAGCCATCAGCCCAGAGCCTGACGCAGGGCTCGAACTCACGGACCGCGAGATCGTGACCTGGCTGAAGTCGGACGCTTAACCGACTGCGCCACCCAGGCGCCCCCATGATAATCATTTTAATATAGAGACTGTCCATCCCAGATCCATGGAGGAGAGCAGGGCATTATGGCAGAGTGTGGACTCTGGATTTATACAGATCTGAGCTTGATTCTGGACTCAGAGCCTCAGTCTCCTCATCTGTAAAGTGGGGACTATAAGAGCATACCCCCTAAGAGTGTATTATGTGATGATAAAATGATATAACATTTGCGGAGTTCTTACCTGGGGTGTAACTTGCTAACTGGTAGCTGCTTGTATTACTCTTGCTGCTGTGTTAAAGATTAGATGCCACAATGTTGTTTTCTTCATGCAGGCATGCCAAGGATGGTCCCAAAGATAGAGGATTTGCCGGATCACATAGAAGTAAACAGTGGTAAATTTAATCCCATCTGCAAGGCGTCTGGCTGGCCACTGCCTGCTAATGAAGAAATGACTCTCGTGAAGCCGGATGGAACGGTGCTCCATGTAAGAGTCATTCTTAACCTGTCTCCTGACACCACTAGATGCTTTCTATGCAGTAATCCCCTCACTGAAGGCTAGATTCCACCCAGGGCTTGTGTCCTCCTAAGCCAGTGTACTGTTAGCTTTGACAAAATGCCATGTCTCTGGGGGAAGTAGAGCAGATTCAACACAGCCTGGCCAGAGCTACGGTGCAAGGTTGGAAATAGACCACCACAGTCTATCCACCAAGGCTGGCACTCATCCTGCAGAACTTTCCAACTGTGTGTGTTGAGAAGTATGTGTCAGCCTGTGCAAGGCTCGGCCCCCCGAACTATCCCCATGTTCTAACTTCTCCTATCAGGAAGAATGAGGTGGTCTTGTGGCCACCAAAGTGTGTGGCAAGGTAGGTGTGGCCCCATGAATCAGCAGGAGATTCGTGTGTTACCCCCCAGTGCTATCAGGAAATGGTGCTTTGATGACTGGTCTACTTCTACAATGCTTTTGGGAGCAAAAATTAGCAGCGTGTAAAAGAGGGGCGTTCAGCACAGTCCTTTTGACTCTAGATGAATCTGCTCCCACGTTTCCTGTTCAGAAACCGTGATCCATGGAATCCCTTGGATCTGAGGACATTCCTTGGCCCTCCTACTACTTCACTCTGCCCTTGCTGAGTGCTCAGCTCTGGTTAGTGTGCTGTCATAGCAGTTCTTCTCTGCTGGAAAGGACTAAACAACTTCTCCAATATGTTTGCCTCTTTTCTCCCAACAATCCCAAATGCAGCACAGACAGGACTTCCCCAAATTTCTCTGTGTCACAAGTGATCAGAAAGTGGATGTATTTTCTTATCCAAAGATTTTGAAGTGGTTACCTTTTTTTCTCTCAAAGATGATTGAACATCACCTTGACAATAGGGTAGATGCGAGTGACCTCTTGAGGGCAGGATAGGTAGAAAATGTGCCATTACTGGTGTCGACACATCAGATGTTCTTGATTCCACTCAAAGAATTCATTAGGTAGTGAAACAAACTGACAGCTTCTTAGAATCTTGTTGGCCTTTTCACGAGTTATTGGAAGTAAGAGCTACCATCTAGTGAGGGTCAACCATACTGTATACAACATGTTGCTAAACATTACCTGTTCCCTTTTTGTAGAAGTGGAAATTGGCTGGGTGAAGTTGAGTAATTAAGAAATTGGTGAAAAGTGACAGAGCAGGGATGTGATTTGAGGTTAATTTGTCCTCAGAGCCCTGATTTTTCCCACCACACCACACTTGACAGCTCCTCAATCATTTTAGGAAGCCATTTTGTCCTCTCACCAGCCATCTCCGTATTAAACCGGGAAGGAACAAATGTTACCAGAAGCTGTTTAAAATAATTAGATTCCTAGCTTGTAAGTGTTTACCCCACACTCCCAAACACACAAACACAACAGCAGGATCTGAGAGGGCATCTATCCAATATAAACTTTCAGGGCTACTACAATAGCTTTGGAAATAAGCCAATGATTATACTAGCATTGCATTTGGTTTCTTAATCTCTCCTAGAAAACTTCTTATCAAACAATGAGGTGGGGTCAGTGTTATGGACCTTTCGTGTGTTTTGCCTCCTTAGAAGCTTTTATTTGTATTCATCCCTTCCAGCCAAAAGACTTCAACCATACAGGTCATCTGTCAGTGGCCACATTCACCATCCACCGGGTCCTCCCCCCTGACTCAGGGGTCTGGGTCTGCAGTGTGAACACAGTGGCTGGGATGGTGGAAAAGCCTTTCAACATTTCTGTTAAAGGTAAGCTCCGCTTTATAGAAGTAGAGCTTGTATCCTTTATGTATCATTGGGTGCTGCTCCAAGATAGAAATGTTATCTGAGCACTAAGATGACGTTAGGATATTTTCCAGGATAGGAAATCTTAACAACTTTTTATATGCATGAAAATGGAAGGGAGGAATTAAGTATATGACCTGTGGAGTCACACAGCCCTGGGTTTAATTTTTGTCCCTAGTAGCCAGACACCTGTCTATAGCCCTGAGCAATTGAATTTAACCTCTGTGAGCCTATCTTTATTTAAAAATAAAGCTTAGTTTATCTATCTCTCAGGGTTACTGTGAAAATTTGTTAAATATGTAAAAACACTTGGAGCTGTGTCTGGAACAACATGTCTTATAGTGTTAATATTTCATGAAAAGTTTGACTTCATTCTATTCACTATTGCACAGGATAATTTGGCAAATACTTTGAGGCTTACTCATTTATTATGAAATCCAGACTATGCTATATAATGAACATGAGTGATTTCTTTCACATATTCAGCATTGTGAGTATTCTTCCTGCTCTGAATTAGTATTTCAAAATTCAAATTAATCTAAGTGGGTGTATGTACATTCTTGGCTTGAGCGGAAGAAGCAACGTGGAGGTAAATCCAAGTTAGCTTGGCTGGTATACATGGATGCCACAAGGAATTTTAAATGTCAGCTTCATTTTATTAAAACGTGTTTTAAAAACGTTTATTCATTTTTGAGAAAGAGAGACAGAGCATGAGTGGGGGGAGGGGCAGAGGGAGAGGGAGACACAGAATCTGAAGCAGGCTCCAGGCTCCGAGCTGTCAGCACAGAGCCCGATGCAGGGCTCGAACTCACAAACCACGAGATCATGACCTGAGACGAAGTCAGATGCTTATCTGACTGAGCCACCCAGGTGCCCCAGTATTTTTTTTTTAATGTTTATTTTTTATTAAAAAAATTTTTTAAATGTTGATTTATTTTTGACAGAGAGAGAGACAGAGCATGAGTGGGGGAGGGTCAGAGAGAGAGAGAGACACAGAATCTGAAACAGGCTCCAGGCTCTGAGCTGTCACAGAGCCCGACACAGGGCTCGAACTCACAAACTGCGAGACCATGACCTGAGCCAAAGTCGCATGCTTAAATACCTGGGCCATCCAGGCGTCCCTAAATTTGTCAGTTTCTTATGAACTCATTTAGACAAAAACAGCAAGCAGCTCTCTGATATGTGTTGTAGAAAGAAAAGGCACCAAGCTAAGTGCCTCACATACCTCATCTTATTTAATTTTTATAAGAACTGTGGGTGATAGATGTTGTTATGACCACTTCACCAGTCAGAAAACAAATTCAGAGGGGTTAGTTAACGTGTGTAAGGTAGCATATCTCTTAAGAAGTAAATCTGAGTTTTGAACCTGGGTCTCCTGACTCCAAATACTCCACCATCTTTTCTAGACCATTTTATTTTCTGAGTCTGTTGTGTTAAAGATTAAGACGCAAGATAACCAACGTTGACTCGTATTTGACCCATTTTGCTACTTGATTAGGAATCTTTGGGCTATCCCAGAGCTAATTCCCATAAATGAAATAAATGTAAATGCCCAGAACCTAATCTTTTTTTGAAAGACCAATAACAACATTAGCCTGAATACAGCCTTATACATTTGGATTCTGTACCCTGAGGATCCGTGTAAACTGCCAAAGAATCTTTAATATTTTTTGGGTTACTGGAAAAAAGCCCTGATATGTTTTATTCAGTAGAACATTCACACGATCAAAATAATTTCTTATATCTTGCGTGTTCTTGAAAGGAAGGAAATGATATGCAGACAAGACAAATTACCTTATTTTTAAGCTTGTTGGAATGTTTGCTGCCCATGGAAAATAAATAAGTCAAAAATAAACCATGTTGCTAAGATTCAGAAGAGTCAGTAGTTCTCATTTTTATTTTTTGGTGGAAGTCACAGCACACAGCATCAGTGCATAGAAGCATCTGTTTTACTAGGTTACCGATGCCTCTTCATGTCATAATTACTGATATCCATAAAATGGAAATAGCCATTAGGTAATTTAATCAGTATCTTTAATCATAGTTTATACATAAAAAAAAAAAAAAAGATGCAAGGCTTTTTGCTACCAGAATACAAGTTGGTACAACCACTTTGGAAAACTGAAAATATATACTAATCATTCACATACCTATGACCTGGCAGTTCTCCTAGATACTTGCTCAAAAGAAATGAGGGTGTATGTTCAAAAAGGCATCTTCAATAATGTTCAGAGCAGTTTTATTCATAATAGCCCCAATTTGAAATTAACGCAAACATCCATCAACATCATAAAGGATACATAAATTGTAGTATATTCATATACAACGGTTTGCTAGGGTTGCCGTACAAAGTTCCACGGACTAGGTGGCTTAAACAATGGAAATTTGTTTTCTCAAGTGCTGGAGGCCAGGTGAGTGATTAAGGTTTCAGCAGAGCTGATTTTTCTCCTGAGGCCTCACTCCTTGGCTTATGAATGACTCTCTTTTCCCTGTATTTTTCATATGGTCTTCCCTTTGTGTGTGTCCTGATTTAATCTTCTAAAGAGGACAACGGTTATATTGGATTAGGAACAGACCTAATGATGCCATTTTAACTTAATGACCTCTTTAAAGACCCTATCTTCAAATATATTCCAAGGTACTAGGGGTTAAGAATTCAATGTAGGATCTGTTTAAGTACATAACAGATATGCATACACATATGCATACACATAATAATTGTGTTTGGGGGAACACAATTCAGCTCATAACATCCTACAATGCAATATTAAATAGCAAAAAAATTAATTCCTGCAATAATACATAGACATAATAATGAGCAACAAAAATATATGCTTTATGATTCCATTTATATAAAGTTAAAAAACAGACAAACCTAATTGATAATGACAGAAGCCAGGAAAATAATTCCCTATTGACAGGGCAGGGGCACAAGAGTTCCCTTTCGGGAGGCGAGGAGGCGCTGGAAATGTACTGTGTTTCAGTCTGGGTCATGGTTACGTGGGTGTGTACCCAGGTAAAGTCCCTTGAGCTAAACACACTTAAGATTTTTGCACTTTACATTATGCATATCTCAATAAAAATTATTAAATTTTTTAATGGTTATTTTTGAGACAGAGAGAGACAGAGCATGAGCGGGGGAGGGTCAGAGAGAGGGAGACACAGAATGTGAAGCAGGCTCCAGGCTCTGAGCTGTCAGCACAGAGCCCAGTGCGGGGCTCTAACTCACGGGCTGTGAGATGTCCTGAGCCGAAGTCAAATGCTTAACCAACTGAGCCACCCAGGCGTTCCTCAATAAAAATTATTAAAAGACAGGGGCGCCTGGGTGGCGCAGTCGGTTAAGCGTCCGACTTCAGCCAGGTCACGATCTCGTGGTCCATGAGTTTGAGCCCCGCGTCAGGCTCTGGGCTGATGGCTCGGAGCCTAGAGCCTGTTTCCGATTCTGTGTCTCCCTCTCTCTCTGCCCCTCCCCCGTTCATGCTCTGTCTCTCTCTGTCCCAAAAATAAATAAAAAACATTGAAAAAAAAATTAAAAATTATTAAAAGACAAAAAATAAAATGATAAATTACTAAGAGGAAGCTTTGGGGCAGTTTGTTTCATTCTTGTAAAAGTATCCCTTTTATAAGATACTGGTATTAATAGCTATAATAAAAAAAGCATTTGATGGTTTAAGCAAACAGGTGGTCTTATTTGATCATACAAGGGAAGCATGACTTAATGAATGAATTTACTCACAGCAGTGCCCTCTTCTCAGAAACTGCCCTAATTAAAAACACTGGCAGAATCTGAAAGATTCTACATACATAGCATACATTCTTGGGGAGGAAAAAAAACAGGTGTGCATTTTTAAGAAGGATAGGTTAGTGGAGCTACAGAACTCACTAGAAATTCAATTGACAAACATTACGCAGCACCTGGTAAACCTCCATCATCTTTGTCCTTTCGGGGTTTAGAGTCCAGTGCAGTGTTTTACAACCTTTTTATCATTATCACCTCACCAAGGAGCCCCTTTAGAAATTTATTCCCAAACTCTCCTCCCAACACCATAAAATGTTAGTATCATGAAGTACTGCATATCTGTTTATGAACTTAGGCTCTTTCGAGGGTCACAAACCATTGTATTATCTGAGGCTTTTCCAATCATGCAAGAACCAATTTTAACCACCTTGGGGTTGCTATTTCACCCCATTGAGAATACTTGGTCTTTGAGATGGGGAGATTATTCTGGATGGTCTGGGTGGACCTACTGTAATCACATGAGTCCTTAAAAGCAGAGAATTTTTCTTAGTTATAGTCAGAGATATCACAATGGTAAAAAGAGTTGAGGAGACATGATATTGTTGTCTTTGAAGATGGAGGAAGGAGCCACGAGTCAAGGAATGTAGGTGGTTTCTAGAAGTTGGAAAGAACAAGGAAACAAAGTCTCCCCTAGAGCTCCCTTACTGCCATGCTAACACCTTGATCCTAGTCCAGTGAGACCCGTGTCTGACTTCTGACCTCCAGAACTATAAGAATAAATTTGCATTGCTCTAAGCTCGAGAGAGAGAGAGAGAGAGAGAGAGAGAGAGAGAGAGAAAGAGAAAGAGAGAGAGAGACACCATGCATAGTCTAATAGGGAAGACCAATGTCAAATGATCACACAAAATCTCTAAGAATAATAAATTCTGAAAATTGCAACAAAGGAAAAGTGTAAGTTGTGTGAAGGTGTATGACACACAAGCATAACTGGGGTTTGGGGATGGCCCCTGTGAAGAAGTCACATCAGAGCTAATTGCTGAATGATGAGTTAAGAGGTACCAGAGAGTAGTGGGAGGTCTGGAGCACTGCTGGCAGAACAACATGTACAAAGAACCTGAGACAGAAGGGAGCTTGGTACACTGTCAGCCGGATGAACTGAAAGGTCAATGGCACTGGAGGGTACTGGGTGAGGGCAAGAGGAGGCAGGGGCTCAATTGTGCAAGGCCTGGCAGGTCATGGTATGAATCTTAGATTTTACTCTAGACATGATGGGGATCTATAGTTAGGTCTTGAGCAGGGAAGTGAGCATACTTTAAGGAGTACTTTGTGGATAATGGTTTGGAGGGGCAAGAGGAAAGCCAGGAGACCACACCACTGGCAAATGCATTGAATCTGAACAGAGAACTCTAAGGGTGATATGGCAAATGCGGGGGAGTTCTCCGGCCTTGAGACCTCAACCACCAGCCTAGTGCCAGGTTCTTGATTTCATTGTGAGAAAGAATTCAAGAAGGAGTCAAAGTGGAGCAGAAGACGCTTTATTGCAAAGCACAAGTACACACTGAAAGGGGATGGGTGGGGTGCAGGTACAGTCAGATACAGGATCTGAGTCGCTTGGGTGGAGGTAGGGTTCTGCTTTTTTATGGGTAGTCATAACTAGGGGATGGTATGTTCTTGTAGGGTTGTGGGAATAGGCGGGGACTTCTAAAAACTCTGCATATTATTACGCATTCTCCATGTCAGCTACTATATGCAGGCGCAGTCTGATTTTTCTCTTGTGGCTTCTCCACAGTCAAGAGGTACTAGGAGTACTCTAGTGCCCCCAGTGCAGGAGTCATTCTTGGCAATTTGGAGGCTAACTGGGTCCGTGTACACGTGTGCCTTGAGCCTGAGCAACAATAGGATTCTTATGGCCGTGAGAAACCACAGAGCTATCACAGGGGTTACTCAGATGTCACATTCCGTCAGGTGTCAGACTCAGTTCCCTGTCTTTTGTTCCTCCTGCGGTTACCCAGGAAGAGTACCCAGAGGGCACTCTTCCTCTACCTCCACCAAAAAATGATAATCAAGCTCCAAAATGTTCAGGACTAATCTGATTGTTGAAATTTTCTTTAGTTCTTCCAAAGCCCCTGAATGCCCCAAACGTGATTGACACTGGACATAATTTTGCTGTCATCAACATCAGCTCTGAGCCTTACTTTGGGGATGGACCAATCAAATCCAAGAAGCTCCTATACAAACCTGTTAATCATTATGAGGCTTGGCGGCATATTCAAGGTAAGGTGTGAACAGGAAAGACTCCAGCTAAAGAAGTGGCAGAGGTAGAAAAAAAAATTCCTCAAATACAGAAATCTTCTCTCCCACTCCCATTCCTCTGCCCCTGGGTAGTGGCTATAGCAGAGGGTTCCACTTGAGAGTATTCAGGACAGAGTGCGTGGGTCCTGAGTTCTTGGGCTAACTTTCTGGAAATTGTGGTATACTGCAGGACACAGAACCAGGCTGTGTCCAGCGTTACTATTTATATCAGTATGTCTTTCCCACACTTCTCTGGCTCATCAATCCTCTGTTTAGCTACTCTATCTGGCTGGGTCATGGTGGAAGATACATGCTTATGCCATGAATACGGTAATAGGAAAGTCCAGGGCCTGCTGGAAAGGCAGAGAGACTATAAAATCTGAGGGGTGATTGTTGCTGATGTGTTGAGTTGTTCATTCTTTTTCTCTTTTGAGACTTGCCCTGTCCTGCAGGCTCCCAACACACAGAGATTTTGAAAGGATTTTGGACCTGAAAAGTTTGGGCTGCGGCCGACTAAACTGGGGTTGGGGGTACAGTATGTGGACAAAGAGTTGCCCCTCCCCCAACTCCCTGAAGGAAAAAAAATCCCAAAATGTGATAAAATGTCAACAGTTCACGGAAACAGTTACATTTATTTTGAAACACAAATTGCAGTTCTTTTTGTTCCCTGATGCGGAAATCACAGGTTTTTTTTTTTTTTTTAAAGCTGAACATTGTCAACTGGCTATGGTAGCACCAACTTGTTAGAGCTCTCACTACCACACTTGTCAACAGGCATCCTTTAGTATCATTATGCCTGTCAGTTCCTAAAAAGGGCCCTCCACATACTCTCTGTAGGTAATTGACGAAGTTTCAAGAAGGAGAACAAAAGGAGGTTTGAGCTTAATGCTAGCTGACCTATGTTAAATTAAGTCATGGCATTGTTACTGAGCGCTTCATTCTATTCTAGACTCAGCCGAAATTCAGAATCCCAGTGACATAAGGCTGATTTGCTATGTTGCTGTTTACGATATCAATGGCTAGGTCTTATTAAAAATCAGCTTTTTTTTTTTTTCCAATACGGTGGTACTAGTCCGTCATCACTTTCTACAAGTGGACATTCACAAAGTGTTCTATGAACTCTTATACACAGCCCAATTCTTTTTTCTTACCAACTAGGAGTTTATCCTACAATAAGGCAATAGTTTGCAATAGCTATGGAGGACAGAGGCTGGCTAAAGCTAATAGCTAAACATGCATAAACTATTTGTTTATGGGCTCTGTTTTCAAGTACTTCAGAGCCCTTCCTGTGCAAGTAGTGTAACTATTACAAATCTGTTATCCGGTCTTTGTAAACAAACTCCCAAAGAATCTCTTCTGTTGAGAGCCTGACTGCAATCACTATGTATTTAAAAACAGTGGCAATTAAATTATTTTATATTATTGTAATTGGGATTTTCCCTCCCTTAAATCTAATTGTTATTTCATATAGTTGAGGATTTGTGTGGTTTTACTCTACAAATGAAAAGACAAATGTGGAAGTGATTAACTGGCTCAGAGACCTACATGAAATGTATACATCGTCACCTGGAAACTTCCTTTAAAAAGCCTTTTTTTCCCTTATGTTAGGAATGGCTTGCCTGTTTCACTTACACATTATTTCTGAGAACCAAACACTAGTTCACATCACAAAAACAACATTCCGATTTAAGCAAGGTCTGAGAATGCCAACTTAAGTTTCCTGGACTTTCCCTCTTCTCAGTGACAAATGAGATTGTTACACTCAACTATTTGGAACCTCGCACAGAATACGAGCTCTGCGTGCAGCTGGTCCGGCGTGGAGAGGGCGGGGAAGGGCATCCGGGACCCGTGAGACGCTTCACCACTGCTTCTATCGGTCAGTGGAAGCAAACGGCATTTATTCCTGCGCTGGGTGGGAGCGGGGAGGAAGGGGAAAGAGGAAGGAAGACCAGGAAGGGTGGTGGTGGGCGAGTGGATGGGTGGGGGTGCAGGGGGAAGGAGTTTGCTTTTGAATGGGTGGGAAAGTGACAGGAAGGTTGACAGCTTGGAGCCAAATCGTTCTTTTATTTGGGCTGCACTCCTGGTCTATCTCCCTGGGGGAGGGTGTCTGCAGCAGTCCGGGACAGAGGAGGAAGCAGATGAGCCTTCAGGAAGGCAGGGACATCCCTTAGGAGTTGGGATTTACTTAGCAGCAACTGCTTGGTTCCTGAGTTTCACCAACAGCTTCCTGTTTCCATCTTCAGGGCCTAGGCCAGACTCTTGCCACATGTATACTTCAGAAATCCCAGTTGACTTATTTTTAAAACTAATTTCTAATGTTTCAAACTAATTCATGCCCGTAGTTGAAACGTCAAATAGAATGAAAGGCTGTTATCTAAAGATCAGACCCCTGTGTCACCTCCCCACCTACGAGTGCTTCTCCCGATAGGCAGTCAGTTTCACCTCCTTAAGCTACTTCCTTTTTTTTTTTTTTTTTTTGAGAAAGACAGTGCGAGTGAAGGGCAGAGAGAGAGAGAGAGAGAGAGAGAGAGAGAGAGAGAGAGAGAGAGAGAGAGAGAGAGAGAGAGAAGGAGAGAGAAGGAGAGAGAGAGGGAGAGGGAGGGAGAGAGAAAGAAAAAGAAGTGGGACTTACCCCAAGCGGGGCTCGTATTTACCCAAAGTGGGACTTGAGCTCACCTGATATGAGATTTGAACTCACCAACGGTGAGATCATGACCTGAGCACAAGCCAGATGCTTAACACCTGAGCCACCCAGGTGCCCAAGCTATTTCTTATTATATATACCTCAGTGGTTCTCAAACATTAGTGTCCATAAGAATTACCTGGAGAGCCTGTTAAAACAGGTATCTGAGCCCCCCCCCCCCCAGAGTTTCCAATTCAGTAGGTTTGGGGTGGGAGTCAGGCTCAAGATTTTGCAGCTCTAAAAAGTTGGCGAGTTGTACTGGATTTTGCATATCCTCGGTCCATACGTTCTGAGTAATATAGTGATATTTTTTTGGTTGATCAATGTTAGTATCTATTGGCCTTCTACTGTGTTGATTGAGAATCCTTTGAATCTGTGAAGCTTCCTTGATGCTAACCTAGGCTCCATCTTTCTGCTTCCCAGGTACCCCTGTCAGAAACAGGGGAGTGATCCCTTGTAAAGTTTGCCTTTCTAGTGGTCCTTGGGTATAAGCATTTGTTGCTGTCTCCTGGTCAGCGCTTTATAGTTTGTAGTTCACATATATTTAATTTATATTACCTTAAAGGGTAAGAATCATCTTCCCCATTTTATTGAGTGGTTACTAAGTTGATCTTCAGACTTAACATCCTTTTACTTCTTTGGTTGTTGTTGTTGTTGTCACTATTATTATTATTATTATTATTATTATTATTATTATTTTAGCTAGGAGCCCAAAGACACCATTTCTTTATCCCACTTGGTCAGTTTTCCTATTTTTAGTCCAGAAGGATCTGGATTAATGAGTGTGAAATACGAAAGAACATTTAAGTCTCCTGCAGGGGTGGTGCTTCCCTTAACAGAGACTGCCCAACTTCACTCACCCTATCTGTTTCACCTCACTAGCGCCACCATTAGAAAACCAAAGGGAAACTCCAAAGCAACTCTGGTGCTTGTAGAAGCATTGTGCAAATGAGGAACGGTTTCCTGGGAACTCAGCAGATAGCAAATACCAAAAATCATACCAGAAACTATATAAAGTAGAAGATAAAGACATCAAAGGGGCTTCTGGCTGTGGTCAGGTTGCTGCTCAAAGGCAAATGGTAGTTAATTCTCTCTCTGCCAGTACTGATGAATCAAAGGGGAAGGTCATACATAATCTGACTCAGATGGAAAGTATTTATGGAACAGATCATAAAACACTTCACAGACCCACACTGGACTGTCTTCAGTGCTCAGAACATGTTCCAGCCAGGATGTATTTAGAAGTCTCTTGGAATATTTCAAAGGAGTTCTCAGGGGTAGGTGGGGAGGGAATTCTTGATGGTTCTTCTTTTCCCATCATTTGAATCTTGCTGATGTTTGGTTTTTAATTTATCTGGCAGTTGCACTATTTATAAGTGTGTTGACTAAATGGGGAAGGCCAGAAAGCCAGGAGAGGAGGGAAGAGATCACACTCTGAACACATGGCACATACAGGGCAGGTAGGGAGGGGTGAAGGGTAAGTCATGTTCCCAAAGGAAAGGCAAAGGGAAGTTGGTCCCAGTTACTCCCCTGTACCAGGCCTAGGCTTAGAAGGTTTAGATATATGCTCCAAGACATCAACCCTCTGTTCTGCTTTGTCGTTACAAGCTTGCCTAGCCCCTCTGGGCGGCTTCATGGACCTTAAACCTCAGAGATGAGCCAAAGGCGTTGACATCACCTCTTTGAGTTTGTAAAGGTTATAGGGAATAATAACTATGTAGAGTAATAAATGTATTCATGTTAAATAGTTATAATAATGATTTAATTTGCAAACGCTATAGAGAGTAACTATTGCTTTAGCATAATGCCAAGTAAATTGTGGGACCTGACTGCTGGTTCTCCCTAGTATAACAGCAGTCAGACTGGCTGGTGGGAGTCACTGTCCTGATGTATGGAAATAGACCCTTCTTCTCATCAAGAAGAGTTAGAACAGTGTTTCTCAACCTTCTCTCCCTTTCCTTCCCCCTCCCCCTCCTCCTTCTTCAATCATTGCCCCCTTTTTTAGATATCTGTGTCCTTAAGACAAATGTCTAAGCCATTGTAATGTATAAAATGTTCTCATATCCCAGGAACCAGTTTTTGCCCCCTTAGGGGCAATAATGTCCCCACTGAGAAAGCACAAGTTAGAGGATCCCTATTCTGTGTTTTGCAAACACTTAATATCTGGAATTTAAAAATCAATTTACTATTATTAACTGAAAATACACAGATTCCTTCTGTGTCCATTGACACAAGACAGGAAGAGAGGGAGGAAGGAAGAAAGAAAGGAAGGGAGGAAGGAAGGAAGGAAGGAAGAAAGGAAGAAAGGAAGGAAGGAAAGTAGGTTATGTTAATAGAGTCCCTGACACCTTCCAAGCATTTTCACATCCATTATCCCATTTACTCCTCCTGAGTCTGCAAGATTGCTTTTTTCATCCTGTGTTACATGTAAACTTGGAGAACTTACGAATTTTCCCAAGCCACAAAGCATTATCTGATTCATTTCAGAACTCATATTGTTTCCATTCAGGTACCTGTCTGGTAGCCCAGGGTCTTGGCAGGGGCAGCATGTGGTTGTAGCTGATACTTTGATGTGATCAGAGCAGGGCTGCTCCAGGCCCTGCCACTACAGCTATTATAATGTTTGAAATTCTTGCTAAGGAGAAGTAACCCTATAATTGCTTTAAAATATGTTGCTCAAAAGCATGACAGAAACACTGAATAGTTACCTACTATCCCACAATCTTGGGAAATCTGTTTTAATTTTTTTAAAAAAATTTTAATGTTTATTTTTGAGAGAGAGAGAGAGAGAGAGGGAGGGAGGGAGGGAGGGAGGGAGGGGCAGAGAGAGAGGAAGACACAGAATTTGAAACAGGCTCCAGGCTCCAACTTAGCTACCATCTGTCAGCACAGAGGCCGACGTAGGGCTCAAGCTCACGAGCCGTGAGATCCTGACCTGAGCTGAAGTTAGACTCTCAGCCTACTGAGCCACCCAGGCGCCCCTCCACATTTTAAATTTTTATCACTTTCCTCCCTGTCCTTCACCATTTGTAGACATGACTTTTACCATGTTGCAGAGTTTTTTCTCAAGTATTATAAATACTTTATTGGCCTCCCATACTTTTCCCCATGATCTATTTTAATCAATTGGATGGCTATATCATAATTTATTAAAGCATTTTCCTATTTTGAGTATTTAGGACTGTTTGCTATTTAAATAATGCTATAATGAACATCTTCATGTACATAGGTTTTTCCCTTTGAATTATTTCTTCAATATAAATCCCTGGTATGGTTAGGTTATAGGGCCAAAGCATATGGTCATTTCTAGGGCTATTGGAAAATATTCCCAAGTTGTTCTCTAAAGGTCTTCCTGTATTATAAGTATTCAAACTACAAATTAGAATTGTTACAAAGATTTGCAGTTTTGATAGAAAAAAAGTCTTGCATGGTTGCTAGCTTGTGTTTCTTTGATGGCTTGTGAAGTTGTATATTATTCTAGAAGCCAAGGTTGTTATGTAAAGCTGCCCTTTGGGGCTGTTTGTGCTTCACCCTATGTGAAAATCATGGTCTAGGGGCACCTGGCTGGTTCAGTCGGTAGAGCATGTGACTGTTGATTTTGGGGTTTTAAGTTTGAACCCCATGTTGTGTATAGAGCTTACTTGAAAATAAAATCTTTAAAAAAATCATAACCTTTCTGGTTTCTCCCAGGTCTCCCTCCTCCAAGAGGTCTTATTCTCCTACCAAAAAGTCAGACTACGCTAAATTTGACCTGGCAACCAATATTTCCAACCTCAGAAGATGACTTTTATGTTGAAGTGGAGAGGAGGTCTGTGCAAATGAATAGTGACCAGCAGAATATCAAAGTCCCAGGCAACTTGACTTCAGTGCTACTTAACAATTTACACCCCAGGGAGCAGTACATAGTCCGAGCCAGAGTCAACACCAAGGCCCAGGGGGAATGGAGTGAAGATCTCATCGCTTGGACCCTTAGTGACAGTAAGTAACTCATGTGCCCCCAACCTTGCCTGAATGACATTTGGCTAACGCTACTTGGACTTAGCTACCATCAAGTCAAGACTGTTTGCTGGAAATCGTAAAAGGCAGTTAATTGTGAATGGAGGCTAATTAATACCCTGCCCCAGCATACCAAATCATTTGAATAACCTGTAATGCATAAGAAATCTCCATGTTTTTGGATTTGCAATAATTCAGGCAGGACTGTGCTAAAATTTACCTTTCCTTGGTATGGAGTTATGTATTAAGTAAGTTAATAACATGAATAAGCTTTTCTAGGGTTTAATTTGTTACAGGACAGTTTTCAGGATTGTCCTCTTTCTTGGGGCACCTGGGTGGCTCAGTCAGTTAAGTAACTGACTTTGGCTCAGGTCATGATTTCTCAGTTCATGAGTTCAACCCTCACATTGGGCTGTCTGCTGTCAGCACAGAGCCTGCTCCAGATCCTCTGTCTCTTTTTCTGATCCTCCCCAGCTTTGCTCTGTCTCTCTCTAGAAAACAAACAAACAAACAAACAAACAAACTAGGATTGTCCTATTTCTTTAGACACATAAAAATGCTGGTTACTTAGGTCTTTCCTAATCTTACAAGCCAAATACTTGACTTGAAAAATATTCATAATAGATAATTCTTAGGGTTCCAAAGTATATTTGAGAGTAATAAAATCGCTTTTCTTTCAAAATATTCTGCAGCCCAGGATTTTCTGTATTTCAGATTGGTCATTTAAAACTGGGGCGCCTGGGTGGCGCAGTCGGTTAAGCATCCGACTTCAGCCACGTCACGATCTCGCGGTCTGTGAGTTCGAGCCCCGCGTCAGGCTCTGGGCTGATGGCTCGGAGCCTGGAGCCTGTTTCCGATTCTGTGTCTCCCTCTCTCTCTGCCCCTGCCCCGTTCATGCTCTGTCTCTCTCTGTCCCAAAAATAAATAAAAAAACATTGAAAAAAAAATTTAAAATTAGTTAGGACTTCTTGGGTTTCCTGGTGGTATTGAAAATTTTTCATCATTAGGCAAAGAGTTCTCTT
Source organism: Felis catus (assembly GCF_018350175.1). NCBI lineage: Eukaryota > Metazoa > Chordata > Mammalia > Carnivora > Felidae > Felis > Felis catus. The sequence continues at coordinate 50,422,872 of NC_058380.1, forward strand.
TTGATTCATTGCATTAGAACTATATCTGTGTGTTTTGGAGTCCTTGGAAAGATTAAATATTTCTTGGCCACACCGACTGCCACTTATGTTAGGATCTTGTGGTCCCTTGCCAATACCCGATGTCTGAGGCTCTCTTCAGCTGTGTCCTCACTTCCTCCGTACCAGGTGTAGACACTGGCTCTGTTTCTCCAGCCACTGTCTTCTGTGAGTGACATGTGAAGTCAACTGCTTTGTCAGTGTTCAGGAATTCTTCATCAGCTTGTAAAAAATTCTGTGAAATTTAAAGTTACAACATAGTACAGAGAATAGTACTTCAAACACTTACATTCCTACCACCCAGAATTAACAACTGTTAATATTGTGTCATATTTACTTTCAGCCTTTTTGTTGATTTATGGAAGTAATAACACCATACAGACAGATCACAAGCCCCTTGGAGCATCATCCCTACTCTCATTCTATTCTCTGCTCCCCAGAGACAACCCAATTAGGAGTTTGCTGTGTATCTTTCCATTCAAGGTTGAATCAACTCAGTATGTTAATTTCATCGATAAGTGCACATATGCATACAAATCACTCTTCATCTTGCTCTTTGGAATAAACATCATTTCATCTTATCCATGTTCCTTTGTTTAGATCTGACATATCCCTTTTTAACTTCTGCATAATATTCTTTGTTATGACTGTCCTCTTATTTATCCATTCCCTTTGAGGTGGGCATTTAGGTTGTCTGTTTTCCTCCTTCCCAACTTCCTTCCTAACTTCCTTCCTTCCTTTTTTTTTTTTTTTAACTATCCCAAAGAAAAATGCAATGATCATCCTTTATACATGTCTCCAGGTGCATAGGTGTGAGAGCTTTTCTAGGGAGTATGTCCAGAAGTAGAACTGAGGCTATTTTTCTCTGAAGTGGCTATTCCAAGTGGATGATGTCCAGGAATATGTGAGAGCACCATCTTCCCCACATCCAGTCCTGTATATATATCCTTTCTCTATAATACTTGATGTTGAAGACCTTTTTATTTTTCATAATCTCAAAGGTAAAAAATGGTACCCCACTGTTAATTTCAATTTTCTTTTTCTGGGTAACCAGCAATGTTGAGCATATTTTCATGGGCATTTGGATTTCCTCCTTTTTTTGATGTATTTGTTGATACACTTTGCCCATTTTCTATTGGTTGCCTTTTCTTACGGATGTGTAAAAAGCTGTTTATATAATTTGGATACTTATTCTTATTACACACATTGCAAATATTATTCTCATAATTTTTTTATTTTCCACTTGTCTGTGGTGACTTCTCCACAGATACTTTAAATTTTGAAGTAATGAGACCTTTCAATATTTGCCTTTATGGTTTGTACTTTTGTTTCAGAATTATTCTCTACCCCAAGGTCATGAACATATTCTCTGTATTTTTTCTAGTAGTTCTAGTTGTTTTGTATATTTGGGTCTTTAAAATTTAGGGATGTTATTTTGGTGTGTTTTTAAAAAATGTTTTATTTTAGTTTTGAAAAAGAGAGAGAGGGAGGGAGGGAACAAGCAGGGGAAGGGCAGAAAGAGAGGGAAATATAGAATCCAAAGCAGGCTCCTGGCTCTGAGTTGTCAGCACAGAGCCTGACACGGGGCTGAAACCCACAAATGGCGAGATCATGACCTGAGCCAAAGTCAGACATCTAACTGGCTGAGCCACCCAGGTGCCCCTATTTTGGTGTATTTTAATCTTTTTAGTTTTAGTCTTATTTATTCACATATAGCAAGCTAATGGTCATAATGCCATACTTTGAGTAGTCACAGCCTAGCAATTTCATCTGGTCCAAGTGTAAGGGGTGGAATGAATTAAATTTGGCCTATGGCCCCAAACGTATGTAAAAATAATACATGTGTGTAATTTTTTTTGCATACGTATATGCAGAGTATATCATTTGACACAACAATTACTTTGTAAGGAAATTAGAATAGGAATTGTCATCATGTTTAACAAATGAGGAACCTGAAGCAAAGGAAGGTAAGCAACTTGACCAAAGTTATTAAGCAAGTAAATCGTGGGGTTAGGACTCAAAATTGCATATTTTAATTCTATGTTTTGTTTGTTTTTACTAAACCGGGATACCCATTAGTCTCTTTGGAGGGGCAGTGAACAATTGCAAAAAGAGATCGTTTCTTGGAGAAGTTCATTTTGCAGTCATATCCCACTTGTAAATTGTTTGGTTAGCTTTTCCTAAAGTGTTTTAAAATCGACTTTAGAACCTACCTGGTGAAACTGCAAAAATGTAGATGGCTGGATTCAGACTCACTGCATCTAAATCACAGATCCACTAAGCTAGTTCAAAGGGTGACTTCTTTCAGGCATAATGTGGATAAATTGGTAGATGTAAATTTGTGCTTTTTAGTTGGCATTAAAATTAGCAGGTGTCTGCAAGGCACTGCTTCTTTTTGTGACAGGTTTAGATCTACCGCTGGTTTATCAAGTTGAATATTTTTTTGAGGCACCACTATATAAAAGTTAATCATGTGTTAATAGTAGTCTGAAAATGGTAAGAATCCAAATATTTTGTCATCTCCTTATGGGAAGGAAGATTATTCTATATTTTTATAAAAATATACAAAATCTTGGTAGTGGAGGCAAAGGAAGTTAAGACATACTGTTGATGAATCAACTGTGGTTTGGGACATAGAAAATGACCATCAGATTTGGAAGGCCCAAAATCCAATATTTAATCCTCATAAATTGCCACAGTTACCAAAGGAGTATGATCACCGTCATGGAAAGAGGAAATTTAGAATCCAGAAGAATCTCTGAGAATTCAGGATAGAAAGAATATACCTGAAGACATTTCTTGAAGGTTCTGTTTTGCTTCTAAGCAGTATATGGGGAAAGACAGTAATATATGGGGTGAAGTCGCCTGGGTCTTTTACTTACTTACTGGGACCAGTACAAGTCCTTTCATTTTCAAAGTCCATCTCTAAAACTGGATAATAAAAATCTCAGCACTACTCATAGCCACCTATGTGGTTATGAGGGTCAAGAGGGAACCTGCATATGGAAACACCTTGTCAACAGCCTCACAGATGGAAGGTATAATTGATATCAGGGGCAAGACCTTGGATTCCTTCTTCCCTGGGGTCATACAGAGTCACTCTATTGTATAGAGTCAGCGACTTACCTCTTGCAGGAGTCCTTTACCAGACAGAAGGTTGAGTGAAAATGTAGGGACAATTCTGTGCCTATCATCTTCACATCTGGAAAACCTCAGAACCTCTCTTTCTCATCCTCCCCCCAAGTAGAATGTGATCTCTATTTTCCCTAAATCCCAGTAGCATTTTGTCTGTTAAGTCCTTGACACATTTTCTTATGTGTACACTGACTTGCTACTGCTCCATAAATACATTTAGGGCAAGGATAGGCTTTTTGGGAAAGTGGCTAAGATGATGGACTGTGGAGTCAGAGTGCCAGGAGTTGAATCCTATTTCTTCTACACAATAGCTATATGACCTTGGTCAAGTCACTTTACCTCTCTGGGACTGAATTTTTATAAGATTGTTAGGAAGAGGAGATGAGTTACTGTATGGAAGAGCCTATATAAATGTCAACTCTCATAATCTTTCTGTTCTTCCCAGCATCAAAAACAGTATAATATATGTTTGTGGGTAACAGAATTTGAAGTCTTATTTTAATGCAAGCATGAGCAAATATGTGATGTATGTGTTGACGTTTTTCCTGGCTTATGCTATTTTGTCATGTCTTCTGGAGTCCACTTCCAATTGATTGGAATTACCATCTGAGAAAACATCTATTTGCCATTCATGTTTTTTAAAAAATTTATTTCTTGTTTAATTTACATCCAAGTTAGTTAGCATATGGTGCAACAGTGATTTCAGGAATAGATTCCTTAATGCCTCTTACCCATTTAGCCCATCCCCCTCCCCCAACCCCTCTGACAATCCTGTTTGTTCTCTATATTTGAGGCTTTTATGTTTTGTCCCCCTCCCTCCCTGTTTTTATATTATTTTTGCTTCCCTTCCCTTATGTTCATTTGTTTTGTATCTTAAAGTCCTCATATGAGTGAAGTCATATGAATTTTGTCTTTCTCTAATTTCGCTTAGCATAATACCCTCCAGTTCCATCCACATATTTGCAAATGGCAAGATTTCATTCTTTTTGTTTGCCCAGTAATACTCCATTGTATGTATATACACCATCTCTTCTTTATCCGTTCATCCATCAATGGACGTTTGGGCTCTTTCCATACATTTGCTATTGTTGATAGTGCTGCTGTAAACATTGGGGTGCATGTGCCCCTTTGAAAAGTATACCTGTACCCCTTGGATAAATACCTAGTAGTGCATTTGCTGGGTTGTAGGGTAGTTCTATTTTTAATTTTTTGAGGAACCTCCATACTGTTTTCCAGAGTGGCTGCACCAGCTTGCATTCCCACCAACAATGCAAAAGAGATCCTTTTTCTCTGCATCCTCACCAACATCTGTTGTTGCCTGAGTTGTTAATGTTAGCCATTCTGACAGGTGTGAGGTGGTATCTCATTGTGATTTGTTTTTCCCTGATGATGAACAATGTTGAGCATTTTTTCATGTGTCGGTTGGCTATCTGGGTATCTTTGGAGAAGTGTCTACTAATGTCTTTTGCCCATTTCTTCACTGGATTATTTGTTTTTTTGGGTGTTGAGTTTGATCAGTTCTTTATAGATTTTGGATACTATCCCTTTATCTGATATGTCATTTGCAAATATCTTCTCCCATTCCGTCAGTTGCCTTTTAGTTTTGCTGATTGTTTCCTTCGCTGTGCAGAAGCTTTTTATTTTGATGAGGTCCCAGTAGTTCATTTTTGCTTTTGCTTCCCTTGCCTCCAGAGACGTGTTGAATAAGAAGTTGCTGCAGGCAGGGTCAAAGAGGTTCTTTCCTGCTTTCTGCCATTCATGGTTTATGAACTGACATTAAGTATCTCTTAAGAACATAATAATCTAAATGATGATAGTGTATCCTAAGTGAATTAAATTTTTTTTTTAATTTCTAGTTCTCCCTCCTCAACCAGAAAACATTAAGATTTCTAACATCACAGACTCCTCAGCCATGATCTCTTGGACAATCTTGGATGGCTATTCTATTTCTTCTATTATCATCCGTTACAAGGTTCAGGGCAAGAATGAAGACCAGCACATCGATGTGAAGATCAAGAATGCCACCATTACCCAGTATCACCTCAAGGGCCTAGAGCCTGAAACAGCTTACCAGGTGGACATTTTTGCAGAGAACAACATAGGGTCAAGCAACCCAACCTTTTCTCACGAACTGATGACCCTTTCTAAATCTCAAGGTTGGTAGAGTGGACAGGTATTTACATAGGATTATTTCTGGAGATGATTGGGAAAGCCCCATTATCTTAAGATATTTACCTGATATGTACATCATGTGACATAACTCATTTGTCCAAATAGGCTTCACCATCTCTAGATAGGTTCTTAAAATGAAAATGCCCCTGGGAAGGAATCCTTGTTGATCCATTTTCTTTTGTTAAGCCTTAGACTAAATTATCCCATCACACTCCCTATCCAGCAGTGGAGGCTCTGAAGAATATGAATTTGATTCCATGGAAAAAGAATGTGGAAGCTGCTTAGTGGAGGCAGGCCTACGCTGGTGCTTCAGTGGGAGGCTCCAAGAACCAACACCATTCTTTCTCAAATGAACTCCTCTTTTAGCTTGGATGACACTATACTATTCTGAGGTTTTTTTTTTTTTTCTTTCACTGTTTGGATCCAAGTTATAATGTCTCCACATCCACCACTAACCCCCACTCTAGTGAGAGTAAGCTCTTCGAGACAGATGGAGGTCCCTCAGAGTGCCAAGCACAGGATGCCCAGGGTTTGTGATTGATAACACCTGTTGAACATAGTTAAGTGAACAAAAGGGACCCAGGATGGGGATTGGGGGCTGCAGTTCCTGGAGCATCCTCCCTTTGAATTCTGTCTGCAACCGTACCTCCCAGCCCTCTGCCCTGTACCACAAGTGTGAGGGAACATAGAATGATGTTAGATGGAAATTTTGGAAGATTTATATAACCTGGACTAAGGTTTTTTTTTTGTTTTTTTTTTTTACAGAAAATCTTATAGTAGTAAAAACTTCTTGGTTTCGAGGGCTACCTAGGGCTTAAGAAATAAAATGAAACATGGATATTTTCAGTGCTGATTCTTTGGAATATTTTTGAAATGTTAAAGGAATTATGAGTCTACCAATTATAGAGAATTGGAGTTTTCAGATGACACTCTTAATAAATGCATTACTTTTATAATTTTTTGTGTTTTGGTAAAATGTGTACAGGTCCTAAATCCAAGCTCTATAAAAATACAAGCAAAAAAATAAAAAAAAGACATAACAAAACAACAAAATTCTCACTATTCTATTCCAGACTTGTTTTTATGCACCCATGAGTAGAGATAGAAGGAAGGAAAGAGATAATCACAAAAGAATACTTGTAAGAAGATGGGGTGATGCTCTACATACTGTTTTTCGTAAAAATATATTGCATTTAATTTTATTTGAGTTTAAGGGAAAGAGATGGAAAGATTAGACCATAATCTTTAAGTTCATTTTGACCTGAGCCCTGAATTTAATGGTTTTTCTTTTCTGTCTCTCCCTCCTTCCCCTCCTCCTTTCCTTCATTCTCCCATTGGTATTCTCAGATTTTCTCTATCAGTTTTTTATATAAGAAAAAAAAAAGCAAAATACCTTACAGACTCTAAACTCAGCATCTTAGAACAAGAGAGATTTTCTAGGTGGGGAAATTATTCAGGGGAACTTTAGCTACTTTCCCAAAGTCCTACATCTAGTTAGTCATTCTCACTATTGCTTGACAATGTGCAGTTGCTTGGGCCTCTACTTGGAAGTAAAAGTTGGATAAATGATGAGATTAATAATTAATAATTAATAATAATCAGCACTTTGTGTTTTTTGGTGTTTTTTTTGTTTTGTTGTTGCTTTTGTTTTTGTTTTTTTTTTTTTAGGTCTTATAAAAAGTCAGACTGTGAGTCATTCCTCTCCATTGAGTTTCAGAACATATGAATGAGTAGCCCAAGGTCCCATAGCAATTAGGTGGCAGAGTCAGGGCTACCATGACATTTCTGTTTCCCTGTGATGTCTACCATAGATGGTCTTGCCCTGTCTCTCCAAAACTAACCCTACTGCTTCTCCTGTGTTCTGCGCAGCACCAGCGGACCTTGGAGGCGGGAAAATGCTGCTTATAGCCATCCTTGGCTCGGCAGGAATGACCTGCCTGACGGTGCTGTTGGCCTTCCTGATCATGTTGCAATTGAAGAGGGCAAATGTCCAAAGGAGAATGGCCCAAGCTTTCCAAAACGTGGTAGTGTCTCATCTTCCTACTAACTAATAAGTACAAGTCTGCATGAATGCAGAACCTTCACTTGAAAGCTGTGGACCAGGAAATTTACTTCTAAAGCCAGTATTTTCCTTAGCCAGGCCTCATCTTCTCTTTGACTTCCGTTATGAAATGGGAGATAAACAGCATGACTATATAATTTGTTATCCAACCTGGAACATTTATGAGAGTGAAAAGGTTGCTCTTAGTAATTATTCAGGAAGCCAGGGCTAAAACAGGCCCTAACAAAGTGAGCTGTATGGTCATCCTAATGATAAGTCACCAGGGAGACTAATCTTGCAGTATGAAGAACTGAACACTGTTGGTAAGGAAGGACATGAGTGTAACCAGACCTCAATGTCATGGGTAATGATGTATTGTGCTAGACATTTCCTATTTCCAGTTCCCATTTTCGACTTTTAGTATCTCCCACAATCTTATTATCCCATATACATTGTGTCTGTAATATATGTGAATTGTATGTACATGTGTGTATCTCCATTCCTTTGTATCCTTCAGTCTGCAGTCATAGTTCATAATACCTGGCACTGCATCATTCTTTCGCCTAAACATTTTGATCAGTAACCAGAGTTTACAAAATCATACTTGACCAATATGTACCCTGTTTGATTCCTTTGGTTTTACTAGAGCCTGAATGTCTTTCTAGTGTGTGGTTTTAAGCTCTGTAAAATGAACTTGCAACCAGCTTTATCAATGCCATGTACAAAACATTGAGTACAGCTACACATTCTAGATAAGGTATACCTTCATGTCCACAGATCCCTGGGCTTCCCCTCTATGGAGGACAAGGGGAGCTTTGTTATCTGACTCCATGCCAGAGGTGGCTCAACTCAAGCTGCTTCTGGAGAGAAAGGGCCAGCAAGGGGGCCGGGAGCACTGGAGCTCCTATGATACTGGTGCCTTGTCATTATACATGCCAGCCTCTCAAACTCAGGAGAAAAGGTGATGCTGTGTTGGGCTTTGCTGTAAGCCTCTGTCATCCTGGGGTCTGAATCTGCTCCAGAGTGGGCTCAAGAAGTTCTCAGGTTTAGGATAAGCCAGAGCGAGTGAGTTAGAGTCCAGAATAGACCAAGACTATGTAAGAAAAGCTCTCATGGAGGCATGGCCTCTTACTGTCCCAGATAGGATCTCTGTGTTCTTTTCCAAACCAGAACTAAGTACCTGCTTATTTAAAAGCTCAATAGAAACTCAATGTGACTAACTCAGGGATGTGCCATCCTGTGGCATCCCTGCTCTAATTCTCCCCTGCCTTGCTGTCTGCAGACATTGCTAATTGATTGCAGAATACCTTCCCCCAGTGCCTGGAAGTGTCCCATGAAGCTGTAGACAGTCTGTTAGATGAAACCTATTTCCATCTCCATCCCAGAATTAGTTTCTTGTTTCACTTGGTATGGATACAAACCAGGAGTATTTATGCATGTCAGAATTATGAAAAATCCTGACATAAAACCTTTAAAAAATTATTTCTCCAGAGGGAAGAGCCAGTTGTGCAGTTCAACTCAGGAACTTTGGCCCTGAACAGGAAGGCCAAAAACAACCCAGATCCTACAATTTATCCAGTGCTTGACTGGAATGACATCAAATTTCAAGATGTGATCGGGGAGGGTAACTTTGGCCAGGTTCTTAAGGCGCGCATCAAGAAGGACGGCTTACGGATGGACGCTGCCATCAAGAGAATGAAAGGTCAGTGCTTGGCCACATCAAGTCAGCATTTCACTCGGGCGGGGAGACAACTTGACTTCCTGTTGAATCTTTCCTCTATTCTCCTACATTATTTAAACAGAAAATTGGCATGGTGTCAGATATAGCTGTTCAGTGCAACTGCAGGTGATATTTCCTTTGAGGTCAGCTGGTGACAGGGTCAGGACATAAACATGAAGGCATGAGCTGTTTCAATGCCACTGTCTTGTTGTGATGTGAGAATACAGATTCCCTGTCACACACTGCTCATTGTGGGGGAGGACTGTTGTTTCTCTTACTGCAGTGGTTCTCAAAATTGAGCATGCATCACAATCGTCTGAAAGCCTTGTTAGAAGCAGACTGTGGGGTCCACCTTGGTTTCTGACTCAGGAAGTCTGGAGCAGGGCCAGAGGATTTGTATTTCTAATTAGATCACAGGTGATGCTGATGCTGAGGGTTTGGAGGCCACATTTTGCAAACCACTGTCTTCATGGATTATCTGCATCAAAATTCCTGGAGACGTTAGCAATGCATCTACTTGGCTTCTCCCACTGTTGGATCTACAGTATTTGAGTTTCTGGGGCGACACATGAGAATCTGTGTTCTCAACAAGCATGCTCCTTGCTTCTTCTGTACCCTCAAGTTTGAAAACCATTGATCTAAGGTCACAAGAATGAGGTATTTTCCAGTTGTCTTCATCTCAAGACCGCTTGGTGCCTACCCATCTAACAAAATGGCTAATACACATCTTCTGAGAAAGCTGAATGTCTAGCTCACTGTCTGTACTAGCTGTATTCTCTTCTGTGTGAAGTGGCAGATAATGCACATGGCTTGATTGAGAAGCTGCATTGTGGCTTCTAGGGCATCTGGGCTTGGAAAGCTGTGTGTCAGAACAGGGAATGTAATTAACTACTTCTGTGGGTCACCTTCACCGTGTGGGCTCTCTAAGGCTGCTGCTGGGTTTTCCTTTCTGACAGCAGTATTGAGCGCAAGGGGGGAATTAACTTGTTCTTTGCAGCAGGTTGATAGAAAACAAATAAAATAAAACAAATAAAATACTGTCAATGCCTAGAGATAGTAGTATATTTCAAATACACACATACACATGTACACACACAATCTTGCTTAGCATCCAGAAATGTCTTTTCTGTTTTGATACTTTAGTTACAGGGAGTTTTGGGGAATAGTAAGGATAGTGTGAGAAGAAAGGATATAGAATTTTGTAAAATCAGGGCTTTTAAAGTCTGATCTGAGCCTGATGGTCCCATGCCCATGTGAAGAGGTAAAATAGCTTAATGGGGCACCAGGGCAGAAAATGTCTGCAGGGAGAATGATGCATCCAAAGGAAGACAGATACTGAAGTAGGGGACAAGGTCATTATAAAGAACTTCATTTTAAATATGCTTCCAAGGCATTAAACCTCGGGCTTCTTATGGTATGAACAGGGTATCTGATTTGGGATTGCCTACTAGCTAGTTTTGTGTGTACCCTTAGCCCATATGAAACATTCCTGTAATTTCCAAGCATGTTCAGGTAGGCACAGGGCCACCAGCACCAACTGGCCCCCCCTTCCTCCCTTTCCTACCCAACATTATTTTTCAAAAAACCATAATAGCGCTCTGTCACCAATCAAGGCTGATCAGTTTGTGCATCAGCCAGAGAGAGCTTTCCCTTCAGCCTGGTTGGTACCTGGCGGTTCTTCCTCTGATCCAAGTGGTAACCGAGAGACAGGATGAAAAGAATAGAAACAGATGTAGTTCAGTTTCCTGACCATCAAGCAACTTCCATAGAAATGCCGTTGGATTTGAGGTGTTTTTTTGTTTGTTTGTTTGTTTGTTTTTTTAGCAGGACTGATTTGTGGGAAAGCAGGTTAAAAGTATTATGATAAAGGAAGGTGTGTACATTCCCGGTGTTGTTGTACTGAAACTTTGGTTCTGCTCCTCAGCATATGCGTTGCTGGACAGCGGCTTCAGCTAGAATAGCTGGAGTCTAAATAGAGGCTGCTCCATCTCTACCAAATCATCTCACTGGGCATTTGAGAGCTTAAACAAGAAAACTTGAGAACAGTGGTTCTCAACCAGGGGTGATTTGCCCCTTGGGGGACGTTCAGCAATGTCTGGATACACTTTTGGTTGGGCCGCTGGTATCTGGGGGGGGGGGGGGGGTAGAGGCCAGAGATGCTGCTGAACATCCTACTATGCAGAGGACAGCCCCCCAACAACAGAGGTTTCCGCCCAAAATATCAATGGTACCAAGTACTCTTCCTAGAGTAATGTCTGATTTCTATGCAGTTTTCCAGACCTGATGGTGACTAAGTGCCTCTGAAGGTCCTGGGGAGTGGGAGGGAATAGTTGTTTCTAAAGAGGTCTAACAGCCAGGGATCACAACTCTTGACTTAATTCCCAGAATATGCCTCCAAAGATGACCACAGGGACTTCGCTGGGGAACTGGAGGTTCTCTGTAAACTTGGCCACCACCCAAACATCATCAATCTCTTGGGAGCGTGTGAACATCGTGGTAAGATGCTCTTTTCCTGTCTTTCCTGCCAGAATTTTTGTTTAAAACAGGCACATTCCATATTGAAATTAGTAAATATAACAATCTTAAGAATGCTACGCATTTTTTTTTTTTTTAAAGTTGCAGTTTAATTCTGAATGTCTGGTCCTATTTATAGATTGTAATGAGACTTGGGATCTTTTTTGGAGGTAGGTCCCAGGCTGGATCTTTTGCCTTCTGGTGTGGTTCACCCATTAGTGTTCAAAGGTACCCGTGGTTGCTGCACACTGCCATCCTTGCTGATTCAGGGATTCCCTCAGCTACTATTGCTAGGGTTTGGGGGAGCCTTCAGCATCAGGAAGAGTGAAGTGCATTGGCTCTTCTGAGTTGCCTATCTTATTTCCTCCAAACCCAAGACACTGATACTCTGAATGTTAAATCCATGAATGCCAACAACCTATTGTAACAGAAAAGCATTGGTAATGGCTAGGATAAAATAATAGTAATAAACTTATATCTGATAGAACTTCATTTTTTTCCCCAAACAATTATGGGTACAATTATGGTGGAGCTCTACAACTATCCTATGTTGTGCATACTCTTAAAGGTCAACTTATATTATTTAGATATAATTGAGCACTTCTATGGGTTTACTTCAACATCCTACCTGGGTTTATAATTCTGAATCTATGCTTAAATTTATGCTTAATTATTATTAATTCCTCATTGGAAAAGTTTGATCCCACAAAAAAGCTCCATACAGTAATTATTTCCAAACTTGACAACCTCTTGTTGACTCTGAGGCACAAACACCAACAATAGAAGAGAGACTACTTCCTTTTCCTCAATTTATTAAACTAAAAATACTGGGGCTTCAAACAATATATCATTCTGTGATCCAATAGGGTGTAATTCTGAAAGCTAGATCATGTCCCTTAGGTTCAATAATGAAGTAATGACATTTATTTTTCAGCTATTTCCTGAAAACAGTGGTCAGCATGGGACAGCAGTAAATGAAAGTTTAAAAAAAGTAACCACCGCCAACAGAAAAATTTGTATCTTTTAAATTTTTGCTCTGTCATCACCTTAGCACATAACTGGTTGGCTCTTAAAATTTATAGTTCAGTGAGGAAGTGAGAAAGCATTGAGGCGTATCTTGCCTTACAGTGCTACATGCTACAGTACTAGGCTTTTTTTTTTTTTTTACACCAGAATTTCAATTTCTTAGAATGTCTCTGAAGTTAAAATTCATTCGACATTTTAAATGTAAAAAATGGTATACCAAAAATTTTACCTTTAAAAGACAGTAAAACCACTCTACTTTTCATTGACTCAAAAGATCAATGTTTTTGTGAAAGAAGATTAATTTTATCAAAAAAAAAAAAAAAAGGAAAACAATTTGGGAATAGGCGAAGACAACGGACCATAATTTCTTCTAGTACCTATTGTTTTATTTGTCTAAGTTTGAGTTTTCTGATTTCTCTAAGCAAAATGCAGTCTGTGACCTCAGACTCTGTGAACCTAACGAGCAAGACAGTGACGTAGCGGGAGTTTTAGGGGAGCAGTAGAAGGAGGAGGCAGAGAGTTGCCTGGTACGGGTCCTTCTGCCATGGACACTTACTCTTTTTTTTCTTTTTTTAAAATAACCTCAAGAAAAGTTAGAGACAGACTGGAATAACATGCCTGGCTCACATTAGTTCTCCATCAATACTGAATAAAAAAATAACAGGTGATGCAGACTAGCTGTCCTAGATCTTCTGGAGGCAAATCTTACTGAGTAGGTGCAGGCCTTCAGGAAGCCTCCATGTTAGTCCACGTGTGGTAGGCGGGAGGGGGTGGGAAAGAGGGGACCCTGAGTTCGAGCATGGTGCCCTGTAAGCATGGCAGGAATGTGAAACTTCTCTCGGTCCTGTTGTCAGTGTTCTCAAGGTTGGTACCGCTAGATGTATTGCTTTTTTTTTTTTCCTTGTTAATGTTTATTTATTTATTTTGAGAGAGAGCACAAGCAGAGGAGGAACAGAGAGAAGGAGAGAGAATCCCAAGCAGGCTCTGTGCTCATCGTGCAGAGCCTGACACAGGGCTCGAACTCATGAACCGTGAGAGCATGACCTGAGCCCAAATCAAGAATTGGACACTTAACTGACTGAGCCACCCAGGTGCCCCAACGTGTTGCTTTTAGATACTAAATTTTACAAGCCATTCCCAAGACCCTAGCACACCTTTGAAATCTCAGAGCTGTTGAGGGCCACTGAGAAGGTGGTGTCTCTCCCTTTCCCCACAGGCTACCTGTACCTGGCCATCGAATACGCTCCCCACGGAAACCTCCTGGACTTCCTGCGCAAGAGCCGAGTGCTGGAGACCGATCCCGCCTTTGCCATTGCCAACAGCACCGCCTCCACGCTGTCCTCCCAGCAGCTTCTCCATTTTGCAGCAGATGTGGCCCGTGGCATGGACTACTTGAGCCAGAAACAGGTGTGTGGTGAGGACCTTGCTTTGGACATCTTTCCTTTGAAATTCTCTCTGGACTCAGAGTTGAGCTAAATTTATACATTTTTTCTAGTCAACTTCCCCCCTTTAATTCCTCTTATGATTGTCCTAATTTTAATCTCTTTGTTACTATTCTGTTTATATAGAAGTTAATGCCAGACACTGACAAGAACTGTATTTAGTGAATCTCAGCATGTGTATTTGATGAGGAGGTTGAACTGATCTTAGCTTCATTTGGATCCAAATGATGCATGGTAGCAGAGGACTTGGACTGCAGCAGGAAGATTTAATGACCTGGGTTTTTTTTTTTTTTTCTTTTCTTTCTTTTTTTCTTTTTTTTTTTCCCCCTGAAATGCTTCTCCCAAAACATGATGGGTCATTTGGCCAAATCCACTGAGGATATTAGAGAGGAACTTTAAGGGAATTGGGTTCCTCTCTTCTCTATTTCCCAAAGGTCTGACCGCAGTGGCCTTGTGCCAACAGAATGAAGTGAAAAAAGCAAACGATGTTTTTTTTTTTCTTTAAATTTCAGTTTATCCACAGGGATCTGGCTGCCAGGAACATTTTAGTTGGTGAAAACTATGTAGCCAAAATAGCAGATTTTGGATTGTCCCGAGGTCAAGAAGTATATGTGAAGAAGACAATGGTAAGTTCAGAACACAGACACTGAGGACATCCTCCCCAGGACAACCTCCTTCTCCTGATGGCCCTTCTCTTGGATGCCATTGTTCTTTGGTGACTCAGGCATCTGGCTGGGTACCCCAGTAGGTAGTGCCCTGGCCGGGCAAACATCCTTTCTGAGGTTTGATTGCTAAAATGACTGAAGGCTCTGTATTTGCCACTGAAGAAGCCACTGTCACATGTGGCCAAGTGATTGAACATGCAAGCCTCATGGTACAGGGGTCAGTCTACATCCAGGCAGGACCCCTAAGTGTCTCACTCAGAAACCTCTGAGGAGCTCCCTCAAACCCCTTTCATGTACAGCAAGCATAGGAGGGACAAAAAAGACATCTAACATACTTTCCAAATCTAAAGGAAAGAAATTAATAAGGTTCCTACCTCACAAAGAGGCTCTATAGAGAAATCCCTAACTTCTAAGGCCACAGATTTCCCTCTTTGCCAAAAGTTCTCCACTCCCTCTCCAAGCCTACGTCGAATCCACATTCTGCTGATGACACCTCCTCTCCCAAACAGTAACATTTAATCTTCAAGTGAAGATCCCAGGAGAACCTCACCATGGAAGGAGAGAAGCTGGACTCAGTCAGCTTTCGTTGCCTGTCATAGCTCCCTGGAAATGCCCCTTCCTTCCAGGGATGTGACAACAACGTGACGCCACCCTCTGCTTTCCCAGGGTGGGCTGGCACGTTCAGGGCCTTGGAGCTAACAAATCCTGCATCATCACATGTGTTTGGTGGCTCTACCCCAGTGGTATGGCTCCCCCTTTCCCAGGTCTGGTGGACATTACTCTGGCTAAGATTTCCTGGGAATCCTGCGGTTTTCACATGGCCCCTTTGCTTTTGTGGGTAACAATTGCCTCGGCAAGGCTCAGGCTTCTGTAGTTACCCTCTTTTTTAGGTTCTTAAAAAAATGCTTATTTTACTGACTGACAAGATAACAGAAACAATATTCAAGAATGTTTTGAAAAGGAAATGACCCACAGTTCACTACCTTAACACATTTTATTTTTCATTTTTTACTTCTTGCCTTGCACAAACATACATATTTTTATATAGCTACTATCACAGTGAACATAACTATTTTGGATCTTTCCAGTTCCCTTTCTGATAAGGGTTTGAGGTGGGGCCTCTTTGGCTCTTAGAGACCTCACACACATCCAGTGGGGTCTTGGATGCTTATCAACATCAACACCTTCCAGAAGCCTTGGGCGCCTCCCTGAGGGTTGACTCCCAGGCACACAATACTTTTTTCTCTAAGCTTTTCTGAATTTGCCTCACTCAAAGCAGATGTTTCTCAGCAGAGGGGCAGGGCTTGTCTTAAAGAAGCAGGACCCACCACTCACCCATTTACTCCTCCCCCTAGGCCACCTGAAGCTTGCTATCTCCCTCACAGAGAACCTTTCCTTGCTTCTCTTTGGTGTTTGGGGGCTGTGGTGCCCGGAGTGAGGGGGTGGAGGCACTGACATAATTTAGCCCCACAACCTACATATTTTATTTGGATGCTGTCCTCAGATGCCCGGGGAGAATGATGGTTTGCTTGGCATTTCATAAAGGGCAGTGATTTCTGCAGTCTTGGAGAGCTCAAGAGGAATGCTTAGGGGGGCAGAGCACTTAGATGGGTCAGAACATAACTGTGTCTGCTGGAAGTGGCTGGGAGAAGTGTCCTGCAGCAGCATGGGGTCTGGGAGGAAAGACATTAGCCCTCAGGCACCGGAAAGGAGAGGGAATGGAGGGAAGCCAGCTCCCTGCAAGAGGGGTGCAGTGTGGCAAGTTACCACCAGAGGGCAGAGTGGCTACTGTCTCTGGACTATTGTTTAAATCTGAGATTTTTGCACTCCAGCTGCCCCTCAGAATCGTCTGGGGAGCTTTCAAAAAATACTGATGCTGAGTCCTACTGCTTAAATACTATATACATACTTATATACTCTGATTCTGTTGTCCTGGGGTGGAGCCCCTACATCAGTTTGTGGTTGGTTGGTTGTTTTTTTTGTTTAAGTCCCCCAGGCAATGCTAATATTGGAAGTGTTGCAAGCTAACATACTAAGTGATTTGGGGCTTTATTACCATTGATAGATGCATCCCCTCTCATCAATGTCTTTATGACTATAGTGTTTCATGTCTGTGCTAGGTTTGGGGGTGACATAAATTGGGACAGCCTCCACCTTTAAGTAGCTCAGATGCATAATAAATAACAGTTCATTAATAATGAAAAACAGTTGATTAATAATGAAAAGCAGTTGATAAGTGCTGACGGCAAAGAAAGCACAGAGGAGAAATGCACATGGGGACACAGAGGAAGCACACTGAACTGAGCCTGTGGGCAATCAAGAAGGGCTCCGTGGAGGAATCTAACTCTTGTGTTTTACAAATGTTAAATAGATATGGGAGATATGAGAATGAATTGGAGGGTGCAGTACATGTAAAAGCCTAGAGACAAAGGAAGGTAGGAAACATTTGGGGGACAAGTAATTCAATATGGCTGGAGCATAATGCAAAAAAGAGGGAGAGTTAAAATTCAAGGTGGGAAGAGGAATCAAGGATAAGGTTTTTTTTTTTTTTTAAGTTTATTTTTGAGAGAGAGAGGGGCAGGGGTGGAGGGGAAAAGAGAGAGAAAGGAAGAGGATCTGAAGCAGGCTCTACACTGAGATCAGCGAGCCCTATGTGGAGCCAGAACCCACAAGATCATGACCTGAGCTGAAGTCAGACTCTTAACCAATTGAGCCAACCACACGCCCCACAGGGATATAGTTTTATTGAAGATTTTTGAATTCCAGCTAAAAATTTTGGACTCAGCTAAGGAATTAAGATCTTGGGACAATAAGGACATTGAAGAACTTTTTAAAAAAGGAACCACGTGTTTGGATTTGCCATTTTGAGCCATTAATCTGGCTGTGGTGCAGAGAACTGATCCTTAGGGACTGAACCTCTAAAGCAGGAAGATCAATTAAGAGGTTGTCATCAGGTAACAGATGATGGTGGCCTGAACCCAGGTGGGAGAGCAGGAGTGACAGATGGAAATGGACAGACCCAAAAGAAATTAAACAAAAATAATAAAGTGCACGTGGAAATTAGTAATTTGGAGGCATGAGGTCAGAAGCTAGCAGGTACATAAAAGCAAAGACAAGACAGAAAATGTCAATGACTCTTTCCATTCCTGTGGAAGGGAGGAAAAGGCTAGAATAACAGGTGTGCCCGGAGGTGAGGTGGGCATGGAGTGAATATTGGGGAGCACAAGAGGTAAGTTTGCAAAGGGGTAGTTTTATAACTGAATCTTAAAGTACCAATCGGGACTTAGGGTCAGAACAGGCTTCAGAATATCTCCACTTCACAAAGACCTAGGAGACAGTGGCACCTTCAGGACTAGAGTTGGGGCCCAGGGCATGGCTGATCTCAAGATGATCTCAAGATGGGTCTGGGAGAATGCCTTCTCCTATTTCAGGGGAACTGAGAAGACCCCCAAATACTCTTGATGTTGTCTTACTTCCTGGCTTGCCGCAGCTGAAACGCTGCTGTTAGAGCTTGACAAATCCCTGGGGGAGAAGGCCCTCTCAGTAGGGCTTACATGATTCCTGGAGTGGGTTGATGGGAAGGGAGCCCAAAATCACAGCGAAACTAGGAATAAAACTTAGAAGCCAAACTTCCCAATGTCCAGTCATTTTCCCCAGGCTGGACTTAAAGAAATGGGGACAACTTTGGGGCACCTGGGTGGCTCAGTCAGTTGAGCATCTGACTTCAGCTCAGGTCATATCTTGTGGTCTGTAGGTTTGAGCCCTGCATCCGGCTCTGTGCTGACAGCTCGGAGCCTAGAGCCTGCTTTGGATTCAGTCTCTCCCTCTCTCTGCCCCTCCCCCACCCACAGTCTGTTTCTGTCTCTCAAAAATGAATCAACGCAAAAAAAAAAAAAAAAAAAAAAAAAAAAAAGGGACAACCTGGGTGGAGTCAGCACTTGGCCCCCAAAGGGCAAATGATTGCGTGTCATCCCATCTTCAAACCCAGTGTAAACTGCATTGATGGGAGGTTATATCCTCCTTCCCCACTAATGTGTATGCACAATGTTCCCTTTGGTCGGAAAGGCTCTTCTCTCCCCGACCCACCTGAGGACACCTACACATACAGAACCGAGCTCACGTGTCCCCTTGTCTGAAAGTCCTCCCCGTCTCTTCCAGGTTGGCCACCTCATATCACCTGAGCCTTTCCCACACTACACTTTGATTCTCCATTTCCCTGCTGCCTCTCTCCCTTTTCAAAGCTCTGAGTGCCTCTGAGAGCCACAAAGTGAATCAATGAAATGCCTACCAAAAATGCACATGCCCATCCACACACACATACCCACACATGTTATTTTTCTTTATACAAAACAGTGGTAGGGACTCCTTGAGGTCAGCGGGGTTTATACTCCTTGCACATCTTTGGATTTGAGAACGCTCTTTTACATGGGACATACACAAACAGCAGCTCCTGACTGTGCTGTATCTTACGTGTGGGGAATCCCAAACACACTTCCCTGTGGGCTTGAGCGAACCACAGCTCCAGGCAAGCTGTGTGCCTGGGGAAGGGTCCCTGTTGTGCCTAAGTGGCATCTCACTTTGTTCTCTCCAGGGAAGGCTCCCGGTGCGCTGGATGGCAATCGAGTCGCTAAATTACAGTGTGTATACAACCAACAGTGATGTGTGAGTAAGCCTTTTATTGTTGAGGGATTTTTTTTTTCTCCCAGAAAAATAAGCATCTGACAGAGTCTTAAAGCAAAGTAGGACTGTTATGTCCATCTGTGGAACAAAAGTAGTCAGTAAGCCCGAGAAATAAATTTGGAGTCTATGAAATAAGCCTCAGAGTAGACAGTATTCAGGGTGTAATGTAAGATCCCTGGTAACAGGCTGTAGGTGTCCTTCTGCCCGTCAAGGAGAAGTGGTGAATTCTCCATCTCCAGAGGAGCAAGGGGCATATGGAGCATTCCTGCTGCTCCACTTCCCAGACTGACCTCAGCATACAGGACCCAGAACAGTGAGGGGCAGTTCACAATAGCTGCTGGGGGTCACATGTGGCTGGGGAAAAAGGCAGGCCAGATCAAGGGCCCATGTCTGCTCACAGCCAAGAGAGACAACTCTCAGGCTGGTGGTGAAGGAAGGGCTGGGAGTGAAACTTAGGCCATTTCCGCTCCCCCCCCCCATTGACATTGACGGGAGGAAACACTGAGGCCTCGAGGCTTGAGATGACTTGTCCAGGGAGTTTAGCTTATGCCGGGGGAAGGGCAGGGGGCTGGCAAGCACTGCTTCCTCACTGCGTGCAAGGTACCTTTTGTATATTCTCTTCCATCGTCTCTGCATAATTTTGAGGCGGCAATTGGTGTTCCCACTTGCAGAAGACACGAAGAGGCCTCCAGAGGTTCAGTAACTTGTCCCAGGTGACACGAGTATCAGGCAGCTGAGCCTGGATTTAAGTCCAGTCTGTTGGCTTTAGAATTGCACCTGCTTTCCCCAGTACCACCTCATGTTCTCCACCTAAAGTGAGTGGGCGTTCTCACACCATTTCCCCGTTAGGATCCTTCCCTTGGCCTAAGAGGAGGTCAGCACAGGCCACGTACAAGACCCTGTCCTGGGGAGCACACATTTAACATTTCCTTTTCTGGCAAAGCATCAGTCACCCTGACTTTTGAGGCAGGAGATTGACGGGTCAACCTGTTTGTTGATTATTGGTTTCCCTACTGTGTCTCCTGCAGATGGTCCTATGGAGTGCTCCTATGGGAGATCGTTAGCTTAGGTGAGTATCTATGTTTATCTACTAGGCGAGACTCCAGGCAATGGGAGTGGACCCCTCCCATTCTCACTCACTGTGGGATCCCATGGGTGCCATCTTTCTGGGGCACCACTAGATGGGACTGGGACATAGAACTTGATGGGTTTCCATGTATGAGTGTGTTTAGTCCCATGTTTCTCTTTTTGAGAGCCCTGTGTCTAATGTCATATTTAGTACTAACAACCTGGTGGCTGTGAACTTCATCATAGGTTCTTTGTTTGTACAGAGATGTCACAGAACTGTTATAAGTTCACTTCTGCAACTTTAAGATGATATGTTACACAGCCATGAAAAGTCATTTTTGAAGACCATTTAATAGCATGTGAAAACATGCATGCCAAAACCCAGAAACTTCCTTACACAGTGATCCCATTTTATAAATGTTATACATGTTAACGTGAAAAACCTGGAAGGAGTCTGCAGGAGAGCACTACAAATATTGCTTGCTTGCTTGCTTCATGCGTTTTTGTATTTTCCAAGTTTTCTATATTAAATATGTATGTTTTAGAATTAAAATTGGGCAGTACCGATTATAGATAAAATCGGAATTGTATAAACCCGACCGAGGACTTCCAAATAGGACAAAGATACATCCCATTAGTACAGTAGAGGACTCATGTGCAGGTGAACTCAGGGAAGAGAAACAGTGTGGGAAACAAGGAGCCGCCTTCTGGATCTGTCTGCCGACGGAATGGCCACACTGTCATGCAGTTTGGGGCTTATGTCCAGCTGTGATGTGTGGTGGGTTTGCTCAGACAGGAAGATCATGCTGATTTTGCGTCTTCTCTTGACATACTCTGTCTCTTTCCCAGTCTCTGGGCTTGAGGGGCCTGGGACAGGAGACGCTGTGCTCCACCCCAGAGGGGCTCAGGGCAACCCGGTTTCCTGTCTTGCAGGTGGCACTCCTTACTGCGGGATGACATGTGCAGAGCTGTACGAGAAGCTGCCCCAGGGCTACAGACTGGAGAAGCCTCTAAACTGTGATGACGAGGTGTAAGTCAGCCTGGGGCCATTTAAACAAATGTCTATTCAGGGGTGCCTGGGTGGCTCAGTCAGTTAAGCATCCAACTGTGGCTCAGGTCGTGATCTCACGGCTTGTGGGTTCGAGCCCTACATCCGGATCTGTGCTGACAGCTCAGAGCCTGCTTCAGATTTTGTGTCTCCCTCTCTCTCTCTGCCCCTCCCCCGCTTGCACTCTGTCTCTTCCTCTCAAAAAGAAATAAACATTACAAAAAAAATTAAAAAGTCTACTTTGAGAGAGAGAGAGAGTGGAGGGGGTGCAGAGAGAGAGGGAGAGAGAATCCCAAGCAGGTTCCACACTGTTAGCGCAGAGCCTGACACGGGGCTTAATCTCACACACTGAAACGTGATAACCTGAGCTGAAATTGAGTCAGACACTTAACCAAATGAGCCACCCAGGCGCCCCACACCTTAGGGCCATTTTATTTTAACCTTCCCCTGTGTGTTTCTTGGACAGACTGACACTAATGAAGAGGGTACCTGATTCACACACACATGCGTATATGTATACCTGTACATGCACACACATTGAGATCCTACATACTGCCCCCCCCAAAAAAAAGAAGGGGAGTTCCTTCAACTAATACCATTCTGTAATGGGCAGGGAATTGAGAGCTTTCTAGGCACAGAAATCCAGGAGGAATTTAAGGTGATGATTATCAGGAAGGTTGAAATGAAAGGCAAAAAATGCAGAAAAGATCTGAAATCAGTTCATGAGACTCTTCATGAGTAAATGCATGAAACCTTGAGACTAACTTTGGGGACAGAGATTTTAGGCTGTGATAGTAGGAAGATTTTTTTTTTTTTTTTTTTTTTTGGTCATAGAATCTTGCTTCTGCAAGGATTGTTTTCTAGGAGTAAGAATTATACCCAGGGGAAGAATGATTAGCTTTTGTGAAACCACCATTCTCAAAACTGAGTTAGCTGCTGCCTAACTGGCATGATGTGAAAGCACAAGGCTCTAGGTTCAGCAAAGAATTTATTGTCCAAACTGAGCCATTTCTAAGAAAGAGTGCTATTATGGTACTGATACAAGAGGCCATAAACCTAGACCATGCTAGGTTGATAGCCTTCTGTGCACATAAGGTTCCCCTGAGGCATTTGTTCCCAGTGTGAAAATTTGATGTCCCAGACATTGGTTCTGTAGCCCTGGGGCGAGGGGGGAGGGCACTGCCAGGAATCTGCATTTTAATAACACAAGTGGTTCTGACCACATTTGGGAGAGTACTGTCTTAGACCAGTGCTTCCCAGACTGTGTTCATGCATGTGCAAGAGGTAAAGAAGTGATAGAAGGGGGAAGGAGTTCTGTGGTCACCTTGGGAAATTCCGTGTTAAGTCAGGTTAAACAGGTTTTTTGTTTAAATGGCAAGACTTCTCAAGAGTTTGCTCTGCTAATCCATAAGAGGGAGATGCAGTGTGGAAGTTGGCAAATTTATTAGAGTATGGAGCCATTTTTTTTTAAATAACTAACATTTTGAGAGACACAGTATTCCAAGGGACATGCTGCCCTAGACACATGACTCAGTTCTTTCCAGATAATCAGAAGAGGTGAGACCAAGATCCTGCAGGAATGGTACTCAGGGGAGGCACTAGATTTGCTGGCAGAAGAAAGGGGGTCTTGAGGGAGGTGGGAGGCTGGATCGAAACTCAGTGCTGTACCCTGTGCTGCCAGTCAAGTGTAATGACCATGTGTTGAATGTCTACTTTCTTTGTTTTCCATACCCCACACCGGGCCATGCCCAGGACTGAAGCACAGTCAGAGTTAACTGGCTAACTCTTTGTTTCCAAAGGTATGATCTAATGAGACAGTGCTGGCGGGAGAAGCCTTATGAGAGGCCGTCATTTGCCCAGATATTGGTGTCCTTAAACAGGATGTTAGAAGAACGCAAGGTGAGCATGGGGCTCAGGGCAGGCTCTTGAGTCAGAATTCCTCATGTGCCCTGTATGGTTAAAAAAAATGGCTGATACAAGTCACCAAGTACTCCTGGGCATAGCCCTTGGTATTAGAGGGACATAAAAGATGTGGCCGCTAACTCTGAGCAAGTTACAATTTCAGAGGTGGTAAGATTTTTATAAAAGAGAGTCACATGTGGTAGAAGAGATAGAATTAGCTTGTGAGCCTCACGAGTAATGTGGCCTGATCCTTCAATTTTATAGAAGAAATATACACAAAGAGGTGAAAGTGATGTGTCCAAGGACACACAGCCAGGAGTAGTGGAGCCTGGTGTCCAGTTTCTGTGGGGAGGGGCAGGAAGTCTATCAAAATGTCCAGCAGGTGGTCAGCTATACTGATCTGAGGTTGAAAAGGCAAGTCTAGGTTAAGGAAATGGATGGCAGGTTACCACAATGCAAGTGGTAATTAAACCAGAGATGGGGGGGGGCGGGGAGGGTGGTCACCCACAGGGATGGGGACAGAGAAAGTATCTGTAGAGAATGGGACATCTCCGGAGGGACAGCAGAGAGTGGCCTGGAGAGAGAGACGGTGAAATCTTACCTGCTGAGGTCGAGGGATACATTTCAGGAAGAAAGTTGTCAAATACAACATGGGAACTTAAGACAGAAAAATGTCCCCCAGGTACCTAGTCCTTGAACCACATGAAGGGAGCTGGGGTATGACTGTAAGTGCCACATGCAGAGGCAGTACCGGGGGAGCCTGTGTCTCTGACCCACTCTTGCTCTTGTAGACTTACGTGAACACCACGCTTTATGAGAAGTTTGCCTATGCAGGGATCGACTGCTCGGCTGAGGAGGCAGCCTAGGACCAAGCCCACCCGCCTGTATGTTCTGTCTCCCCTCCACTGGCATGACAGACCCTTGATGCCACGCAAGCCAGCAAGACTGTGCCAAGAGAGGTGACCTAGAACATAAACATGTACATATATTGCTGTGTGTCTGGGACTTTACCACAAAAACCCGTGTGTGTGAATCTATAGTACACTTTGACTCTCATAGGACTGTATATACTGTTTCGAGTAAGAATGTGCTGAAATCAGAATGCCTGTTTGTGGTTTCATATGCAATAATATATTTTTCTAAAAATATGGACTTTACAGGAAGGTGTGTGAGTACAATTACTATAATGCATAACTCATTATCATCCTAGGTATTTTTGATATTTACCTTCATAGTGAATGCTATAAAATCTTTGGGTCTGTAGAAGAAAGATCTTGTTAGTAAACCTAACACTGGCCCTGATAGCCTGGGTAAGAAAAGTGGGGGAAATAGGTTAGTTCTATCAGGATAGAGGTTAACATCTAAAAGAGATTCTGCTGTCCATCTCTTAACTTTCTCCCTCGTGTATAGAAGCCATCCCACTTTCACTTGGTCATTTGTCAACTTTGTCATGTGTTTCCAGACCCCACCAGTCAATCCAGAATGCTAACACCTAAAAGTAAGCTTAAATCTCATTCCATACAAGTCTAAGAATCTTTAGAGAAGTACAAGTTTGATAAATTAATGAGATTTGGTTTTAGTTTATCTGGTAACATGGATTTGTGTGTTTTAAGAAACTGAAGTAGGAAGCCTGGAGTTCCACTTGGGAGACATGCGACATTTGTATCAACTGAACATCCCTACATGTATTGCACGTTGTAAAGTTTCAGTGTTGATCAGTTGTGAGTTTACAGTTTATACCGTAGGCACATGTTGCACTGAGGTCATACAGTAAGTGAATAAATGTCTTGCCTACCCACTTTTCGTCCGGGAATGTTTCTCATAGGTATTGACAAACATCTTTATTATACTTTAAAGTTATCCTCCTTGAACTTGTCAGTAAGATCCATGTAGAGCAGCAGGTGGGTACTCGGCCAGACAGGGGCTCGCAAGCTCCCAGGATTGGAAACATCTAGAAGTGTTGTGTCTAGTTCATTTTCTTGCCAGGGCCACACACCTCCAACTGAGAACTTAAATGAAGAGCCCTTGATAATGAGTCCCAATAGCTTCTTTTGCTTTTCATCCAAATGCTGTAGAGATACTCCTGACAACTGCTAGCTTGAATGTATAGTATGTGGAAATGAACCACAACAAGGATGATCTGAAAATGTAAATAAGACCTTCACATTTTTCATATGGCTTTGGAACAAACGTTAAGGTTTTTTCCCCCCATAATAGTTTGACCTTCTTAATTACGTATTACTTAAATTCATAGTATCCAAAATTTGAATTATTTTATTTCATATCAAGTACATGAAAAGAGACATGGCGGAGAAGTACTTGCGATAGTAAGAAAAAGATGTTCAGTGATACTTATTTGTAACTCAAAATGCCAAGGCAGCAAACCTGAAGTATGTTTGAGGGCCTGTCGTCGCAGGCACCTGGGGTCCTTCTGGCACTCAGGTCTCACTACTGATTACTCAGATGCACCTGTATCATCGGCAAAGAAACCTTTGTCATTTTGCAGCATTTTAGCAACATTAATATTGAAGGTTCATCCTTAAGGGTAATCAAACTGAGTTATGTCGTGTAGTTTCCACATCATCAAAAAGCAATTAAGCAAGGAGGAGCTAACTCCTCAAAGGAATTCAGACAATTCCGATATTAGGAACACAGGTTAGAGCATGGTACGTTTGGGGGACCCACAGGACACTCCCTTAGAAAAAGGAGTGGTTATGAATTAAAATCAGGTAACATTATAGCAGTTAGAATAAAAACACATAATGCATTAGCCAAAAGACCTAAATCTTTTTGTTAACAGACACTGAAAATTTACGTTTACTTTGTGAGGAAAACCTATTCTACATATATATGAGACCTAAAAAAAGTCTGCGTATTAGGTAAAGACAGTTTTAGGTATTGAGAGAGAAAAAGAAATGTATGCAACCTCAGACATGACCTTGATGGAAGTCACGGACTCATTGCTTCAACTTGAAACCATTGTTACTATCAATGAAGAGGAACCAAAAATTCAAAACAAACCAACTTTAATTTACCCATTAACCATTCTCCCCTCAGCAATCATAACTTAAGAAATAAACTATGGAAATTTAGCCTTTAAAATGTAATAAATAAACCTCAACAGCGCTTTCCTTTGTCCTCTTTGAAGAAAAAGGTCAAGAAACTTCATGCCATCATAGACCAAACTCTACTGGCAGCAGCAGAGGCCAGAGGGGTCACTGACACAACAAGGCAGGGATTGCAGATCTTGTCAGACAAAATGATTACTTCCTTCCTTTCAGGTCTTCTTTTACCTTCCAGAGGACCAGTTCCATGCAGGCAGTTGCATTGTCAATTGAATTGTGACCTCCAAGTAGTACAGAATATAAAACAATGTGTTAGACAATGACTGTACCCATGATATCACCCACAGCTGTTCTCAAAACAAAGCCTGGAGTTAATGTTTTTAAAAAATTAACACTGGTCACTTAGCAAAATGGTATTTTGTTTGCTTCGTAAATGCTGTACATAAGTGTAGATTAGCAAACATCTCCCTTTTCCTATGTAGCCTGTCCTCGCATGGTGACTGCTTTGCTGTGACTAGATAGCTCATGGGTGCTCTCTCTCTGGAAAGAAGGTCCAGAGGGAAGGTAACAGAGGGGCAGGTATTACAAAAAGAGATCCAGCTAGGAGTCAAAAACAGTCTGTGAGGAGAAGTAGAACTGTCTACACAAAGAATGACCTCAGATACAAGAGTACATGATTTTGAAGAGTGGATGAAATTTACCCAAAATATAAAGTCTATAGTTCTGATGAGGATAATAAATGTATGAGATTAAATGAGAAAAATCATACTAGCACTTCTGAAATAGTGGGTGTATTTTTCATTTGTGTTATTCTGAAAAAGGCTGAAAAAACAAAAAGTATCTGTATTTTTATATAAGCTATTTTTTAAGTGAAATATTTTCATGTGTAAGGCTTAAGATGGATTGCAATAGAACACATTTTATAATAGAATTTTGTAGGAGCTCTTTGCGATGTATTTTTAACAAAGCAGGTAAAGATCCACTTTGAGATTGTATTAGTGTCTCACAAAGAATGAAAGAAAAAGACCATAGGGGTACAATATGTATTTTGTACAATTCATGATATGATCAGAAGGGCTTCCCGTATCTTAGGTATCTTTAGAAACATAGCATTGTAACAAATTTTAACATGCTCAGAATTTTCTTACACTTCTGTATTGTACGTAAGAGGAAACTATATGGGCATGAAGGTGTTGAGTAACTGACCTATTCCAAGGCATGCACTGCTCAACTGTGCATACAGCAATGCCACTAACAAGAGAGGTGGTAGCTATACTTGTACTTGAAATACACCCAACATTAGACAAGTTAATCAACAAACCCAGAAATGTTCTGGGAGCAAGATACACTAATTGAATAGAAGTCAAGTGCACATATAATGCATGTATTGAATTTGAGCTATACTTCTAACAACACACCATTTACTCTGGGTGAGATAACCTGAACCCAGTGAATTTCATAACCTCATTTAATGAAAAGCCTATATGAAAAGGGGTACACGGCAAAATTTAGAATGGAATTCGATCTCCACACCAAAAGAAGTTTTATACATGAATTCAAAGGCCAGGCAATTTGCCCAACAATTATCTGGCCATCATTTTCTGTATAGTTGCTGTTTTGATGCCTGTGGAAGATCCAGGACTATACCTGGCAGTGGGCATTGGCTTTTTACAAGCTTTCACATAAGCAGGTACAAGTCTTTCCACTATAGGAGAGAATCCATGAATAAGAACCTACCTTAAGCATTTCAGAGGGCAGAACTTTTACCATCAACCACATGGTTTGTTTACGTAAGTCAGACATAGGGCCCTGGTATTTATCATTAGCAAACAGGCTCTTACCATCATCCTGAATAATCCTCTGTAGGTAGTCAGCCACCAGACTCTTAAGGGATCTTTTGTGAGGCAAGCCTAGTCGATGAGGAAACAGAACTGTTGTGTCCACAACTGAAGTGTGAATTAACTGTCAAAATAAAGAGAAAATCCTATCAGAGATTTTTCCCAACGAGTAACCATATAGATAGCAGCAACAATAATGGTAGCAGCAGAGTTATGCTACAAAAGCAAGTAACATGAAGCAGTTATGATGTAACAGTGACTAAGCATGCTACATGGACTATCCATTACAACTTGCAGAGTAACTCAATGAGGTAGACCTTTTGTCCCTTCTTTACAGTCAAGAAAACTGAAGCTCTGAGAGATTAAGAAGGGAGTTAGTAGAGAACCCAGAAATCAAATCTAAGACTTTGGGAACCACTTTCCTACTGTGAGAGCACCACCAGGGGGCAGCATGAGGGCAGAGAGGGTCCATCAAAGACTGGGGGGAGATGCAAAGCCATGCCCCTACCACCTTGGGACTCAGCTCAGGGGGGCGCACCTCAACCTAGCACATGTCCTACCACAGATTAGTGGTTTACTTGTCTGTGTCCGGGGAGGGAGCATGGACAAGGACTGTGTCCCGTCTAGTTCCAAATTTCCTGTGCTTATACATGTAAGATGGCGAATAAATTTTACAGAAGTTTCAGGAAGCAGAAAATAGGATAGATGAAGAGCAGCCAGACAACAGAGCCTAGAAACAGTTTGGATTCATTAGGAGAGTTGCATTTTTGAAAGGTGCATGCAAGAAGATTAGCCTCAAGAGTAATTTAAAGACCCACTGAAAACTGAGGAATTGGAAATTTAACATTCAGCATGCCTAGAAGCACTTAAATTCTCCTTTAATGTGTCAACTACCAACGAGACACCAGTTCCTGGCTGCAGAGTATTGAGTAAATAAAAGAAGGTGGTGGTGGAAACAGAGACAAACAGGAAAATCCAGGAGTTATCTGGACAGAAGAAACAGACTGAACACAATGAGGAATCATGATGGCTAGAAATTGTGTGGTTTGGGAGACAGGTGCAATAGGATGGCTCCTGAACAGTTTGAGAGGTGAGGTCACTGAGGTGATGGAAGGTGAGGGAAGGACATCCCTGGAAAGAGCGTTCTTAAAGAAAATTTATGTCCCCACCTCTCTTTCCACACAGCTTGGCAGGGTCTGAGTGGAAGCACATTCCAGTATTATCTGTCACATGCAGAGACAACAATACTATTTGAGACAAATATCTATTCTTTGAATCCCAGCTTTACATAGAAAAAGGCTGACATTCACCTATGAATGTAAATGGCCTTACTGGTATTCTTGCACTAAAAAAGAACTAGCCCTTCTTTGCCTGAAGGTAAGTCCTAGGGTGGCTGAAAGTTCTAGAGTCTCCAAAGTTCTAGAGCTGTGCTGTGCCCTCTGATAAGCCACCAGCCACCTGTGGCTATCTAAAAAATGCAAAAATCATTTTCTCAGTCACATTAGACATATTGTAAATGTTCAATAACCAAACGTGGCTACCATCTACCATAGTAGATAGTGAACATATAGAAAGGCCGATTGGATGCCAGTGTTCTAGAACAGGGGTGGCCACCAAACTCTGTCTTTAAGTGCCCAGTTGTGAATGTTTTCAGCTTGGAGACCACACAGTCTCTGCTACAACTATTTAGCAGTGCTACTGTAGTATGAAAGCAGCTACAGAAGACACAGAAGTGAATGGGAGCAGTGGGTCCAACAACAATATTTGCGAAAACTAGGTGGCCAGCATGGGCCATAGTGTTCTGACTCCTGTTCTAGAACACAGCAAAGAACAGATGATTTTAACCTGAAGTATATTACAGGGGAGATTTTCAAGTAGATCATGCCAAAAAAAATGAACATGACATTTGATTTTGAGCGTACCTATAAACCTACCTTAATATGAAAAAGTGTCTCTAAGGATGTGAATAAAATAACCTGTTAGATAAACTTAGTCTTCCCCATTTGAGTATTAAAGACAATTATTAAAGAGGATGTTAAACAATGATTTTGGTTTTATCATAATGGACTTTCTGATCTGGATGAACCAAATGACTTTAGCTGTCTTATATTGTAGCTTCTGGTTTATAATAGTTGGACTATGTTATCAACATGGACAGCAATTCTTTTCTTCTTAGTTAATGGGGCAAATCAACAATCACTGATAACAATGATAATGACTACCATCTTAACACATACTGTTTTGTAAAAGTATAAGCCTGTATTTCTTTACCTTAAGAGCATAAAGACTGTTTTCAAAGCTGTGTCCAATTAAGACAGTGTCAGCACTGAACAGGTTCAACAGGATGGCTTGGACATCACGGATTGAAGTTTTGATGTTCTTCAGGTCCTCTTCGACCACACCAGAAAACCTGCCCCAGTAAGACACATAATGCATAGAAGAAAGTAACTTACTGGATTTCATCAGGTATGGTTAGAACACATTACTGACCCAATGTGAGAAACATTCACTGAACAAAACAAAGATCTGACTTATGACCATCAGCTGCCCCTCCACTAGGTTATATTTGTAACCTAGTAAAATTTATAATACGGATTAATTTATGTAAGGCTGGGAAGGCAGGAGGCATTCCAAGTTCACAGGATTCCTTTGAACGCTCCTCTTTGTAGAAGCTCAGTTTTATCCATTACAATTTAGTTAAGTAACCTATCTCCCATTAAAGTAAGCCTAAAAAAGCCGCTGTGGAAAGCAATATGGAGGGTCCTCAAAAAATTAAAAGTAGAAATACCATATGATCCAATAATTCCACTACTGGCTATTTACCCGAAGAAACCAACAACACTAATTTAATTTTTTTTTTTTTGCAACGTTTATTTTTATTTTTGGGACAGAGAGAGACAGAGCATGAACGGGGGAGGGGCAGAGAGAGAGGGAGACACAGAATCGGAAACAGGCTCCAGGCTCTGAGCCATCAGCCCAGAGCCTGACGCGGGGCTCGAACTCCCGGCCTGCGAGATTGTGACCTGGCTGAAGTCGGACGCTTAACCGACTGCGCCACCCAGGCGCCCCCCAACAACACTAATTTAAAAAGCTATATACACCGCTATGTTTATTAAAGCATTATCTACAATAGCCAAGACATGGAAGTAATCTAAGTGTCCATTGATAGCTAAATGGATAAAGAAGATGTGATACCGCTCACCCTACACACAGGAATAGTATGCAGCATTAAAAAAGAATGAGATCTTGCCATATGTGGCAACATGGATAGACCTAGAGGGTATTATGCTAAATGAAATAAGTCAGTCTGAGATTTCACTCACATGTGGAAACTAAAGAACAATCAAAAAGCAGAATTAGACCAAATTGATGGTTGCCAGAGGGAACGGGGATAGGAAGATGGGAAAAATGTCAAGAGGGGAATGAGAGAAACAGACTTGTAGTTATGGAATGACTAAGTCATGGGGATGAAAAGTATATCATAGGGAATAGAGTCAATAATACTGTAATAGCATTGTATGGTGATAGATGCTAGCTACACTTGTGACCATAGTATCACGTACAGAGATGTTGAATCACATTTTACACCAGAAGCTAATGTAACACTGCATGTCAAATATACTCAAATAATAAAAATATAAAGCCTATAAATGAAATATGGGTAGCATAGGAGAGCAAATGGAGTCCTAGGTAGAGTCTAGATAACCTATGCTTGAATTAGTCTATGACTCTGCTATTTACTTCCTCCCCAGATTCTCAGAAAATTACTTAACCTTCTGGGCTCAGTCTTATCTGTAGAGTCATTTACCAATCTTAATGGCTTATAAGGACCCAATGAAATACATAAAAAAAATTAAAAAATAAAAAAACAAAAAACAAAAAAACCTACCCGAGTGGCTTTCATGAAGCATTTTCTAGATAACTGTCCAGAAACATGGCTACTGCTACGCTGTACTGCAATTTAGGAGAAAAGCAACTGATAAAAATACTGGGAAGGTATTTTGAACTTAAATTTTATATTGACATTATGGTCTCCTGTCAAAAACAAAACATACCTGGCTCCATTTTTATTTAATATAGTATTGGAAGTTTTAGAGCAATGAGGCAGGAAAAAAATCAAAGGCATCCAAATTGGAAAGTAAAGTCAAACTGTCACTATTTGCAGATGACATGATTTTCTATATAGAAAATATAAAGACTCAACAAAAAACTGATAGACTAAATGAGTTCAGTAAATTTCCCGGGTACAAAAATCAATATACAAAAATCTGCATTTTTTACACTAACAATGAAATTTCATAAATAAAATCCCATATATAAGCATCACAAAGAATAAAATACCTAGGAATAACTTTAATCAAGGAGGTAAAAGACCTGTACACTGAAAACTAAGACACTGATGAAAGAAATTGAAGAGGACAACAGTATATGGAAAGGTATTCCATGCTCATGGATTGGAAGAATATTGTTCATATTTCCATATCACCCAAAGCAGTCTACAGATTCAATGCAATCCCTATCAAAATTCCAATGGCATTTTTCACAGGAATAGAACAATTTTAAAATTTTTATGGAACCACAAAAAATCCTGAATAGCTAAAGCAATCTTGAAAAAGAACAACAAAGTTAGAGGCAACGCACTTCCTGATTTCAAACAGTATTACAAAGTTATTGTAATCAAAGCAGTTTAGTACTGATCAAGAGACAAAGGCAGAGATCAACGGAACAGAATAAAGCCCAGAAATAAACCCATGTACATACGGTTAAATAATACATAACAAAAAAGGAATGAATATCCAATGGAGAAAAGTTAGTTTCTTCAATAAATGGTGCTGAGAAAACTGGACAGCCACATGCAAAAGAATTAAAGTGCATTATTATCTTATATCATACTCAAAAATTAAGAAGTTATCAACTATAAGTCCAGCAACCACAAAACTCCTAGAAGAGAACAGGCAAAAAGCTCCATGACATTGGCTTCAGAATTTCTTTTTTGGCTCTGACTCCAAAGCAATGGCAACAATAGCAAAAATAAACAAATGGGACTATATGAAACTAAAAGGCTTCTGCACAGTAGAAGATACCATCAACAAAATAACATACTGAATGGGAAAAAGTATTTGCACATCATTTATCCAGTAAGGAGTTAATAACTAACCAAGAAATAGATAGAATTCATACAACTCAACAAAAAATCCCAAACAATCCAATTAAAATTAGGCATAGGATCTGAATAGACATTTTTGCAAAGATATACAGATGGCCAATAGGCACATGAAAGGATGTTTAATATGACTAATCTTCAGGGAAATGCAAATCAAAACCACCATGAGATATTGCCTCAGACTTGTTAGAATGGCTATTATCAAAAAGATAACAGGTATTGGTCAAGATATGGAGAAAAAAACATTCATTCACTGTTGGTGGGAATATAAATTGTGTGGCCACTATGAAAAATATGGAGCATCCTCAAAAAATTAAAAATAGAACTACCATATGAGCAACCAATTGCACTTATGGGTATTTATCTGAAGAATAAGAAAAGATGTACGTACTCCAATGTTTATTTCAGCATTATTTTCAATAGCCGAGATACGGAAACAACCTAAGTATTCATTGATGGATTAACTGATAAGATGATGTGGTATATGCAATGGGATACCACTTTGCTCTAAAAATGAATGAAATTGGGGCACCTGGGGGGCTCAGTCAGTTGAGCGTCCGACTTCGGCTTGGGTCATGATCTTGCAGTTGGCAAGTTCAAGCCCCTCATTGGACTCTGTGCTGACAGCTCAGAACCTGGAGCCTGCTTTGGATTCTGTGTCTCCCTCTCTCTCTGCCCCTCCCCCACTCGTGCTTTGTCTCTCAAGGATAAATAAATGTTTAAAAAAATTAAAAATTAAAATGAATGGAATCTTGCCATGTGTGACAACATGGATGAACCTAGATGGTATTAGGCTAAGTGAAATAAGTCAGAGAAAGACAAACACCATATGATTTCACTTATAAATGGACTCTTAAAGGCTAAACAAATGAACAAACAAAACTCATAGAGAACAGAATTGTGGTTTCCAGAGGGGAAGGTGGTAGGAAGTAGAAAAAACAGATTACGCAGATCAAGAGGTACACATTTCCACTTACAAAATAAATCAAAGGGATGTCATGTACAGCATTGGGACTACAATCATCAATACTGTGTTGTAAATTTCAAAGCTGCTAACAAAGTAAATCTTACAAGTTCTGACAAGAGTTTTAAACTCTGTACAGTGACAGATGGTAACTAGTCTTATTGTGGTGAACATTTCACATGTATACAAATGACAAATCATTATGTCGTACACCTCAAACTGATAATGTGTGCTAATTATACTTTCAGAGTTAAAAAAAAAAAAAAAAAAAAAGATACCTGACTCCATCATCAAGTCATCAAGCTTAGGGAATGTGATAATTAATCAAATATTTGGACTAAGAGGAAGTTATCAAGGGGTACTTGGGTTTAAGACTGTTTTTAAAAAATGCAAGGCATTGAATGCATTTGAAGTTGTTTTGAGACTCCATATTTATTTATAATGCAGACCCTTCAGTTACCATTTTGTCACTATGAATACCAATAACTACCCAAGTACTTCCTGACCTGTTCCAAAAAGCAGGTAGGAAAGATTCCATTAAGGCCATGGAAGAATAAGTACCAATAAAAGTACGATAACTGTAAGTATTTTACAATTCTGTTTGCCAATATACCCCAATACAGCTGGAAAAAAAAACAACAGTAAAATAGGGCTATTAGGATATGGCCAAAATGAGTAGGAAAAAAAATCCAATGAGGTCAGGAGAAAGATTAGTATACAAAATATATTTTCTGATCATAACTTTTCCTGAGTTTTGTGCATACAACCATTTTTATGAACTGTGAGGGACTTTATATTAAAAAATGTTTATTAGAATTATCTATAAATATTCTCAAAATTCATCATCAAAACAGCTTTTAACTTACATGACCACTTTGCTTGTGTTCTAAAATGATGGACATATACACATTATATGACACACATACTTTATATATATGTAAGATTTTTTACTATATACACTATTTTATTACAATTATATTATGTATACTTTATAAATTCTATATACTATATAGTATATATATACCATATGATATATATACTCTGTGTATAGATAAGTCCTATTTGTTCAGATATCTAAACAAATCATATATATACTCACATATAAATAAGTAATTTTAAGTAGTATTGGAGAATTTGTTAAAATTGAATAAATATAATCCCACCAATAATAAACACTTCTTATTCTAAAGTGAATTCAGATCAGTGCCTTCTATTTTATTTTTAAATATACAAATATGTCATTTTATATGGCTTATAAGCCTTAAGGAAACCCAAATGTAACTGATTAATCATATCACTGGTGTTTCATCTGAGGTTTATAAAAATTAAAGATACATCTATATTGTACAATTTCAAGTTAGCATTGAGTTTGGGTCAGAGATAATCATTATTATTAAAGTATGACCTATTAGGAGAATCTGCCCTGAACTATTACTTTGCAAACCATATCAAAGCCATGTCTACAAGATTGCAGATATTTTATCTAGTGACAATTTTTACCTAATGGAAGAAGATAATATAGTACTTTCAAAAGGAACTGATTAATGATTTAACAAACAAATGAATAAGAGAATCTATTCACTATTTGTGCTTCTCTCACCTCCTACCTACCACTCCAACATGTCAACATTCAACAGGGCTGAAGCTTTGTCTCTTATTTAGGGTTGTAACCTGGGATCTAACACAGTCTGTACAATTTTATCAAGTACTTAATAAAATATGAATGTTCTTGATCAATGAATTAAAGGAAAATAGCGTAACTCATGCTCTAACACTAAATGAATACAAGTACAAAGCTAAAATGCACATAAACTACATGTTGAATATTCTACAGTCTCAAAAACCAACCCTTTTTTGTGGATCCTGAGAAACTTAACAGAAGACCATGGGGGAGGAGAAGGAAAAAAAAAAAAGTTAGAGAGGGAGGGAGCCAAACCATAAGAGACTCTTAAAAACTGAGAATAAACTGAGGGTTTAAGGGGGGTGGGAGAGAGGAAAGTGGGTGATGGGCATTGAGGAGGGCACCTTTTGGGATGAGCATTGGGTGTTGTATGGAAACCAATTTGGCAATAAATTTCATATTAAAAAAAAAAAAAAAACCAACCCTTTTATATGACCCGTACCTAGTGTTATAGTCAATTACTTCTTCATCTGGTTTCACAAATGTAGCATAGACCACCTGAAGGCTGGGATCAACCACCGTCACTTGCGTAAGTTCCAAACCTTTGGCTGTGTAGCACTATCAAGGGGGAAATATTAAACTCATATATCATATTGAGTAAACATATTTTAACATCTAAGATATCTTAAAGGAGTATTTCTAACTAGAACATACAATTTAATCCTATTACTCAGATTTACTAACAAAAGCCAGTCAGTGGATCTGACAGTCTTGTAAAAGATGTTCCAAGCTTTAACTTTTTTCCTTAATGTTAGTAATATTTCTGCTAAGAAAATAATTTCATTTTCTGGGCTTAGTCTTTACAATTGCTTTCATTAGAGATCAGTGCTATCCAGGAGAGCCTTCTGTGATGATGAAATGTTCTATTGCTATGCTGTGTAATATGGCAGCTACTAGCCACAGGTGGCTACTTAGTATGCGAAATATGGCTAGTGTGACTGAGAACTTGAGTGTTATTATACTGGCTAATGCAGTTATAGATCTTGTTGAATGAAAAAAAGAAAAACTTTACCATAAATATCAATGTGGCACTGGAGAGGACAACATGCTAATATTTGATTTCAAAGCCTGAAGCAGCCTGAATTGTTTCCAGTTGAAGACCTAAGCTGGAAACTGAACAATGTCCTTCTCTATTTATTGTAATTCACTCTAAAATCCGCTCTCCAAATATAATAGAGGGAATAAAAACTTTATGTCTTGGTAGAGACAACCGTTCATGTGATGTTTGACACGTCCCACGTACATTCCCTTATTTTAGTGTATCTGATTCTTACTGTTACCGTGGAACGATTATTAACCCCATACTTGACAGAGTAAAACATCCATTATACCTGCTCCAGGGTGACAGGAGGGAAGCAGTGAAGCTTCCCAGGTCATACGATTCAGTTCTGTTTGTTCCCTACTTTCTCATATTGATTCTCAGATAAAGAAAAATCACCATAAATATTTTGCTGCCTCTATAAACAATAGTTTCTGAAAATTCGTTCAAGTTTTTATGCTGATGCTGGGGATAACAGTATTATTTGTAACATTTTCCACCCGCACAATTTCAGCAATTTGAGCAGGAGAAGCACCACTGGTGATAGATTAAGAAAAATTAATAAATAAAAAGAGACCCACGGACCAGTTCCTGGCCTCATTTCTTACTAAGTACAGGAATTCCCCCAAGTCACCTCTCCTGCACTTCAGTTGCTTCTGAAGATCGGTGAATTACACGCAGAACTATGTGGCCTCAAGAGAAAGCCCAGCCAAGTGATGTTACACACACCGTGCCAAGTGCTCCACAAGGATTCGGTTGTAATTACTGCAGTAAGAGAGAAAACACGGACGTACCACCTCACAGTTCACAGCAAATACACCATGATTGCCGTCGGGGGGTGGGGACTTGACAAAAGTCTTCACAAAGCCCTCTAGGTTTTCCTTTTGGTCATGAACGTGAAGCTGAAATAAACATTGCCAAATAAATTACCGGCTATTTCTGCCAGCACCGTTAAGCTCATAAAAATTTCACCAACTAAAAATTAGCTTAATTAACCCTTTCAAATTCTTTCACATCTCTGGAGGCAGCAAGTCTGGTTCTGAAACAAGCAGCGGTCTGGGTGACAAGCCCTACCTTGGCGACCTGACACCCGGCAGAGCCAAGGACACCTTCACAACAGCTGTACCGTGTTTCTGAGCCACCGAGGACTGCAAACCAATCAAAAAATAAAAATCAAATCAGGCAAACTTTATAAGGCAGAGTGGCTCACTCCCAGAGCATGTGTCTTATCTTACCCTCCAAGACCTGTAAGGACACTGTGCAAGTACTTGATGTTACTCCTCCCCGTAGTCATGTTTTTGGATATTCATAACGAACAGGAAAAACCAACTCCTGGAACAGAGTTCTTGTGGGTTGCACTTTGAAGGTGAATTACAGTTACCAATGTCCTGAACACCTTCCACCCCCTTACTTCTCTTGTTTTGCCCTGATCCCTCAGCTCTCCTCTGGCATCACCCCCTTATTCTGCTTGGACTTAACCTCAAGTATGTTTTCAACATCTTCCCCACTCCCTGACCTTTTCTTCCCCACTCCATGACCTTTTTACTCTGGCTGAGGGGCTCAAAGTACCACATTCTCCCTTCCTATGTCTGAGTTGTTGATCTGATCCAAGAAACATCACCCAGTTATGTAGACTGAGACCATGATGCAGATGTCATCTCCAGCCTTGGCTGGACCTACCAAATCCTGATGCCCTCTCCTTCTGTATCTTTGCCCAAGTACTATGTACATTTTCACAGCTATAATCCCAAATCTTCCTATCTCTTACCCCAATCCCATAATCCAGCTCATCTGTTCCCATATCCACCTTAGCCCTTCTTCACTCTGGCCCAAGGTAATGTTCTCCCAACTGTTCCTATTACTTCCTTCTGTCTACAGTGGTTTCTGCATCAGTTTTCCTATAAAATGGGCTACAACGATCTCCTTAAAGCACACATATTCATTTTATCACTTTCCTCAAGTCATTCCCTTGTTTATTACTGATCAAATGCAAATTTCTCAGGCTGGTGCTGAAGGCTCATGCTTAATCAGTCTTACATTACTCATCCAATCTTGACATCCCACAGCTTTCTCTTACCTTCTCCTGTGGTAAGTAAAGAAGGCAGAGAACCAGTATTAACAGAGCATCTGTTATAAGCCAGGACTTTGACATGTCAGTTCACTCAATTGCCACATAAAGCTCATTCTATGAAGGTGGAAACAAATGCTCAGAGAGCGTAAGTGACTTGCCCAAGGTCTCAGGGAAAGTTGATGTCAAAAGAGCCCCAAATCTCAGGTCTGCCAGTTCCAATGTCCTTGTTCTGTTCATTACGCTGTATGGTCTGGTTAGCCCCGATGGTCTATCTGCTACACTTACTCCTCTTCAGTACCTTCGCTTCTTTGTTCTACTCCTTCTGGAATTCATAGTCCCTCCACCTTCCAAAACTAAGCCCTCCATGCTCTCAACACTCAGGCCAAAGTTACCTGATTTATTATTTATCCATGTATTTATTCAGTCATTCAATCACACCCACTGTTCTCTTCTATTTTCTCCCGGCTTTATCTTCTTCATACTATTTATTACAATATCATTCACATTCATATCCATCTCTACATCAATAGTTCATCTGTCCACCCATCTCTCCAAATGTTTATTGACAGTCTATATGTATTAGGTACTATGCTAAGTGCTGGGGAGAATATAGGGAGAAAAAAAAAGAATGGATGGTGGTCCTTCCAAAAGCTCACAGTCTTTTGGAGATGGCAGATAAACTAGTAGATCATTACAAAATGTAGTTAAGTGCTATGAAAGGAAGAGGCAGGATAGAAGAAGGCAGACCTATTTCAGATGGTGGGGTTGAGAAAGGACCTTGTGGAGGTACTACTGAAGCAGAGACACAAAGGATAAAAAGGAAACAGCCATGGCAAAAGCAGAGAGAATAATGGGTAAGAAGGCTCTGGACAGGGGGTCAGTGTGGTGTGAAAGTAACAATGGACAGGGGAGAAAATGGGGGGCAGAGACTAAGTCAGGCAGGGTCAGCAAGGTAACCAAAGGGTTTTAATCAAAGCAGGGCAGAGACAGGACCAGATATGTGATGTAAAAAATTACTCTCGAGTTTCTGGGGTGAAAAATAGACTGGGGGGGTGCGTGGGTAGAGAGAGAGAAAAGGGTACAGTACAAGCAGCGAGACTGGGCAGGACACTGCAGCAATTGGGGACCGAGATAGGGGTGATTTGGACCCAGACAGTGGCAGTAGAGGTAGAGAAGGGACAGGCTCAGACTACATTACTGAGGGATAATACCTAAGACATACACACTGCTAAGACAAAAAGGTGCGAAGACGAATGACAGCACCCAGGTTTTTGGTTTGAATAGGAAAAAAACCCAGCTGAGTGGATTGTAGCAAATTTATGGTGTTGCAGGCAAGATGGGGGCCGGTGGAGGAAGGAATCAACAGTTCATCTTCATTCAGGGCAGGGGCGGGGGTGGGGGCGGCAAGGAATGGAAGCTATTAACAAAGAAATGATTCTAATGCTGGCAGGTGCAAAGCAGGTGACATCAGGAGGCAGTTGACTGCTGTGAGGTCTTCCCGCACCCCCCTCACAGCCTGGGACTCCCCGCACCAGTGGGCCCCAAGGGTAGCGAGTGGTGGTCAGAAGTAGGTGCTTGTAATTCAAACTTCAGATTCGGTACAGTTTCTCTTGACTGGACTGCACCTGACAAATACAGTGAACTGAATAGTTTATCGCACTTTTCTCTGAACAGCTCTGGCACTGGCTTGTCAAATAAATGAAGCAGAACTACCAAATACTTGCCTTTCTGAGTCAGCACTCGGCCAAAGTGGTAGTAGCATTCTTCTACCCTACTGTGTTTGCCTGTGGGAGTCACACCATATATTTTCCCACAACGACAACAGATCTTCCTAGAAGCTGAAACAAAATATGAAATTATTCATGAATACTTGGGGAGAAAAGACAAATGAACCGAAATGCAGGGAATTAACTGTCTTTGCATTCTTGATCACGCATGGATTACATGCCCAGGGTTGACCGTGAGGTAACAGGGAACTTAGCAGGATTACCCAAAGCAATACTTGTAGGTGACCGGCTCCCGGCACCAGGGGTGCCCGTCTTCCAACAGGCATCCTGTCTGCCTCCAGAGTCAGCCTAATGCCAGATAATTGTGGTTTTAGAGCCATAATTTGACTGTAGCCAACTTGATTAATTATCTACTTTTAGTACATAGTAACTCCTGAAATAGGACATATGTCTTCCTTATTATCCCCTTTAAACATGGAGGGGCCTGCATGCTTATTAAGTCATTGGGAGTAGATCTGGGCTTTTCACTAGACCCATTTGTGAACATTGGTTTTCAGTGATAATCCTCAAATTGGTTCTGATGATGACGGCAACTCTTAGTTGCAGTCTGTTATGAACCTCTGAGGCAGGTACTGTGCCGAGCACTTCGCATGCATTCCTGTAACTGATTCTCACAACGACCTGAGGGGGTAGCTGTATGATCCAGATTTGGGAAAACCAAGGCTGGAGGGAAAACCAACAACCAAACGCAGGTTTCCCTTCCTCCTTCAGAGCCTCTGTTCTTAACTGGGTCAAGGGTTGAAAAAAAAAAAAAAGGTAACTCAAATGGCAAAGACAATAATGAGAAAAATTCTAAAGATACAAAAGATAAATATTTTCTGGTCATCGAAAAAAATATTTTTAAATGTTCATTTATTTTGAGAGAGCAAGTGAGAGAGCATGAGCAGGGGAGGAGCAGAGAGAGAGGGAGAGAGTGAATCCCAAGCAGGGTCTGCACTGTCAGTGAGGAGCCCGATGGAGGGGTCGATCCCATGAACCAT
The DNA here is from genome assembly GCF_018350175.1 of Felis catus. Classification (NCBI taxonomy): domain Eukaryota; kingdom Metazoa; phylum Chordata; class Mammalia; order Carnivora; family Felidae; genus Felis; species Felis catus. The sequence continues at coordinate 50,464,910 of NC_058380.1, forward strand.
GAAACTATAACCTGAGCTGAAACCAAGTCAGATGCTTAATTCACTGAGCCACCCAGGCACCCAGAAAAATATTTCTATAATTCCATTTCCAACTCCAATGGACTTAAGGTTTGACAGCTGGGATATTAAATATTCTCTCTTTCTTCTTGGTGGAAGGAATGAATTTTAACTATGCCTAGTATTTAGAGAAAATGTAAAATAGTAACACTAATTATAAATCTTTTTTTATAAGAATTTCTAATTAAAGGATAGGAAGTATTCAAAACTGACACTGCATATGAATAGTTGGTAGGAGTAGGGACTCCAGAATCAGACTCCTTGGGTTCAAATCCTGGCTCTCCTACTTATTTTCAGAATGACCTTTGACAAGTCATTTGACCTCTGTGAGTTTCAATTTCCTCATTTGTGTGAATGGAGGTAATGCTAGTACTTACCTGAAATGATTATTAATATTTAATAAATTAAGAAAATAAACTTCTAAGACAATGGAAATGAAGTGGAAAGGGAAATATTCCTTTTAGTGTTCCAGCCTTAGCATGTAGCAAGGATCATTTTCAGTCCCATACACTTACTGTCATTTAGAAGAGCTTTGGTCATGCCTGGATTTAAAATAATACTTCCTGGTTTTTCAGGGCTGGGTTGTGGATAGTCATTTTCATGTAACTGTTCTTCCGTTAGAAGGTAGTCTTGCAGATGTCTGTAGAGAACAATTCCTGTGAGTGCTAAGAAAAAAAGAAGTGTGGTTCAATAAAATTTAAATAACATGTTTTAAGGTAGTGGTAAGGTTAGAGTCTACTAACCCTTTCAGATATGAAAAGCTCAAATGCTGATTAACATTAAGTAAGGAAGTAGTCTAAAAAAACCAAAGTCTTCATATCCTTTGACCTATAGATATGCAGATACTGATTGCTCACTGCATCATCTGAGGTCCTATACTTTGGCTAAGAGAAGGGGAAGTAAGAATCCCATCAGTAATAGCCAGTGCATATTAAGCATGCCAAAAACTATCGTCAGGACTTTGAACTTTATATTAACGCAGAAGCGAAAACCTATTGACCTCATTTTTACAGACAAAGAAAATGAGGCTCAGAGAAATGAGGGCACATGACCAAGGTTACACAGCACAGTTAATACACAAACTCAGGTCTTCTGACTCCAAATCATGCTTATTGATTCTTAATAAACACTGAGATAAGCAGAGTACAGAAGCTTACAAGCAGGAAACATGGTAACTCTCACAAGGGCAAAATGCTCAAGTTCAAGGATCTCTTTTCAACATCACTAACCCTAACCCCTCACATGAATGGATTCCTAAAATTTCTCCTAAGGTGTTATTTAAAATTCTGGCAGAATTTGCTACACTATCTTTGGCAAACCCTTTTGTACAAAAAAGAATTCTTCTGTGTGAGAAATATTAGGAGATTCTAGAAGCACCTGCTTTGTTTCAGACAAGTACTTAGAGGACAAGACAGGTGCTACCATCTGGTTTTATTCAAAATACGACCAAAATCAAGTAACACTTTTTCTTTAGCTTTTTGATCCTGGGAGTTTGTTACAAATGCAGACTTGGAGGCTGTTCCCAGACATCCTGAATCAGAATCTGCACTTTAACAAGATTTCCAGGTCATTCCACGCATGTTAAGTTTGAGAAGCACTACTCTCACTGACTGGATAGATATTAAGTATCCCCTCCCACTACTCTTCAAAAAGGAGGCTGAGAATTCAAATACTGCCTAAGTAGAGCCCATTTTTTCATCTATTTATACTAATTTTTAAAAAGGCTATTAAATATTCAGTCTGCAGATGATCCTTCATAAACACAATAGTTTATTTATTCATTTATTTTCATATCCATTCTCTGAAAGAGAGAACGAGTGGGGGAGGGGCAGAGAGAGAGGGAGACACAGAATCTGAAGCAGGCTCCAGGCTCTGAGTTGTCAGCACAGAGTCTGACGCAGGGCTTGAACTCACAAACTTTGAGATCATGACCTGAGCTGAAATTGGGCGCTTAACTGACTGAGCCACCCAGGCGCCCCAACACAATAGTTTACTAATTGCATCACACCACATTTACTTCTCCTTTAAGGTAACAAGGACAAGAGTCTGTCAACATTGCACCAAACTTACCACTTTTCTTTTCATTCTTTTTCAATCCCGTTGTTTTATCGTTGTTATTGCTTCCAGGGACACCTAAAACATACAAGAACTCTTCTTCTGAGACAATGAATTATTTTTGTCTGCTTTATAAAAAAATATAAAACATGAGAAAGGTCTACAGCACAGTGAAGTCTTTATTTTTACCTTAAAATAGGCACCCAACATGGGAGACCAAACTACTTCATAACCAATGCTAAGTTGGAAAAAATGGTAATTTATGAACTAAGTAGATCAGGACTTCGTATTTTCTAAAGCTACTATATTCTGTGTATTGGTTAGAGTATGTCTAAATATGAGTCAATGAGTTTTACATCATTACTAACTATAACTCTCACAATTGGCAAACCATTTCCATTTCATTGCAAATATCCAAATGTGTACTTAGACTTCACGTTCAATATCTTTATGCTGTATTTAATACGAAGAGAAGGGGGGGGGAGTGAGAATACCATGAAAATACTAAAACAAGAGACCCGGTATATTTTATTTTCTTATTATTTCAATTTTTATTTTATTAGGTTTTTTGTTCTACTTCCAGTGTAGTTAGCATAGTGTTTTATTAGTTTCAGGTGTACGATATAGTGATTCAACAATTCCATACATCACCCAGTGCTCATTGTGATAAGTGTATTCTTAATCCCCCTCGCCAGTTTATCCCATCCCCCACTCTCTTCCCCTCTGGTATCCATCAGTTTGTTCTCTATAGTTAAGAGTCTGTTTTTTGATTTGTCTTTTTTTCCCTTTGTTCTTTTTTTCCTTTTTTCTTTTAATGTTTATGAGAGAGAGAGAGAGAGAGAGAGAGAGAGAGAGAGAGAGAGAGAGAGAAAAAGAAGAGAACAGAACATGAGCGGGGGAGGGGTAGAGAGAGAGGGAGACACAGAATCTGAAGCAGGCTCCAGGCTCTGAGCTGTCAGCACAGAGATGAATGTCAAGATCATGACCTAAGCAGAAGTTGGACGCTTAACCAACTAAGCCACCCAGGTGTCCCTTATTCGTTCTGTTTCTTAATTTACCCATGAGTGAGATCATATGGTGTCTTTCTTTGACTTACTGTGCTTGGCATTATATACTCTAGATCCATCTTTGTTGCAAGTGGCAAGAAACATTTCATTCTTTTATATGGCTGAGTAATATTCCATTGTGTGTATATGTATGTGTATATATATGTATACACACACCTCTATCTATATACATCTTCTTTATCCATCATCTACTGATGGACACTTGGGCTGCCTCCATAATTTGGCTGTTGTAAATAATGCTGCAATAAACACAGGTGTGCATACAGCCTTCTGAATTAGTGTTTTCATATTCTTTGGGTAAATAAATACCCAGTAGTGGGATTACTGGGTCACATGGTAGTTCTATTTTTAAGTCTTTGAGGACCCTCCACACTGCTGTCCACAGAGGCTGTACCAGTTCACACACCACATCCTCACCAACACTTGTTTCTTGTGTTGTTGATTATAACCACTCTGTCAGGTGTGAGGTGATATCTCATTGTCGTTTTGATTTTATTTCCCTGAATATGAGTGATGTTGAACATCTTTTCATGTGTCTATTGGCCATCTATAGGTCTCCTTTCAAGAAATGTCTGTTCTTGAGACCTTGTATATTGTAACACAGGTATTCAAGTCTATTTCAAGTGCTGTACATAAAAAAATGCCATAGGGGCGCCTGGGTGGCTCATTTAGCTGAACATCTGACTCTTGATTCTGGCTCAGGTCATGATCTCAGGGTTATGGGATCAAGCCCCGTGTCAGGCTCCACACTGAGTGTGGAACATGCTTATGATTCTCTCTCTCCCCCTCTGCCTCTCTCCCCTGCTCATGCTCTTTACTATAAAATTTAACATTAAAAAAATGGTTTAAATGCCATAAATTATCAAGTTTTTATATTCTTGAAATTAAAATAGCATTTCTAAGCATGACACAAAACCCAGAAACCAAAAAGCAAGACATTAATTACACTTTTATTTATTTATATATATATATATTTAAATGTTTATTTATTTTTGACAGAGAGAGAGAGAGAGAGAGAGAGACAGAGACAGAGACAAAACATGAGCAGGGGAAGGGCAGAGAGAGGAAACACAGAATCCAAAGCAGGTTCCAGGTTCTGAGCTGTCAGCACAGAGGATGATGTGGGCCTCAAACCCACAAATCGGAGATCATGACCTGAGCCGAAGTCAGATGCTTAACCGACTGAGCCATGCAGGTGCCCCTAACTGCACTTCTAAAATAGCTTCTAGGGGTACCTGCGTGGCTCAGATGGTTAAACGTCTGACCCTTGATTTGCCTTAGGACATGATCTCGTGGTTCATGGGATAGAGCCCTGCACCAGGATTCTGTCTTCCTCTCTCTGCTCCTCCCCTGCTTGCATGCACGTGCACACGTGCTCTCTCTCTCTCTCTCTCAAAACAAACATTAAAAAAGAGAAAAAAGTAAAAGTGAAAAGCTTTATTATTACAAACTTCACAAATAAGGCTGAAGTACCAGTGAGTGACAAACTGAGGAAAACATTTGAAGCCCATTAAAAGGGGATATGCGAAAGGTTGTTGCAGATGAATAGGCTGATAATAAAAGGGGAGAAAGATGCAAAAAGGCAATTTAAATTGAGATAGATAAAAGGAAGGTCTTCAACCTTATAATAATAATAAAAAGCTAAAATAATTTCATTTCTGGTCTATACTTTCACACTCCAGAACGGGATAAATGAGGAACTTTTCCAAGGTGTGAGGAAAAAGCTTATACTCCTACCCTATTAGTGGGGAATGTAAACAGCAAATGTTTTCTGGAGGCAGTTAGCAATATTTGCCCATTTTAAACATGCAGACCTTTTCTGCTAGCTACTCTGTGCACAGGGATTTATGTTAAGGATACATAGGCTCTAGTATGAGGAAATGTTTGAGTTCACACTCCATTAATCACAGAACGTAAGGTAGAAAAAACATGTAAGCCACTTAGATACTCAGTGCGTGTGTTTCTTCTGTATTCTACACTCTACACAATGGAGTATCAGTACTACAGGTCTGTACAACAGAGTATCATGTAGTCATTAAAATGTACGATACAGATTTGGATGTTAACACATTCTAGATCAACTGATGAAAGATTTCTAGGATACTTTATTCAGTGAAAAAAGTTAGAGCATACATCAAATGACTGCATTCATCTCAATTATTAAAATTACATATATTTCTGTAGTCATTATGGAAGGGTCTATATCAAAAATTTGGAATAAAGTTGTCTTTGGCTGTTTTGGTTTTTTTTTAATGTTTTTCTGTATTATTTGAATCCATGCTATGTATTCTCGAATACCCCCAAGGAAACAAAATTGGGGGTAGGATTACCCCCAAGCAAACAAAACTGGCTCTTGAGGAATAAAGAAAAAAAATCATAGATATTACAATGGTATGTGGCTTTCCAAAACTCAGCCTTACCCAACAAAATATTATTCCTTAAGTACTTAATACTACTGGAGGTTGGGGGTGGGGGTGATAGAAAAAACAATGTCTAAAAAAGATCTTAGGGGGGCAGTAATGAAAAAAAAAGAGCTGAGAAATACTATTTCACATGGAATGAGTTACTTTTATAACTAGAAACCAAATTTAATTATCTCCATGATAACTGCTCTCAAGGAGTTATATTCATATGTCTAATTTCAAATCTAATTTGTTATTTTCAACCAAAAATCCCACTTGCATGTTCTACTCAAGAGAATATTTTTAAACTATGTTTCATTGAATACCTAAAAATGACCCTGCTAATGAAAAAAAAACATGTTTAATGTCAGGTGTTGATCACAAGTTTTTATCTTATCACTTGATTAATTATAAAGAAATTACCTTGATCTCTCAGTTTCTTAAGAGTATTTATCGCTATGTTCACATACATATTTCTACTGCCACAGCGTTCGTAAATGGCCTTTTCTTCTATTTTAGCCTAGACCATGAAGTGAATAATAAAAGATATTAAATCTCAACATGATGGATAATAAATGTTTACAATATAATGGAATAAATATGGCAAAATATAACTCAAGGGATGGGGGAAAATGGCGCAAATAAAAAGCAACTTATTTTACATTTTTCTGTTTATGGCTTTTGAGAGGAAAGAAAAAAAATTATCCCATGAATCAAATCGAGGAACTAGATACTTCTCTTCACAAACTAAAACCACAGTATAGAGTACAAAAAGCCTACAGTGCATATTCATTTGATTCTCAAAGCAAGCCTCTAATGTATCAAAGGTGCTTATTATTATTCTCGTTTGAGGAACAAAGGTTCAAGGGGGGAGAGAGAGGATAAAGAGGACAGAGAGGAGAGAGAGAATCCCAAGCAGGCTCCATGGCCAGCGCAGAGTCTGATGCAGGTCTCAATCTCATGAACTGTGAGGTCATGACCCGAGCTGAAATCAAGAGTGAGACACCCAGGTGCCCCAGTAATCAATATTTTTATGCTAGGATTCATGAAAATCGTAAACGTCAGTAAAAGAAAACAAATGGATAAAAAATGACAGAAACCAGTAAGGGTAATATAATGATAACATTATATTAATGCTTTATTGGGCACCTAGTATGTGCAGGTTTGGTAGAATAGTCATTAAATGTTTTCTCAGTCTTCATTGTGAATCAGTGAGAATGAGTGCCATCATGACTAACTTGTATGAGGCTCAAGAAAAAGTAGATATCTTACTGTTGCAGAGCTAGTAAATGAATCCAGGAGTGACCAAACGTCAAAGCCAAGATTCTTCTCACTACACTAAACTTCACAGAGAGAAAGCCATGGGGGGTTGGGGAGAGGAGAGAAGAAAAGCAAATTGAAATAATAAAGGATAACATGTCTCTGTAACAGGCTGTTTTTGTCTGTCTTTGCATTGCCATTATTCTTCAACCAGTATAGAATCCTGGAGGAGACACACTTCCGGAATGGCTGAACAAGAACGTTCATGAACTCACCTTCCCATAAAAATAATTAAAATACTGGCAAAACAACTAAAGTAACCATTTCAAAACTCTGAAAATTAACCAAAGCCACAGAACAAACTGAGAATTACTTAAGAGAAACTACTGAACCTCGGTAAGACAATGGTCTATACCATTTTAGCTTGAGGGTTTTCCCATTACCCACTTCCTACCTGCTAGCTTAATGCCATAGTGATAAAAAGTTGGCAGCCTGGTAGCCAACAGAGAGGATGGACTTCTTTTACAGCTACACTAAAAACATCATCCCCAGAACACAGACAATATTTTGTCTGAATAAGCAGCTCCCTGGAAAATCTATTCTCAAGGTGTTGTGGGTATTTGAGTCAGAACTCAGCTCATGGTGGGGGCGGGGGGACCCTATTGCCTGGGTGCTACTAAAACAATAGCAACTGGGTGGCAAGATGACAGCCACCTAAGGTTATGATTTCTTGTTGGGCAAACAGGAATGTGGCCAGGAATTTTAATTTTTTAATGTTTTTAATGTTTATTTTTTTGACAGAGAGAGAGAGAGCAGGGGAAGGGCAGAGAGACGGGGAGACCCAGAATCCAAAGCAGGCTCCAGGCTCTGAGCTGTCAGCACAGAGCCTGCAATGTGGGGCTCGAACTTACCAACTGTGAGATCATGACCTGAGCTGAAGTCGGAAGCTCAACTAAGCCACCCCAAACCTGGCCAGGAATCTAAAAAACATTTTGGAGACCTAGGTGACCACAAAAAACTTTGAAAGGTCCTGACATATTCCTGGAGCTTAAAAGGTGGCCCGGGAAAGACCTGGGAAAAGATAAGGCCCTACTCACTCACTAGTGGCTGTTCTTGAAGCCCTGGAACAAGGACGTAAAAGCTAAGTCTGGCTGTCAACCTAAGTTTTAAGGCACTTCTTCTCACATAGATTCCCCCTGGCAAAGGGAGGAAGACATACAGACAAGGCATTTAAGGAAATTTTCTAACCAGTCATTGGCGAACAAGTAGATTATGCTGACAGAGGGTGATCCTTTTGAAGGAGGCCTTAAAATAAAAATTAAAGGCAAGAACTTAAAAATGCTACTGGAGAACTCAGTGGCCGTACATTGAAAGGAATACAGAATCTACAAAATTAGTTCAGTAAAGTCACTAAACAAGTAAGTAGCAACAAGAAAAACCAAAACCTAGCAACAAAACAAAAATGTACCTGAAACCAGTTATTATTTAATCATACAGTTTGTAACAAAAAAATTATGAGTTATGTAAAGAAACAAAAAAGTGTACCTCATACAGAATAAAAACCAGCCAAGAGAAAATGTCCCTGAGAAAGTCCACATTTTGGACTTTAAGTACAAAGACTTTGTAAATATGTTTTAAAAATGAAAAACTATGTTTAAAGAAGCAAAGAAAATGGGGTCTTACCACATGGACAACATGAATAAAGAGAAATTTTAAAAATAAAAAGTTTTTAGGAATTCTGGAGCTGAAAAGTATACAAATTTTTATCAGTACTCTAGGGGGTCCACAACAGATACACTAGATGGTTATTTGAATTCACATGAGAATATTGGTAAATATAACTTTATAGGAAAATATCGAAGAATGTATGTGTTCGTATGTAATCATTTTCTCCTGTTTTAACAATGGCATAGAGCAGTAATTACAAAATTGTGTTGATAGGCTTATATAATGTTATAATCCATATAATAATAATGGTATAAAGAAGGGGGTATGAAACATATACTGGAACAAAATTTTTATAGGCTATTGAAATGAAGGCAGTTTTAATCTGAATTAGATTGTTTTAAATTAAAATGGTAAGTGTAATCCTAAAGGCAAAAAGTAAGACAGTAACTAAAAAAATATAGCCAAAGAAATGACATGGGCATTTAAATGATACACTAGAAAATATCTATATAACACAAAAGAAAGCACTAATTATAGAGAAAATAAAAAGACACAAGACATATAGAAAACAAATAGCAAAACACATGATGTAAATCCTCTTATTGGTCAGTACTTACTAAATGTTAATTGATTAAATACTCCAACTGAGGGAAGAGACTGGAAGAATCATGAAAAATATGTAACTCTACACTGTATACAAGGTAGACACTTTAGATCTTTAAGTAATATCTGCACCCCACACGGGGCTCAAACTTACAACCCCAAGATCAAGAGTTGCATGCTCTACCAACTGAGCCAGCCAGGCACCTCTAGATAGACACTTTAGAGTCAAAGACCAAACAGGCTGAAAGTAAAGGAGAAAAAAAGATGTACTTTGTAAATAGTAAAATATATGTGAAGTGGCTATGCTAGTATCAGACAAAGTAGATTTTTAAAACAAAAGTTGTTACTAGAGACAAAGACATAATGATAAGAGCCAATCCATCAGGGAGACATAACAATTATTAACAAATATGCATTTAATAACAGAGCAGCAAAATACAGAAAGCAGCAGCTGACAGAACTCAAGTGACAAATAACAATTCAACATTAAGAATGGATACCTAAAGTTTCTCTCTTCTCCAACCATCCAAGATGCTGAAAGGAAGGAATGTCAAGGAGAGGAAGGTGGCCTGGTGCCTGCTGTTGTGAAGAAGCAGGAGGCCAAGAATTTAGTCAATCCCATTTGATAAAAGGCCCAAGAATTTTGGCATCAGACGGGACATTCAGCCTAAAAGGGACTCACCCACTTTGTCAAATGGCCTTGCTACATGTAGCTGCAGCAGCAAAGGGTTATTCTCTATGAACGTTTAAAAGTGCCACCTGTGATTAGCCAGTTCACCCAGGGCTTGGACCACCAAACAGCTACTCAACTGCTTAAACTGGCCCACAAATACAGACTAGAGATAAAGCAAGAGAAGAAGCATAGATTGTTGGCCCAGGCTGAGAAGAAAGCTGCTGGCAAAGGGGATGTCCCCACTAAGAGGCTGCCCATCCTGTGAGCTGGGGTTAATACTGTTACCACCTTAGTGGAGACAAAGACGGCTCAGCTGGTAGTGATTGCACATGATGTGGACCCCATTGAGCTGGTTGTCTTCCTGCCTGACATGTGTCCTAAGATGGGGGTTCCCTAGTGCATTATCAAGGGGAAGGCCAGGCTGGGTTGTCTGGTTCACAGGAAGACTTGTACCACTGTCACCTTCACACAGGTTAAGTCAGAAGACAAAGGAGGTCTGGCTAAGCAGGTGGAAGCCATCAGGACCAATTGAAAAGATAGATATGATGAAATCCACCCCCACTGGGGAGGCAATGTCCTGGGTCCAAAGTCTGGCTTGCATTGCCAAGTTGGAAAAGGCAAAGGTTAAAGAAATGGCCACCCAACTGGGCTAAATGGATGCTGAATTTTCTGTACATAAAGCAATAAAAAGTTCTCTTTCAGCCAGTGTCAAAATAAAAAAAAAAAAAAAAAGAATGGAGACCTCTGTACCATACTTCAATAATGGAAACAAGTCAAATGGTGAAGAAAATAAAATATTTCAACAACACTATGAATCAACTATACCTAGAAGACATCTATAGAACACTCTGTGCAACAATAGCAGAATATATAATGCCTCTCAAGCAGATACAGAACATTTTCCAGAACAGATCATGTGTTAGGCCATAAAATAATGCTCAATAAATTTAAAAGGATTTAAATCACAGAAAGTATGTTCTCTGATCACAATGGTATTAGATTATAAGTCAACAACAGAAATTTGGGAAATTCACAAATGTGTGGAAATTACACAGTGGGGCAAAGAAGAAATCACAAACGAGATTTAAAAATTGAGATGCATTTAAATGGAAACACAACATACCAAACCTTTTGATTAGAGAATAATTCCTATTGTAAATGGCTTTACTAAAAATAAAATGGAAATTAAAAACTTTGCCTTCCATCTTAAGAAACTGTAATTTTACTAGTAAACCAAACCCAAAGAAAGCAGGAAAGAAATGATAATGAGTAGAAATAAATGAAATGAAGAATTTTCTAAAATAGAGATAACTAAAAAAGCAAAAGTTGGTTCTTTGAAAAGGTCAACAACATTGACAAACCTTTGGCTAGGCTAAGAAAAAAGAAATAAGACTCAAATTACTAAAATCAGTAATGGAAGAGAAGGCATCACCACACAATTCACAGAAATAAAAAGAATGATAAAGAAATACTATGAACAAATATATACCAATGTATTATAAAATTTAGATGATGTGAAATTTTAGAAAGATAAAACCTCATGAAATTGACTCAAGAGTAGACCTATGAGATGAATTGGTAATTAAAAAAATATCCACAAGCCCAGACCTCATTGATGAATTCCCCTAAACATTTAAACAAGATTAAAAAAAAAAAAAAAAAAGGAATAGTAACCATTCATAAGATCTTCCAAAAATTAAAAAAGGGAACATTTTACATCTCATTCTATTAGGCCAATATAACCCTGAGACTCCAAAAAAAGAGTAAGTTACTATAAGCAAAGAAAGCTACAATGTCCATCACTAGAATAAAGAAAATGTGGTACCACAAGTAATAAAGTATTATTCAGCTGCCAAAAAGAATGAAATTCTGATATGTGCTACAACATGAATGAACTATGGAAACATTACACTAAGTCAATGAAGCCAGAAACAAAAGGACAAATATTGCATGACTCTACTTAGATGAGGTACCTGTAGTAAGCAAATTCACAGAGACAGAAATTAAAATAGAGGTTACCTGGGGCTAAGGGGGGGGGGGGAGAGAAGAATGAAAAGTTATTCATTACCTTAATAGGTACAGAGTTTCTATTTGGGATGAAGAAAAGCTCTGGAAATGGATAGTAGTGATGGTTAAACAACATTGTGAAGGTACTTAGTAACACTGAATTGTGCGCCCAAAATGGTTAAAATGAGAAATTTTATGTCATGCATATTTTATCACAATAAATGTAACAGTAATGGGGTACCCAGGTGGCTCAGTTGCTTGAGCATCCAAGTCTTGGTTTCAGCTCAGGTCATAACCCCAGGGTTGTGGGATGGAGCCCCATGTTGGGCTTCATGCTGAGAAAAGTAATATTTAAAAAAAAAAAAATTACAGACTCATGTCTGTAGACCTAATTAACGTTGACACAAAAATTCTAGCACACTGAGTCCAGCAACATAAAAAGACTATACACTGTGACCAAGGGTGTTTATCCAAGAAATGCATGAGTTTAAGATTAATAAAAAAACAAACCTACAACAATGTAATATACTACATTAATTGAATATAGACAAAAACTATATGACATCAAGAGATAAGAAAAAAGTATTTAAGAAAAGTCAAGATGATAAGACACAAACTAGGAATAGAAGGGAACTTCCTCAACTCGATAAAGGACATGTAAAAAAAAAAAACAACTAAAAAACCACCTACAGTAACCACTGTACTTAACGGAGAAAGACTGAAAGCTTTCCTCTTAGGGAAAGGAACAAGACAAGGATGCCCCCTCTTACCACCTCCACGCAATATTCTACTGGAAATTTATGCTACAGAAATCAAGCAAGAAAATGAAATAAAATATATACAGATTGGAAAGGAAAGAGTAAGACTGTGTCTATCTGCAGTTGATATCATCTTCTTTGAAGAAAATCCCAAGGAATTCACTGAAAACTATTAGAGTTAATAAATAGGGGCGTGCCTGGGTGGCTCAGTCAGTCAAGTGTCTGGCTCTTGACTTTGGCTCAAGTCATGATCAAGGTTTTTGAGTTCAAGCCCCTCATTGGGCTCTGCGCTGTGTGTAGCCTGTTTGGGATTCATTCTCTCTCTCTCTCTCTCTCTCTCTCTCTCTCTCTCTCTCTCTCCCCCCCCCACGCCCACTCTGTCCCTTTCCCACTTGTGCATGCTCTCTTTCTCTCTCTCTGTCTCAAATAAATAAACTTAAAAAAAAAAGAATAGGCATATAAGGGTTCAAGACACAAGATAAAAAGTATTAATTGTATTTTTGTACACTGGCTGTGAACAATCTGAAAATAAAATTACAAAAACAATTCCATTTATAATAGTGTTAATACAGTATCTGGGAATAAATTTAACAAAAAAGTTAAAGACTTATACTCTGAAAATTACAAAACACTGTTGAAAGGAATTAAAAGAAAAAAAAACCACAAGACATTCCATGTTCATGGTTCACAAGACTTAATATTGTTAAATGACAATCCTCCACAAATTGATCTAGAGATTCAAAGCAACTGCTATCAAAATTATAATCCAGTATTTCTGTAGGAAATACAAGCTGAACCTAAAAGTTATATGGAAATGCCAGGGACCCAAAACAGTTTAAAAAATTTAACAAATATGGAGGAGTCACATTTCCAACTTCAATACTTACTACAAAGCAATAGTAATTAAGATTGTGTAATACTGGTATAGGATAGAAATAGAGATCAATGTAATAAAATGAGTCCAGAATTTATGTTCATTTATATCTAGTATTTATGATCAACTGATTATTGACAAAGGTGACAAGACAATTAAATGGCGAAAAGATAATCTTTTCAACAAATGGTGCTGTGACAATTGGATATCCACATTCAAATGGATGTTTGGACCCCCGCCTCATACCTTATGTAAAAATCATTTAAAAAAGTGAATCCTATGCCTAAATGTAGTAACTAAAACTGTAAAATTCTGAGAAAAAATAAAGTAGTAATAAATCTTTGTGATCTTTGTTTCTTAGATAGGATACCAAAATCACATGTGACAAAGAAAAACAGATGAATTGGAATATATCAAAATGAAGAACTGTTTGTAATGCAAATGATCCAGTCAAGAAAGTAAGAATACAACTCAAAGAAAAAATATTTGTAAATACTGTATCTACTAAGACACTTGTATCCAAAATATATATAGAACTCTCAAAACTTGATGGGGCGCCTGGGTGGCTCAGTCGGTTAAGCGTCCGACTTCAGCCCAGGTCACGATCTCGTGGTCCGTGAGTTCGAGCCCCGCGTCCGGCTCTGGGCTGATGGCTCAGAGCCTGGAGCCTGCTTCCGATTCTGTGTCTCCCTCTCTCTCTGCCCCTCCCCCATTCATGCTTTGTCTCTCTGTCTCAAAAATAAATAAAACGTTAAAAAAATTTTTTTTTAAATAAAAATAAAAAAAAAAACTTGATAAAAAGACGACTAAAAATATATGCAAAGGAACTGAACATATGTGTACAGACATATCCAAGAAGACATACAAATGGTCAAAAAGCACCGATAAATATGTTCAACATCATTAGGCATTAGGGAAATCAAAATCACAATCAGATACCATTTCATGCCCAATAAGTTGGCTCCACAAAATGCAGGTAACAAGCACTAGCGTGGATGTGAAGAAACTAGAACTGTTTACATCACTGATGGGCATATACAACAGTACAGCTACTCTGGAAAATGGTTTGGTATTTCCTCAAAAAGTTAAATATAGAACTGTCATTCAACCCAATTATATGCTCAAGAGAAACATCATCATCTGTTGACACAAAATCTTACAATGTCCATTTATGTACAAATGTTCATTAATAACCAATAAATGGAAATAGCCCAAATGTCCATCAACTGATGAACAGATGTGTATATCCATAAACCAGTCTCATTTGGCAAGAGGAAATTAAGTAATGATGCATACTACAGTATGGATGACCCTTGAAAACAGTATTCTAAGTGAAAACATTAAGCTTGTCACAACAAAATCCCTTATTATCAGATTCCTTATTCTAGAAATGTCCAGAAGAGCAAATTATAGAGAAGGTAAGTGAGTGGCTGCCCAAGGCTAGGAGATATGGAGGGCTAGGGGAGTGACAGATGAACGGTAACAGACGATCTCTTTGGGGTGATGAAATTGTGTTAAGATTAATTGCAGTGATTGCACAAGTGGTTGATTTGAGTATATATACTCAAAGGCACTCCACTGTACACATAAAATGGGTGAATTAATAGGGTATGTGAAGTATATCTCAATAAAACTGTTAATAAAGAGAATCTTCTGAGTCCTTTCTCACTCTTAATACAAGAATCTGTTACGATGACAACTTCACTTATATCCCCAATGTTTCTAGCAACTGGCAGCTCACTACTCTCTAAGAAACAGCAATTTTATGGGCAGAGGTGTCAGTTATAAAGATCTTCCTCACAATTGGGGTAAGATTTGCCTCTCGTTGCTTTCACTCATGGTCCTTTTCATAACCTCCCAGAGAAGTGGGAATTAGCCTCAACCAAGCCCAATTCTAGTGTTCAGATGTGTGTTTGTCTAACAGTATTTAAAATATTAAAATTTTTAATATTTAAAATATTAAAATACTTTAACATAAAAAGTCTTCGAGGACTAGAAATATGTAAATATTGACCTTGAATTGCCAAACTGCAATTATCAGATGGAGCTGAGTAGTGTCTTTCCCCTTTAGATTGCACTTATTGTGTGTATGAGCCATAGTTCCCTGACTCCTTATTACTCCCAGAGTCCACAAAGGCTTTTGAAGATATGCATGGGGACAGGAGCTATGGTTATTGCTCCTGATTTGTAAGGTTTCATTTTGGAAAAAAAAAGGCTTTGAGTAGATTTGCAAAGACAAGTGCCTCCAAGAGACCAGATCTGGCCCATAAATGAGCATAAATAGTGGTATGTAATAGGGAGTAGTGGGGACTATGACTCACTTGACAGTATATGCTTCATATAAAGGAGGGGAGACACTGCTCAGATTAATATACTATTGGCCTTGACAAGTGGGCGCCTGAGTGGCTCAGTCGGTTAAGCACCAACTTAGGCTCAGGTCAGGATCTCAGGGTTCATGAGTTCAAGGTCCACTTCAAGGGAACCTTGCTTCTCTCTCTCACCCTCTCTCTCTGCTCCTTGTGGGATTCTCTCTCTTTCTGTCTTTCTGCCCCTCACTCACTTGAGCCCCCCCCCCAAGAAATAAAAAATTAAAATAAAAAAAAAAGAAAATTATAGGACTAAGACAGTTTTTGTCACTAGAGTAACCAGGGTACTCTTTACAACTTAAGGATAGCAAAAAGATCCTCCAGGAACCAGTCCCACAGCCTGGTTTCGAAAAAGGGGAAGAGAAAAAGAATAAAGTTGTTTCTTGAGGTTTTTTTTTTAATATAATACTTTTGAAGTGTGTGTCTTCAGATATACTGACCTTGTTAACAGCCTCATCCTCTGTTTTATAAACTGTCAAATACTTCTCAACAAAGAGGTTGACATAGCGTTGTCTTACTTCCTCAGGGACTTTGACAGAGGATTCTGATGTGACTAAAGCCCGCTTCCGATGAGCCACTTTGTATTTCGGCATCTTGTTAAACAGAGTTGTTGATTAGCAAAAAGAAAAACACATTTCTGTTTAAAATTGCTACTATGTGTAGGAAACAAGTACAACTATCTCAGGTAAGTTCTCTATCAATTAAATTCAAAACTAATTTAAAGTTATAAATTCATTAAAAATAAAGTAAATAGGAAGGCGCCTGGGTGACTCAGTCTCATGGTTCCTGAGATCAAGTCCTGCATCGGGATCTGCACAGTGAGGAGCCTGCTTGGGATTCTCTCACTCCCTCACTCTCTGTCCCTCTCCTGCTTGCACACATGTGCTCTCTCTCTCTCTCTCAAAAAGAAACATTTAAAAAATAGAATAAATATAAGGCATAACGTTACCTACACTCACAAAAGGGAGCCATGAGGATGCGAAACCAGTGAAGCTACCTGTGAGTACCCCATTCTAGCTGACCCGATTACTCAAATCATCTCTCTACTCTCCACAGCCAGAATCTTAGAGCTCTGGCGTGCTCTTCTCAGCAAATAGGAAAGTTTGTCACGTACCATTCTTAAGAAGAATTTATGTCTCAACGTCAGTTACCATTTCACAAAGAAAAATGCTCAGATTAAATAAAAGTTATCAAAGATTTATACATACTCAATATTGTCAGTAATATCCCAGCTATAAATAATGTTAGCATTCCTTTAGAAGAACTTATTGATACTTTGAGAACTGTACAATCAGTGAATCTGTCTCACTTTTGGGGGGGGGGTAAAAAAAAGTTACACTTTCCTGTAGTTGTTCCCTTGAAGCACAAAGATGTTTTAGGAGGAAGAAATCCTTAAAAGTGACAGGTAGTTTTCTGCTGAAGAATACTTAGTAAACAGAAAAAAAAAGTAATTGCCACAAATAGGAGAAAAATTACTAAGGGGGGACTGCCATCACTGTTGGCATAATTTATGAAAGGTCCACCTGCCTCTCTCTCTCTCTCTTTCACATACACACACATATACACCCCTCACTGGATGTCTCTTGAAAGGTATATTCCAACGTGAAACTTTCCTTTGAAAAAAAGTTGAGGAGTCTTAATCAGAGCCACTGAAGTTTTACGGCTAAAATATGCCTAATATTTCCAGGAACAGGATAAACAACATAGTTCAATATGGACACACAGACACAAATCCCATCATAAAATTACAATAACTATCTGACAGTAACTAGAAAAAGCTGAAATTTCTCTCTGGTGTCTGCCATGTATCTGAAGGAGGGATCTCCAGGAAAAAAATATATATATATATTTTGTTAATATAAAATATATTTTTATATAAAAATATTTTTATATAAAATATAATTATACATATATTTTCAATCTCCCAGGACCTCTATATGTAGACCGGTAAGTTGATTATTAGCACTAAAATTCTGGCCTTCAGACCTAGTTTATAATACCTTCACAGGAAAAGCAGCAACACTTTTCACAGGAATGTGTGATCTGCTTGGTTTTGCATTTGGCTTTTCCCTTGATAGAAATACATCCTGATGAAGCTTGGTTGATGTAAGTGAATTTTCTGAGATGTTTCAATGACAAAAAAAAAAAAAAAGAAAGAAAAAAAAAGGTAAGAGTTAATGACATTAGCCTCAGATGATTCGAGTTTAATTATCAATTCAAGGTTTCATAATACTTCCTTTACAGACTCATTTTTTTTTCTTGAAACAAAATGTAAACACAAAAAATTCCCAATAGCTAACCCCAGTATCATCTATAAGAACAAATTTAGATAATTTATAAAGCAATTCACTTTATGTAGAAATGCTTATAAGGTATTACTGTCTATAGCTTAGCATTTAGGGACAAACAGCATACATTATATAAATATCATGCTAATCATATTTTTCACATAAAGTTCCACGTGAATGACTCAGCTATAATTGGTAATATATGGATTTCATAGGAAATGCTTTTTAAAATAAGGTAAAATCCCATTTCGTGACTAAGTGATTTTCTCATACCTCCTGAGACTCTCCTTTGGGTCTGAGAGACTGGACATGCAAATGTAGTTTTCTTTTGTTCTGAAGTGGCAGCAACAAAAGCCTGCCCACTCTTTATGTCAGCCGTGATCTGTGCTGCCTGTTGCTGGGCACGAAGGATGCCAGGGCGACTCATCAGTGGTGCCACTGGCTCCCTGAATGGGCTAAGGATGTCTTTACTGGTTGGAACCTATACAGCATCAACACAAAACGGAAGAATGATTTTAAGAAGTTTTAAAAAGACTGATCATTTCACTATCGCTTTTTGCACAAAGGCTTGTGGAATGGATTACATTTGTAATACCCCATGTGATTCAACACACACATAAGTGGAGTATCCCCAGAAATATGCAGAGATAAAACTGAACCTTTGAAGCATTTAACTTAGTAAAACTTTTTGTGAACTGAGAGACATTAATTCTCATATGAAAATGACACTTCACTTTGTATGAAGGTAAAAGTGTTAATCAAACTGCTAACAAGACATATCTGACCAAAGTGACTAGAATTTGAAGTTAAGGAAAGAATTCTTTAGGTAACCAGGCTTAAGTATCAGGTGACTCATAAAGGGACAAACAGCAGGCTAGCATCAGACTTCTCTACAGCAACATTCATTACAACACGAGAATGAAGGCGCGCCTGGGTGGCTCAGTCAGTTAAGTGTGACTTTGGCTCAGGTCATGATCTCACAGTTCTTAAGTTCGAGCCCTGCATCCTGCTCTGCACTGACAGCTCAGAGCCTGGAGCCTGCTTCAGATTCTGTGTCTCCCTCTCTCTCTGCCCCTCCCCCGCTCATGCTGTCTCTTTCTCAAAAATAAGCATTAAAAAAAATAATAAAAAAAGAAGAGAATGGAACACCAGAATGTTTAGCTTGATTAGTAACAAATGTCCTATAAAATGTCCTACATTTGTAGGAAATGTCCTACAGAACAAGGAAATAAAATTTCACCCAGATTGACAAGGTTTTTAAAAATATTTAATACCCATTTTTGGTCAAGGTTTGTGGGAAGGGAACTCTGAGACACCACATAGGAATGTACACTGTCACAATCCTTCTGGAAGGCACTATGGTGATATACTTTTAAAATGTTAAAACTATCTTCCTTTGTCCTGTTGCTTACTATTTGTGAGAATTTATTTTAAGGGGGGGATCACTGATAAAACCAACCAATACTTAAATAGAAGAATGGGGGGGGGAGTTACACAGCAAAGTAAAATGAAAACTATAAACACTGTATCATTTGCCAATAAAGGAAAATAATGTTTCCAAAAACTTTTTCCTAAGAGAAGGGGAAAGAAATGATTTTCTTAAGTACCTATATATCTGACCCTTGGATACTCAATATCACCATTTCACAGATAAAGAAAATAAAGCTCTGATAAATTAAATAACTTGCCCAAGGACATCCAACATCAACAAAGAACTAGAATCCAAGTTCTTATTTGTGACTTGGGAGCATAAACTCTTTTGATGTCATGCAGAACATTCTGTTGTCAGTGTCTACCAAGTGCAAATAATACAGAGAATTGAGCACAGAAATAAAGCTTGTTAAATGGCACTTTTTAACACAGAAGTGTTAAAGGAGTACTACTCACACCAGTGCCTTTTAACTTCTTTACATGCCAGCATTTACCATGTTACAAGAGATTTACATGATTTTGAGAATCTACAGTCGATTCCCCTTATTCACCACACTTCTGTTCTATCGAGTCCCACAAACAATGAGTTAGTGAATACTGAACCGTTGCTCCTAGAGCATATACAGAGTCAGGTTCAGGTGAGTCTTTGATCACACTTTTGCCAACCAGTCAATAACCTAACCTTGCTTTCTGTGTGTTTCTGTTTAAAGACACCTTAGTACATATTGCTGGTTCATGAACATTGAATTCGTAGTCAATAGCACTGTAACTTATGCCTATAAAAAGCTTATGTAACACATCTCTGTAAGGCAGACTTCTTGCTCTTAGGAACACTGGATGACCCTATATTTGGGGGCCATTTTAAATAGCAAAATCACCAACAAACAACACAAACATGCAAAGAACGCGGCACTAAATAGATTGAGAAAAGGACATATGTTAACAGTATGAGAGCCAAAACAAGAAGGCAGTATTGCCTTGTTCAGCCTTAGCTGGGAATGTGTGTGGGAGGTAATTTTTTTGCCATGACACAGGCCTACAAAGGTCCCCCAAAACACGAGTCATGATTTTAAGGTTACAAATTAACTTCAGTGAAGAGGAGAATTTGCAAATGCAGAATCTGGAAATACTGAAGATCAACCATAGTCATTTTGGTTAGAAGTCTATGTGATAACAACATCCCTGCTTTTCATGAAAATGTTAGATAATGGGGGAAAAAGTGAATAATGTGGAAAACGCTTACAAACAGAGATCAAGTTACTGAGTGTACACTTGTGCCCCCAGGTGGCTAACAAGACACTAAGTATTGGAATATACTTAAGGCTCAAAATGGCAAGGCATGCATTTTATAAAATAACGTGCCCCGTAAGACAGGAGCTAAGGAACTCACATTGAACTTGGCAATGTGTGCAATTCTCTTTTTGGGTCCAGAAAGGTTTTGATAATACAACTTATCTAATCCCGTTTGCTTTCCTGAAGCCTAGTGGGAAAAAGATAAGAATTACCCAATTTCAGCAGACTACAGGCATATTTAGCACGTTTACTAAAGAGCCACAGGAATCCAAGCTATAAAATACTAGGCAACTTATTAAGCAATAATTCACACAAAACCTAACTTGAATAATTTGACATGCACACACGACTACAGAGGATTCCTCTAAGCTGGGAAATCAACTGTAACCATGTAATACCGTGGCTTCTGCAGGCTGTTGAGTCTACACGACACTATAGCCAGCCAATTGTCAAGGTTTTCACCTTGTTGTTCTAATAGATTATTAGCCCCAAGTATTAGAGCGTATATATTAGATACGCCCGTTATATAATTTCTATTTCTACAGAGGGCAGAACAGAGTATGCGTTTAAGGGAAATGCCTTCAAATTTAGGAAAAGGATTTAGAAGAAAAAACGGACTGACCTGTTTAGTAGTCTCTCCCTTACAAGCTTCACTTTCTGTGAACTCTGTGAAAATTCGAAGGCATTCCTTCCTAGTGTCACCGGAATGAGAGGGAGTGTCCTCCTCAGTAGGTTCCTTACCAAAATCAAATTGGACTACCTTGCGGTCCTCAAAAGTAGTGAGGTCCCGACTATTGTCTGGTCTTTCTAACACTTCGCCTTCTGCACGCTCACCTGCGGGAGAGACCTGGGGCCGGCTTGAATACCAACCTTCAGTTTCTTCATTGTGAGGATTGTCAATTGTTTTTACATATTTTTTGTGATGTGGATACCTTTCATTATGCATTCTGTTCTGTTTTTCTTTGTCACTGAGAGGTGCATGAGGTATGCTCTCTCTGGAAATACAGACATAGTTTTTCCCACCACCACAGCTTCCCATCTTAGGGAGGTGGCTTTTAGCACGATTCAAGTTTACGTTACTTTTAATATCTAGTGAGCTATGCGTGAGCGATACTGGTGGTTCTGATTTGTTATCGTCATCATCTACTTGTGTGGTTAGTTGGGTTTTATCGATTTTTTCCTCTTCTGTGCCAGTAATTTGAAGGCTCCTCTCCTCTGGGGACATTATAGGTACCCTTTCATCCATATTCTGATATTTGAAGCCTCTCAATGGTTTAGGTTTCTTAGAAGTAGGCACGATTGGAGGTACATCTATTACAAGGTCATCTTCATCAGATTCTTGAAGATTTATTGTAATTCTTATTGGTGAAACATGAGGCCTTTGGCTCTCCTGGGACATGTGGCGATTCTCATCCACAGATTTTTTCAAGCGGCAGACTTGCTGTTCGTCAGGCTCAGCCTGTGTCACTTTCGATGCCCCAAGCAGCTCTGCAGAATAATTCAGTAAGGGATCATATTCAAGATCAGTTGCTGGACATTTGTGGTCCAGTACATACTTTCTGGCCTGACTCTCTTCATTCTTTGATGGCTCGTGCCACTCTTCCTTTGGAAGCGGGCGATTTTCAAGAAAATCTTGCCTCATATTTGTATTCCTGAAGGAGGTCATGTGACTTTGCGATGGCTCTTCATGTGTTAAAGCAAGTTTGGAGAGGCTCTTCTGCTTTTCTTCAACTTCAGTCTTGACGGATTCAATTTCTTTGCTGAGCCTTTCCAGTTCTTCCATGGTTGTGCCTAGTTTTGTCAATGCAAGAGAAGTTTTGTTTTATCTTTAAAAATCACTTCAGATGAAATGCAGACTCCAGAATATCCTGGACAAGGAGTTTACTATCAAAAGGACATTAGCTCTTCCAAACCCCAGCCATCTACTAACTGATCGGTTCTTAGAAGCAGAAGAAGTCAAGAACTAGCTCTGTTTAAGTCTTTGAAATGTCGAGCTCATCTCCATGACTGATTAAAGTACATTCGTGCCTTATTACTAAAGTGCCCCACCAATGTGGGGCCAGGTTTATACATAATTGTTAAACTCTGTCAAACATGATATAGTTTGGATATAGCCTATTGAGATTATTTACCAACCAATGACAATTTGGAACCAGTTCAAATACCCGAATGCCACTTACACCGAATTGTACATCGTTTCATACACCAATATATCTTCTCTAAGAAAACATTATTTAAAGCACTAGTCTTTCCTTAATTCAGTGGGCTTCAAAATTTTCATTAAGGTCCCTGGTAGTCTACTGATTGTCTCAAACATAAACTGCCCCCTTCCCTTGCCCACCAACATAAAAAATCTTAAAAAAAAAAAAATCAATCAATAAAACAAAACTCTAGAGCAGCTGGATTCACACTCCTGAGAAAAAACCAGGATAGTAACAAGAGAAAAGGCTCACAGTAACAGCTGTTCCCAATACCTGGCAGCTCCTTTCTGACTTTTAACTAAGGAAATCAAAAGTTTCTTCCCTCTTTTCAAGATACATTTTCCTATATCATTTATGGGATAATTTATACACTTCTCTCTTTTCTCAAACAAGAGATTTCAGATAGAACATGTGGTCCAACTTTTAACCTGTGAATTTATTTTCGATAATCCACATGTTTTGATAACACACATGCTGCTTTTTTACAAAAGGAGCTCTCTCCTGGCTCAACAACCTCTTTTCCTGTTAAATTAATACTGCTGAAATGTACAAGAATGGGTTACAAAGGTGAATGACATTTGGGGGGAGGAAGGAGAAGGCCAAGAGCAAGCCCCAAAACGAGAACTATCCTAGGATCCAAACATAAACGCCTGGATCTAATTTCTCTTTAAATAAACGCGGACAGGGGTCTAAACTCAGGATAACCAGCCGGAACTGCATTCTGTCATCAGCTGGGTTTCATTTGGTTGCCTTGATTGAGGAAGGACTGTTTAAGCAGTGCTTTGGGGGCACTATTGAAAAAAAAATGTGTTTATACTTTCTCTCCATCTCACAAGTTAAAAAAAAAAAAAAAACGTTTTCCCCCACCAGAAGCTATATTTGGAGGGTTAATTTTGAAGTGTGAAGGCACACTTAAGAACCTTTGGTCAGGCTACAGGTGCCTGAGAAAATTTCCTTTGGATTATAAACACTTCTTGCTGCAACCAGGGTCCCACCGCACCTCCTTTCACCAGAGCATAGTAAACCCCTTAGAGTAATTCCATGATGGGTATGGGTGACACAAGTCCACGCACATCCATCTTACAGCCAGCAAACCTGTGCATGCCTTTCTAGGATCCAGCGCGGCGGGAGCAGGCATCTCCTGGTCGGTAGCAGGGAGACCACAGCCCAGCGAGCACCGCTCGCCCCGCCTCCCTGATCACGTGACGACGTGGGCAGGGAAACCCATGTAGAAGGGGGCGTGTGCGCGGGGCTCTCAGTTACTGCACCCCATGTTCCCTGTCCTTTGGACCCAGGAAAGAGGGGCTCTTGAGACAACCAGCCCACTCCATCTTCCCGAACATTACTGCCCCTCCACGCCCAGGTTTCAGGAATCATGGGACCACCCAAAAGGCCTGAGAAAAACTCTCCCACTTAGGATCCCCATAGCACCATTACTGTTCAACATATCTCAAAACATACTTTTCACGGGAGGGATAAAGAAAAAGGGAATAGAGGTTGGCACTTAAGGCTCCTGATCCTGGGTGTGATGCTGGGGAGATTTTGCTCTTGGAGACTCGGGGACAACTTGGTTCTTCCTCCTAAAGCAAGAGCTTTTCTCTTTTAACAGCCACCCTGTAGGAATTGCCCTTAAGTAGCCAGTAGGAAAATAGATCAAAGCACCTCTTTGTGGGCTGGGGAAGAGGCAGATTATGGGCATCAGAGAAAGGAAATAAGAGTCGAGACAGATGCTTGGGAGACAGAAATTAAAAAGCAATTTTTTCATGACCTTTCAGGGCAAACAGAGATCTAGAGAACCTGCTGAGGAAATGTACGTTTGGTTAGTAGGGGACAAATGAAGCACCCCACCCCCAACACACAGACAGACACACGCACACACACCAGCCCGGGCTACACAGACCTCTCCTTACTTCTAGACCAAGCAAGAGGCCAGAGGTGGATACTAGTAAGGTTACCTGATATGCTTCATGCCCCACCCCCACTATAACTTGACTGAACTTTACAATGGTATCTGCAGTGGTCTCCACAAGCTATGCCAATTGAGGATGAGAAACCAATTTTTAAAAATATGGTTTACATCTCTTTTGGCCATTTAAACCATAGTAATGCAATATTGATTAATTCTCTAATACTTTTGAGTCCTGGAGAGAAGTGGGGTCATTAAAATGCGACTTACATCTATTTCTATCAAGGAAATTTTCAAGGGTGGGTGAAGAAAAGAGGTGGGAGTGAATGGTAGTCAACCCCTCACGCCCACCTGACATTTTTTTCCATAAGCCCTTTCTCACCCCTGGATTCAACATGGCTCCCATGGCTCCTCCACACCTGGAGGACTTTCAAGCAGCTGCAACCATCTGCCTCACTCATTTCCCACTGCATTTCCTGGTGTCTGAACTGACAATACAAATGCTGGCACTGACCCCCAGGACGGTCCTAAGGGCATGGAAAATGGCAAAAGGACCCGGCAAAGGGTAGCATGGGCTACTGCTCAAGGCCACCCCTGAGTCACGATCTGTACACTCTCTGAGCCTACCTGAGATGAGCTGCCTTGCCACGTCTTTTCGCTCAGGGGTAGGTCTTATATAGTCCCAAGCTACTCAAAGGCGGAGCTTCCTAGCTTTCCCAACCAATGGTGAGACTGGGGCTGGAGTCAAGGGAGAAAACAGGGAGTGAGCAAATGACTGAGAATCCACAGTAGGGGAAGTGGCAGGTGAGTGGAAAGAGTGTGTCTATCCTCCATGGGGAAGGTTCATAGAGGCATAAGCTAGGGGTGGGGAGAACAATTTTCCAAGAACTTAAAGGACCCTCAGTTAAGGAGCCTTCCACCATATTTATGTGGGGCTGACCTTGCTCCTAAATAGCGTCCTTTGGTTTTTGTTATATTTGACTGTTAGCCTTCACGGATCACAGAGAGAACCATGCTTTGGAAGAACATCTTAGTTTTGCCCCTCTCCCTCAGGTGATCTTAGACAAGGCATCTGACTTACCTGAGTTTTCATTTGTTGATCTGTGAAATAAATGTGCTTTTCATAGGGTAATAGAATTCGGTGTGATATAATATACCAAACTGCCTAACATAAAGTAGGTGAGAATTTAGGAAGGCAGTGAAACCTAAGTTCTCCCCCAACCCCCAGCTCTACACACATCCACAAAAGACCAGATGCATGTTCCTAAAATCTTTTCTGTTGAAACTAATTCCTCAAAGTGAAACAATATCCATATTCCATGGGTCTTCTTTGTAAACTGAAATACTCCTGGGATGGAGAGCCTCCTAAGTCACTGAGAAGTTGACGACTTTTAAACAAGAATGCTAGGAGGCTCTAGTACTAATTTAGTTTCATTTCTTGATAGGGTACAACTGTTTCACCAGTAAAACACAAACAGGTGTGTTCTTTTTGCTTTGGGGTGGGGCGTAGGTAATTGTGATTACCCTGAAAGTCCTCAGAATGCAGATAAGATAAATATCTAAATGTCTTCATTTTAAAGAGAATCAGCCTAAAGTGAATACCTTTCATAAGTCACTGTCCAGGATTATTTTTACCAGATGAGTTTTCCACACCTTAATTTATTTTCTTGTATTTTTTCCATTATAAAACTTTTATGGCTGAGATAATTTTATTGAATACGTCCTCCTTTTCAGACATCAGAAAATTTAAATTCCTCAGCAGAGTTTCCAAGTCATGACCTTAATGAGAGTCCCAAAGAAATTGCTTTCTGACTCAAACTTAATGTCCATTCAATCTGTGGGAGTTTCTTCACTTGGTTCCTCACTCTGAATTAAATCTGACTCATCATTCATGCCTGTATCATCTGAGGCTGTGGAAATCATGTCCGTTGTTCTAGATTTTGACAATGTGTCTTCTTTTTTCAATTCCGAAGATGTAGTACCCCAAAATGTGCTGCTGTCAGCACTCTTAGAAAAAGATGTGTCTGATACACCTTCTGACGGGTGGAAGTAAGACAGAGTTGCCAGCTCTGGGTTGACGGAGTATTCGGTTAGAACTGGACTTTTATAACTGAAAAAGAAAACAGGTATCAAGAATTATTCCTAATTACATACATTTGCAGCTCAACTCAATTCAGAAAGGCATCACAAAAATTGAAACAATATGGAATTGGAATTCTGTCCAATTACTTGGTATAATGCCATATAAATAAATAAAAAATGTTAGACCCTAAGTAGATGTGCTGTTGAGAACAGAGGTCATAGTTCTTTTGTTCCCAAGCTAGAAAAAAGAATGCATATCTAAATTCTCTATACCCTTTTCAATTGACTAGTGTTATTTTTATCTCTAGATGACTAAAATACTAGGGAAAAATTCTCCCTGAGAGACAGCCCCATGCTCCTTTCTGAATAGAGGAAATGGAGCCTAACCTCGTATCTTACAGATAAATTTGGGAGCTGCATTTCCTAACAGCCTACTAAAGAAAGGAGGGTGTGAGCTTCATATCACACCTGTTACAAAGACTCCAGAGGTCTGCAGACTTACCTCATTGTCTTCACCTTGTACAGCAAGGCACTGCTGATGGCCAAGATGATGACAAAAAGGAAGAGGGTCATCAGGGAGATGCCCAGCATTAATTTTAACTTGATTTCCTGTAGCTGTGTCATGTTATCTTCATTTATGGCATTCAAATCAGAGTCTGAGAAGAAAGAAAGAAAAGGCAATGGGAAAGAGTAACCGAGTCCAGCATGTTTCCTGGAGAAGTAAGGATAGCAGAGCAACTGCAGAAAAGCGTTCGCCATCCAGAGTAGTCACTACTCACGCCCACTACTCATATACCATGCAGAGAAGACTGTAGGCTCCATCCTATGGCTAAGTGCCCTTCACTTTTTTTTAAACCTTCACTAGAGTCCTGGAAGAGCTGTTCTTAGCTCCATTTTACAGGATCACAGAAGTTTATGAATTTGCCCATGGCACCTAGCTATTAAGTGGCAAAATCTGGTTTCAAACCCACATTACCAGGTGCTAAAATGTGTATATAGGAATCTTCCTCCCTGACTAATAAAAACCACTGGAAAGATGACTATTGAAAATATGATGGACTCACACAACAGGGGTTAGTCCTTCAGCAGAGAAAGAATTTTACTGTTGGGAACTGCATTGATTTTTCTCTGATGCCAAAAGGATGGTGTACTGAGGTTTAAGAAATGAATTTGCCATTTTATTACTGAGATCAAACCTAATGTATATGATGTTAAAAAAAGAAATGAAAACCTACTGCTTTCTAAAATAAGTTATGTGATAAAAATCATGTCCAGACCCAGAGCTATCAAAGATATCAAATCTATTGATGAAAATATAACTTTACTGCCAAATTTTATATTTTCCCGAATTTATGCCTCACTTAATAGCCATTTATTTAATGCGACTTTAAATGACCATGTTGTTATTTCTCTCTTCTCCCAGCTTTCTCCCACCCAAAACTTACAAAGGTTTTCATTATTTGTTAGGTAATGATGTTTTGGATAAGCAGTGACAAGCTCCCACGTCTGTATTCTCTCATTCTGTTAATTGTCAGAGTACGATCTTAGACCAAGTAGAGTGAAATGTACAACTATCATTGATTATCTTGACTTCAAGGCAGATTACTTTGGGAATAATCAAACAAATGATGTTGAAATGGGCTGTGCTCCTGAATTGCTTTGCTACTCCTTAAAAGGTTTTTTATAAAGAGGTGTACTTGTAGTACATTTTGTTTTTTGAGGTGATGGTCAAAACTAGAGAAGGGTTTGGAATTCTCAACCACTGGACATTATGACAAAGCTAATTACAAGTATGGACAGGTTTTCTCTCTCAGCCTCAGTTCTCTTGTCTGTGAAATGGCGATAATACCAACTTCATGGAGTTGCTGTGAAAACTGACATAATGTATGTAAAGCACCTGGCATGTAATAGGTACTAAATACATGACAGAAAATAAATCGTGCCCAATCTAATTAGTTGGAAAGACAAAGTATTTCTAAGGTAATGCAGCCTTTGTCATTTCTATATACAATTTTTCTAAACAAAGAATTCTCTTCATTCTCTTTAAACACTGCAAGGCGAATGGCTGTATTTATTACAAATAATCCAATGCAGAAGAGAGTTGTCAGGACTTAGATGTATTACCAGGTGCAATTTTTTCCCAGTAGTTTATTTGTAGGACAGAGGTTTTGGGGGTAAATTAATGTATTGCCTTATTGTGACATTTTCTATTGAAATCAGTTCTTTTACTCATATAAATACGACTAATCCATTAATGAAAACTACAAGACTGCATTCAGCAGCAGGAATTTTCTCATTCCTTGCTGGTGGGAATACAAAACAGTATAGCCACTTTGGAATTCAGTTTGGTAATTTCCTACAAAGCTAAACAGTTTTACCAGACAATTCAGCAATCACGGTTGTTGGTATTGACTCAAATGAGCTGAAAACTTATGTCCACACAAAGACCTACATATGAATGTTTATAGCAGCTTTATTCATTATTGCCAAAAATTGGAAGTAATCAAGATGTCCTTTAGTAGGTGAAAGGATAAATATATTGGTACAATTTATTGTACATTGTCCAATTGTGTGGACAATGAAATGTTAAATAGTGATAAAAAGAAATGAACCATCAAGCCACAAAAATACATGAGGAATTTTAAATGCATATTAACAAGTGCAAAAAGCGTTGTGAAAGTCAATATACTATAGTTACCAACTATAGAACATTCTGGAAAAGGCAAAAATATGGAGATGGTGAAAAGAGCAGTTGGTAGCCGGGGATTAGTGACAGAGGGGATGGATTGGTGCAGCACAGGGGATTTTTAGGGCAGTGTAACTACTCTGTATGATTGTAATGGTGGACACATGACATCATGCATCTGTCAAAACCCACAGAACTGTACAACACAAAGTGTGGACCCTAATGTAAACTATGGACTTCAGCTAATAGTAATGTATCAACATTGGCTTGTAAATTATAAAACGTACTAAACCAATGCAAGTTGATAATGATAGGAAAAACTGAGTAGAGGAAATATAGGAGAAATCTGTACTTTCTGCTCATTTTTTTTTTCTGTAAGCCCCAAACTGCTCTGAACTTAGAGTCTATCAATTAAAAAAAAAAAACTGTGTTCTATATATGATTCACTTGCCTACTCCCCCATTTGGTTTATCTGTTTTAGGAATAGAAGTTATAAAATGGGAAAATAAAAATAGCCCTCTCCAACATGGTACCTGGAGAATAATGCTTAGGGACAACTGCTTCTCTAAAACAGCAACTGTCCTCTCTGATATAGTGTTAGCCACCGTGCTACCCTTTCACATACACTTCACATTACTGGGGAAAACACTATTGCCACACAGTGAAGTCACACACTACAATGTGTGCTGGCATTGATGCATCCATTTAATTGAAGTGTTTTGTGCTTACATGGAATTGGGTGAAATAATTGATCTTTTTCCTCAAGCTCCTCAGCTGTTGGTGTTGCATTTAAAGCTGTTAAAACAATAAATTGGCGTTAAGGTAAACAAAATTAACTTCCTAAAATTACTGTGCGTGAGTTTAATATGTAGAATTTATTCTCATTATTCATGACACTTATGTTCCATAAAGTCATGTGAACACTGAATTAGTGAATACTAAACTGCTGCCCCTAGGGGAAATACAAGGTTAGGTTGCTGTGAACCTCTGGTCACATTTTCATCAACCAACCAATACATAACCTTGTTTTCTCTGTGCTTCTGTTTAATGATATTTTATTTAATATATATTGTTGATTCATTAACAGTGAATTCATGATTAACAGCATCATAAATATGCCTGTTATCTGACACATATTTTCTCCATAAGGTATATCACAGCCTTCTTGTGCTTAGGAATACTAACCAGTATCTTAATACTACACTTAGGGGCCATTTTAATTAGCAAAACCACCAACAAAATGCACAAACATGCAAAACACACAGCACTAAGTAAACCACCAAAAGGACACTTAATTACAGTGTAAAAGCTAAAAAAGGGAAGGCAGAGCGTTGCCTTCCTTGTTTTACCTCAGTTGGGAACATGGAGTGTCAGGCAATTAAAATTTTTGCTGCTCTGGGCATGTCCACAAGCGACCACGAAAGTAATTTGGGGGGTTACAAATACTCTTTAGATGTAGGTAAATTCACAAATACAAAATCTGCAAATAATGAGGATCAACTGTGTATGTATATATTTCATGTCTACAATATATGTGTATGGCATATGTGTATGCATACATGTGTATGCCATATGTGTATGTATATATTTCATGTCACATACAATATATGTGTATGCCACATGAATTAAATTTACTCATGTGTGCATCTACATATGATATATACATTTATACATGCATATATATCAATGCACATTACATTTATTCATGTATGCCTATATGCTTTTGACATATGCAATACATATTACATATGCATTTTGACAGATGCTTGCATATATTTTGATATATGCTTTGCATTTATTCACACATTTCCATGTGCTTATGGGCAAATTGCTTCAAACACAGAGAGGGACTATATTGAGCAAGAGCCTTACTTAAAATTTTTAATCATAAATAAATTGAATGACAAGGCTGCAATATTTATAGGAGAATAAACAATTAGGAGAGGGAATCAGAAAATGCAGGACACGGTCAACTTTGTGGTTTTGATTTGCATTTGCTATTATGTATGATAATGGCAGCAAAATGTTGACTTATTAATTCTTAATTAATTCTAATATTAATCCTTAATATTAGAACTGACTCATTAGAACAAAATTACACTGGTCTTGGTTTTCTTGCATAAGACTTTAGAAAACCAAAACAGTTTCTCAGCTACCTAACGACTATCAGTTTACCTTTAGCTAACATTGTCCAAAATGCAGGCTCATTTGGACGGTTGGTTCGTCCTGTTTAAAAAACAAAATAGAACAGGATAACTAGGTAAGGTGAGTTCGCTTTAGTAAATTTAGGATAGAACATTTATTCACTTTTCTGTTGGTCATGTAACAGTTATACTTTGAGCTCCTACCATGTTCCAGACCCTGTGGTCAGCACTAAAGTTACAAAAGTGACAAGACATGGACCTTATGCTGAAGGAACACACCCTCAGTTTGGGAGACAGACAAAAATCACTATTCGTTATGTTGCAGGATAACGGGGGCTTCAATAGAAACACACAAGTGGTGTGCACATAGAAACCAGCTGCAAAGGCCGGAAACTCTTCGAAAGGGAGACGATGCTCCAATGTAGTCTTAGAGGACTAGAAATTGTTTGCTAGGCAAACAAGGGAAGAGTGAGGTTATTTCACTGTGAACAAAGTCAGAGCCGTGAGCAGATTTGGTGAGTTCTAAGAGCCTCAGGTAGTCTGAAGTGAAGAATGTGGGTGGGAAATGGGACCACAGAAGAAACTTGAACCTTTCCCAGGGGTTAGATTGTTTCAGATTTAAACGCCTGGTTTAGTAATTAGAACATGATCCCAAACCTAGTAGTAAATTACTAAAGATATTTAAGAAAGGATATCACTAGGATGATTTTCTAGTTCTAAATATATAAAAAAGATGACTAAGTTGTTTGTTTTAGTAGTGTTAGAGATGCAAACTAATTCACAACAGTCATGTGAGAAACATACTTGGATTGCATGAACTGGAGAAAATAGGGTTTCATGTAACGACAGGTCCATTGTCTTCAATTAGACCACTTGTTCAAGACCTTAGAGGAGAGCCATCCTGGGGGTTATGTTTTCACAAATATTTCATAAGGAACAATATTATCAGCAGGAGAGATAAATGATGATTTTGATTTTGAAACCTCTCACTACCAACCACCCCCCACCAATAATTTTGGGAAACACTAATAATTGACTCTAATTAGAAATAAATTTATTCCTCAAGCAGATAGACACTTGTACATTATTATTTTTAAAATAATATTAAAATGTATTAAATATATTTATATGTTGAATATAAATATAAGTGTAATACATTTTGTTAAAATAGATTTTATTTTAAAAAGAGCTCACACCCTCTCCCTTCATCAGGTAAATCTAAAAATGGACTCAGACTTCCATTGTTTCAAAGATTTTCAAGTGACTTTAAATTGCAGCTGTGTAAGTTCTTTATAGCACGCTATTACTTTATGAGACATCCAGAGTAATGAGACTTAAATTAAATCATATAATGATATGCTCCAGGTATGACTAATGTGTAGAAACTTTAATACTTCGATATTGTTTTTGAGGGGGTTCAGTAGCATGTTCTTCACTGGTGGCTTTCCCAGGAAATGATGTAGTTGTTTCATTGAGGAGTTTATCTAGGAAAAGGGATAATAAATTATAAGCACATACAAATATTGACAACGTCTGTGATTAGGCATATTTTTTAAGCTAAAAAATGGAACATAGAAGAAAAAGAGAAAGATGTTGACATTTTTCCTGAGATATCGTAAAGGAGGGGAAAGACGAAGGCATTGAAGAATAAAGTTTTGGGAAAATGGGTTGCCCGAGAGGGGATTAATACGCCTATAATTTGTGGGAAAGAGGAAAAGCTGGTACTGTGGGGCCAGAAGCTTCTTTTAGAGGTAAAAGAGGTAAATACCAGATGGTATTCTGAGCAGAACTTGAAGTGATACTATCAGCCCAGAACAGCTTGGTTGCTGGTCAGTGTCAGGACGTGGAAGAGGAAGGTACATCAGTATCCTTGTAAATGGGAAGCGTTCCCTTTACTATTCAAAACAAAATCAAGGGTTTTCAGGACTGATTTACTATGTATTTCAGTCTATAATGTGCCCCTCTTCTGGAGGAATGTCAGTAAGAGTGTATTTGGCAACAATTGTGACCCGAGACGTTTTCCACCCCTCCCCACCCCCCATGGTGGCCATTTCAGTCAATTTTGTTTAATGCAGGTGCTAATGAAGTTCCACACGAAGTACAGGCAATCTCGCTATAGAAAAAGTTCTACATAGAGACAGAGTTAATTCGGACTGAGGCTACCAACAGCACCATGACAGGTACCTTGTTGGCAAGAAAGCTATGGAAAAGAGAATCTGTTTCCAGACTTGACATGATTCAGGCAGGACTCCAACAAAATTGGTAAGTAATCCCCGAAGTCTGCTATAGAACCCTCATACTCTATTTTGGCAAAAAATCATGTGGATTGCCCCCTTGCCCTCACAGTTCTAGTTCCAATTGTTAGTCAAAAATTTTCTGCAGAGTTCCAACTCCTTGAGGGGCTTGCTCCTCTAGAATGTCCCTACCATGTTAGCATATCTCCTTCTGTCAGATCCCCATTTTAAATGGCAACAATTTCTTATCCCTATCCAACTTTCTTTGACAATACTCTGGAGACCTGAATTGTAGGAATAGCAATTAGGTTTTGCAATTTCTTTCATGGGTCCTATGGTCCTCAAAAATCCATCTCTTAAGGAATTTGAGCTACTTGGTCTAAGACCTGCCTTTCTGTCTCTTGTCCCAAACAACTTAAGATGATGTTTGGTGTATACAAACAAAAGTGAGTGATTTGTTTAATTAACACATGCCCTTGTGTTTAATTGTGCCCATGTGTTTAATTAACACATGCCCTTGAAATGTCCCTAATTTATTTCCCAAGGTTTGGAATTGTTCAAAATATTCCATTATTATCAAATAGCTTTTATTAACAATTAGGTATTACTGAGTCTGGCTTTTCCCAATATTAAAGTTGCCAGAGCCAGACACGTTCTCTCTTCTCTATTTAATTTTATCCTCTTTTCCTTGTCTTCTGTTTTATGCTTGGGGGTTTTATAGATTTGAGCTGCCAACACTTCATGGTGAAAGATATGTATATCTTTAAACATATACATATAGATATGTATATGTACTTTGGAGACTGTTAATGGCCTCCAAACTCACATGCTGGCAACAACTTTATTTAGCAAATTCATTATGCTTGGTGGAAAGACACAAAAAAGAAATAAGAACATTTGAAGTTGGAGGTATAAGTAGAAAGGAGTAAAAATGTGGGCTTAAGAACGACATACTGTTTTATAGAGCTATACATTTAGTCACTTATCTTTCCATGAAAACTAAAAACATGAGGCTAAGAAATGCAAGAACCTCCTTGACTTCTAACTATTAGTGCAAGGGGTATGGAGTCTCCTTATTTTGGAGGTAGGATTCTCTGACACTAGCTCCACTAAGACCTTTTTCCTACTTGATACTCTCTAGAGCTATTTTGAAATCTTGCTTTAAGGGCTCTTCCTATTTGCAGTGGTGGTTTTCACTACTTTCAGTACTTACAGTTTCTTAGAGCAAATTGCAAATCGGTTGTTGCTCTCACAGATATTTCAGACTGGCTGCCATTTACATTTTGCGTTGTGAACACATCTAAAAACACAAGATCAAATATTTTCAGCAACTAGCTAAGTTACTTCTTGTTCCTTTAAATTTTTCTTCATCTGATTTTTTTTCTTAAAACAAAGGTACTAATTCCAAGAAAAGAATAATAAAGTATTTGAGATATTCTTCATCTACAAATTGTGGAAATGGGGCATGGTTTAAAAATAAAATTCATAGGGGAAAAAGCCAAATTGGTATCCTGATATTAAATAACATTCCAAGAGAAATTATTGAGGAAATTATAACAAGTGCTAAAGTAGATTTGTAGGTGTATATTATTATCACTGTATTGATATAATCAAAAGCCAAGTAAGAAGCATTCGTTTGCCCCTGAACCTTCTGTTAGATTATAGAATAGCTTAAACAGCATATATTTCAATAACAATAACAATCACAGTCTCCCATACATGTTCACATTTACATATGTACATAAAGAATCTTGCTCTTAAAAGTTGTCAGTGGGGTTGGTTATAATTCAAAACCAATGGATATATCCACCCAGAGTAAGAGTAGATTGGATCAAGATGGCTGACTGAATCATTGACATATGAATATATATACATGTCTCTTTTTTCCAAAATCTCATGAAATGACAGAAAATCTTATATGTACGTGAATACATATGTGTGTTTAGTACATACACATCTATTCATTCGTCATACCACTCAGGCTTACACTCATGCTTACACATACACACACATGCACACACACACACACACACACACACACACACACACACAGTCCCATTAATGTATCATGATTTTTGAGGAATTTTTGAGCTAGATCTATGGAAAAATGTAGCAAAAGGAAGCAAAAGCCCAACATGTATGTTGTAAGTTATGAAAGTATAGAAACTAAGACACAGTGGTATTTTTACAGGGAAAGACAGATCAAAGAAACAATAAAAAAGGTAGCAACTGACCCAAGTTCAAATGAGAGTATATATTAAATGGGTTTCACATAAGTAGGGAATTGGTGTTCAATATTAGGCAATCCTCCTTGAAAAACACAAAGTTTCATGCCTATTTTATGCCATATACAAAGATAACTGATTTAAGAACTAAAAGTTAAAGACAAAAATATGAAATCATTTGAAAAAATAGGAAAATAATTTATCTTGGATTGAATAAGACCTATCTAACCAAAATACAAATTTTTTAAAAAAATAATCAACATTGATTTCATAAAATTAAAATTTTTCTCTGTGATTAAGATACCTAAACAGGTTTTAAAGATAAGCAATAGCCTGGGGGGAAAATACCTGTTAACTATTACTATAGCAAAAACAATTTGCTAAACATAAAAGAGCCCCTACAAATACATGACAATACAACCTGATAGAAAAATGGGCCATGGATATGAATAGGCAAATCATAGAAGTAGGAATAAAAATATCCCAAAAATACAGAGAAAAATGCTCAACTTCATAAGTAATCAGAATGCAAATGAAAATAGTCATGGAAAATTCTCATTTATATTCACAAAATATGGTTAACAATTTTCATTGTAGGTAAGATTGTGGAGCATTCTTGGAGGCTATAAATTGGTAGATGCTTTTTGGTAGTGTCTGGGTGGCTCAGTCGGTTAAGCGTCCAACTTCAGCTCATGTCATGATCTCACGGTTTGTGAGTTCAAGCCCCGCCTCGGGCTCTCTGCTGACAGCTCAGAGCCTGGAGCCTGCTTTGGATTCTGTGTCTCCCTATCTGTCTGCTCCTCCCCTGTTCACTCTCTCTCTTTCTCTCTCTCTGTGAAAAATAAAAATAAAACATTAACAAATAAATAAATAAATAAATTGGTAGATGCTTTTTGGAGGGCAATTTGGTGGTATCTATCAATATTTTTAAAGATTCATTTTTTTTATTCAGCAATGTCCAGTACTCGGTATCTATCTAAAGGGAGATACACTTAAGCATATATGAGAAGAATGTCCAAGGGAAAAACTGCACATAATCTAATTCTTTAAAAAAGATAGTGGCTCAATTATGGGACATCATTTTCTGGAGTACTAGGTATCCACCTAGTGGATAGATGTGAAACCAGCTCAAGGTGTTAAATGAGAAAAGTAAATCTTGACACATTTTTGGTAAGATTTCATTTATGTTTTGTATGTATTTGTGTGTGTAAGAATGATTTTTTTCTTTAATCAAAGTTATCATCAGGCTCTTGATTTATACCCTCTGGTTAATTCCAGAGGTACATCCTGAAAGGGGAATGGTTGAACCATGTGCACACCATAGTGGCGGTCTGATCCTGGACAGATTAGATCCCACTCCTCCTGACTCTGCTTTTGGTAGCTATGAAACCTGGCAATTGACCTCTCTGAGCATCAGGTGTTTTTTGCACCTACAAAAGACAGATATTGATTCATCAAAGAGAAAACAGAAATACAACTCACGCATTATTGTTATCAAAGTACTTGAGTGTATATATTTGTACATGTATATATATGTCTATATCTTGATTGTATTTCTATTTTTAATTTGATTAATGTTAATAAGAATTCCAAGATAATTAGATTTAATCTTAATTTTTTTATTTTTCATTTTTAAAAAGTTTATTTATTTTGAGAGGGAGCAGGGGAGGGACAGAGAGAGAGAGAGAATCCCAAGCAGGCTCCATGCTGTTAGCACAGAGCCCCACATGGGGCTCGAACCCACAAAGCTCAAGATCATGATCTGAGCTGAGAGCAAGAGTTGGACGGTTAATCGACTGAGCCACCCAGGCACCCCTGTTTTTATTCTTAACAAGAGTTTCTTAGGAACTTTTCACTTTTTAGAATGGTGGACCTTACAAGGAGATGGAAAGAAAGCCCATATGAGTAATGATGAATAAACTGAAGTTTGATGGACCTTCCAAACATCTTAAAGTCATCTTGACATGAATTGAATTTTGCCCCCCCTCCAAAAGTCTGAACCCCCAGTACCTCAGAATGAAACCTAATTCAAAATAGGGTTGTTGAAGATAAAATTAATCAAGATGAAGTCAGCTTCTTAGTCTGGCCGTCTTGGACAGGGCTGGGCAGGGTAAGGTGGGGTAGGGTAGGGTAGGGCAGGGAAAAAAAGATGGAGTCACCCTGGAGTAGGTTGGGATCCTCATCTGATATGGTGTCCTTACAAGAAGATGGAAATGGACAGAGAGACAGAGCAAGAGTGCCATGTGAAGATGGAGGCAGAGATGGGAATTCGTGACAAGCTGAGGAATGCCTGGGGCTACCAGAAGCTGGAAGAGGCAAGGAACGATCCTTCCCTAGAGGCTTTGGGGAGAGTATAGCATGACCAAAACTTTGGTTTTGGATTTCTCGCTTCCAGAACTGTGAGAGAATAAATTTCTGTTGCTCTGAGCTACCCAGTCTGTGGTACTTTGTTTTAGCAGCCCTAGAAAATGGATACACACCTCCAAAGAAAGTTTGGTTAACAAAAAACCATACGATTAGATCAATTGCAAATCACCAGAATGCCACGTGCCCTCTGTTAATTACAGACCATTATTGAAAGAATCTTGTTAAACTTCATAGTGTCTCATGAAAACAAAGTGATAGAAAATAAAAATTTCATTTTACACATGGAAACATTTAGAAGGTAAATAGGAATTTAAGATGTAGGAAATAAAATGATAGAGTTTTAAAAAGAGTTAAAATAAATCAAACCAGAATAACTAGCTTTTGCATATGTATTGCTATAAACTTTAAAGACTTACATTGTTTTATATCTTTATAATAATTGCCATTCTTCTCATTAGCAGGAGTATCCACCTTATTTTCCGGTGGCTTATTTTCTGGTGGGTCCTTATTTTCCGGTGGTTTATATTCTGGAGGTTCCTTATTTTCTAGCGGTTCCTTATTTTCTGGTGGTTCCTTGTTTTCCAGCGGTTCCTTATTTTCCATCAGTTCCTTGTTTTCCAGCGGTTCCTTATTTTCCGGTGGTTCCTTATTTTCTAGTGCCTGTTTACCTTGTTTTTCAGGTAGCATCATTTCCGATAACATCATGTCCCCAGACTCTGTAAAAAGCATGATCAGAAATATGTTGAGTTCTTTTACTACTTTCCCCTTTTCAGCTACATTTTTTCACAAAGGATTTGAGGCCGAGATTTAGAATGTACATTATGCCATACTTCCAATGATAAACTTTACATCGACCTCTAGAAAACTGTCACATATCAATTTTCTAGGGTAATGGGTCATCTTATCTGCTATTTCTGTAAAATCTTTAAATACTTACTCTCACCATCATTATGGGAAGTCATATTGGGGAGCTGTGAGGAAAAAACCCCAGATACAAAAATATACAATATAAAATTCATTGGGAAATGATATGATTTATCCAGTTATCTACTGTGTCTCCTCAGGGTTTCCTTTCTGTTGCCCAGCAGATCTGACAACTAGCTAGGTCATTATGATGTCACTGCCAAGTGGAGGTCAGAATGTCGGGTAGGAGTTTGCAAAAGCTTTGTGACTCAATCTGACATCTATTTTATCTTTGGTACTCTGGTGGTTTCTAGTTTTTTAAAAAGAAACCATTATCAGACTTTCTTTGAAAATTAAGAAATATATTTTCATGAAATAATGTGAATTGTTAGTCCCTGGATTTTAAAGAACCATGAATATTGTTGCTAACAAAATGAGAACATGCTTTGGTTTTCAGAGCATTACAATATTATGTGTTCTTTTGGATAGCTGCAGCAAAGTATCTGTTAAAAACCAATTAGAGATACCAAGA
Source organism: Felis catus (assembly GCF_018350175.1). NCBI lineage: Eukaryota > Metazoa > Chordata > Mammalia > Carnivora > Felidae > Felis > Felis catus. The sequence goes on from NC_058380.1 coordinate 50,504,992, forward strand.
TTCAAGCCATATGCCCTGCCAGTTCTGGTTCATGGACTACCTTAACTATAACTCTTTAGGAAAAGTGTTTTGAAACTCATCATATATATATATATATATATATATATATATATATATATATATATAAAACCTGTATCCTTCATGAAATATAAAATATTTGTTTTCCTTAAAACATTTTTATCAATGAAACCCACCTTTACCTCACATACTGATTGAAAAAATAATCTAGGACCTGGGGAAGATGGCGGCGTAGGAGGACGCTGGGCTCAACGCGCGTCCTGCTAATCACTTAGATTCCACCTACACCTGCCTAAATAACCCAGAAAACCGCCAGAAGACTAGCCGAACTGAGTCTCCATAGCCAAGCGCAGACGAGAGGCCCTCGGAAGAGGGTGGTAGGAAGGGCAGAGAGGCGGTGCGCACTCCATGGACTGGCGGGAGGGAGCCGGGGCAGAGGGGCGGCCCGCCGGCCAAGCAGAGCCCCTGAGTCTGGCTTGCAAAAGCGGAGGGGCCGGATGGAGTGTGTTCCGACAGCAAGCGCGACTTAGCATCTGGGAGGTCATAAGTTAACAGCTCTGCTCGGAAAGCGGGAAGGCTAGAGGACAAAGGGAGGGAGAGTTGCTGAGCCCCCGGATGACAGAGCTCAGTTTGTTGGGGAACAAAGGCGCTCACCAGCGCCATCTCCTTCGCCCATCCCCCAGCCAAAATCCCAAAGGGAACCAGTTCCTGCCAGGGAACTTGCTTGCACCACGCAACCCCCCAAAGCTGTGCTTCTGCGGATCCATCCCTCCAGCGGCAGGTCTGACTCCCTCCCGGTGCCACAGGGACCTCCTGAATCGGACCTCTGAAGGATAAGTGAGCTGAGCCTGCCCCTCCCGCCCCTGTGCACCTTGCCGATCCACCCTAGCTAATACGCCAGATCTCCAGCACCACAAGCCTGGCAGTGTGCAAGTAGCCCAGATGAGCCACGCCACCCCACAGTGAACCCCACCCCTAGGAGAGGGGAAGAGAAGGCACACACCAGTCTGACTGTGGCCCCAGTGGTGGGCTGGGGGCAGATATCAGGTCTGACTGCAGTCCCGCCCACCAACGCAAGTTATTCAAGACAGCACAGGGGAAGTGCCCCGCAGTCCTGCACCACTCCAGGGACTATCCAAAATGACGAAACGGAAGAATTCCCCTCAAAAAAACGTCCAGGAAATAACAACAGCTAATGAACTGATCAAAAATGATTTAAAGAATATAACAGAAAGTGAATTTAGAATAATAGTCATAAAATTAATCGCTGGGCTTGAAAACAGTATAAAGGACAGCAGAGAATCTTATTGCTACAGAGATCAAGGGACTAAGGAATAGCCAGGAAGAGCTAAAAAATGCTATTAATGACCTGCAAAATAAAATGGAGACAACCATGGCTAGGATTGAAGAGGCAGAGGAGAGAATAGGTGAACTAGAAGATAAAATTATGGAAAAAGAAGAAGCTGAGAAAAAGAGAGATAAAAAAATCCAGGAGTATGAGGGGGAAAATTAGAGAACTAAGTGATTCACTAAAGAGAAATAATCTACGCATAATTGGTATTCCAGAGGAGGAAGAGAGAGGGAAAGGTGCTGAAGGTGTACTTGAAGAAATAATAGCTGAGAACTTCTCTGATCTGGGGAAGGAAAAAGGCATTGAAATCCAAGAGGCACAGAGAACTCCCTTCAGACGTAACTTGAATCGATCTTCTGCACGACATATCATAGTGAAACTGGCAAAATACAAGGATAAAGAGAAAATCCTGAAAGCAGCTAGAGATAAACATGCTCTAACATATAAAGGGAGACCTATAAGACTTATGACTGATCTCTCTTTTGAAACTTGGCAGGCCAGAAAGGAATGGCAGGAGATCTTCAATGTGATGAACAGAAAAAATATGCAGCCGAGGATCCTTTATCCAGCAAGTCTGTCATTTAGAATAGAAGGAGAGATAAAGGTCTTCCCAAACAAACAAAAACTGAAGGAATTCATCACCATTAAGCCAGCCCTACAAGAGATCCTAAGGGGGATCCTGTGAGACAACATAACAGAGACATCGCTACAAGCATGAAACCTACAGACATCACAATGACTCTAAACCCATATCTTTCAATAATAACGCTGAATGTAAATGCACTAAGTGCTCCAACCAAAAGACATAGGGTATCAGAATGGATTAAAAAAAAAAAAAACATCTATTTGCTGTCTACAAGAAACTCATTTTAGACCTGAGGACACCTTCAGATTGAAAGTGAGGGAATGGAGAACTATTTATCATGCTACTGGAAGTCAAAAGAAAGCTGGAGTAGCTATACTTATATCAGACAAACTAGACTTTAAATTAAAGGCTGTAATAAGAGATGAAGAAGGGCGTTATATAATAATTAACAGGGTCTATCCATCAGGAAAAGCTAACAATTATAAATGTCTATGTGCCGAATACGGGAACCCCCAAATATATAAAACAATTAATCACAAACATAAGCAACCTTATTGATAAGACTGTGGTAATTGCAGGGGACTTTAACACTCCACTTACAGAAATGGATAGATCATCTAGACACACGGTCAGTAAAGAAACAAGGGCCCTGAATGATACATTGGATCAGATGGACTTGACAGATATATTTAGAACTCTGCATCCCAAAGCAACAGAATATACTTTCTACTTGAGTGCATATGGAACATTCTCCAAGATAGATCACATACTGGGTCACAAAACAGCCCTTCATAAGTATGCAAGAATTGAAATCCTACCATGCATACTTTCAGACCACAATGCGATGAAGCTTGAAATCAACCACAGGAAAAAGTCTGGCAAACCTCCAAAAGCATGGAGGTTAAAGAACACCCTACTAAATAAAGAATGAGTGGGTAAACCAGGCAATTAGAGAAGAAATTAAAAAATATATGGAAGCAAATGAAAATGAAAATACAACAATACAAATGCTTTGGGATGCAGCGAAGGCAGTCCTGAGGAAAATACATTGCAATCCAGGCCTATCTCAAGAAACAAGAAAAATCCCAAATACAAAATCTAATAGCACACCTAAAGGAATAGAAGCAGAGCAGCAAAGGCAGCCTAAACCCAGCATAAGAAGAGAAATAATAAAGATCAGAGTAGAAATAAACAATATAGAATCTAAAAAAACTGTAGAGCAGATCAACGAAACCAAGAGTTGGTTTTTTGAAAAAATAAACAAAATTGATAAACCTCTAGCCAGGCTTCTCAAAAAGAAAAGGGAGATGACCTAAATAGATAAAATCATGAATGAAAATGGGATTATTACAACCAATCCCTCAGAGATACAAGCAGTTATCAGGGAATACTATGAAAAATTATATGCCAACAAACTGGACAACCTGGAAGAAATGGACAAATTCCTAAACACCCACACGCTGCCAAAACTCAATCAGGAGGAAATAGAAAGCTTGAACAGACCCATAACCAGCAAAGAAATGGAATCAGTCATCAAAAATCTCCCAACAAATAAGAGTCCAGGACCAGATGGCTTCCCAGGGGAGTTCTACCAGACGTTTAAAGCAGAGATAATACCTATCCTTCTCAAGCTATTCCAAGAAATAGAAAGGGAAGGAAAACTTCCAGACTCATTCTAGGAAGCCAGTATTACTTTGATTCCTAAACCAGATAGAGACCCAGTAAAAAAAGAGAACTACAGGCCAATATCCCTGATGAATATGGATTCAAAAATTCTCAATAAGATACTAGCAAATCGAATTCAATAGCATATAAAAAGAATTATTTACCATGATCAAGTGGGATTCATTCCTGGGATGATCAAGTGGGATTCATTCCTGGGATGCTGGTTCAACATTCGCAAATCAATCAACGTGATACATCACATTAATAAAAGAAAAGATAAGAACCATATGATCCTGTCAATCGATGCAGAAAAGGCCTTTGACAAAATTCAGCAACGTTTCTTAATAAAAACCCTCGAGAAAGTCGGGATAGAAGGAACATACTTAAAGATCATAAAAGCCATTTATGAAAAGCCCACAGCTAACATCATCCTCAATGGGGAAAAACTGAGAGCTTTTTCCCCGAGATCAGGAACACGACAGGGATGTCCACTCTCACCACTGTTGTTTAACATAGTGTTGGAAGTTCTAGCATCAGCAATCAGACGACAAAAGGAAATCAAAGGCATCAAAATTGGCAAAGATGAAGTTAAGCCATCACTTTTTGCAGATGACATGATATTATACATGGAAAACCTGACAGACTCCACCAAAAGTCTGCTAGAAGTGATACATGAATTCAGCAAAGTTGCAGGATACAAAATCAATGCACAGAAATCAGTTGCATTCTTATACACTAATAATGAAGCAACAGAAAGACAAATAAAGAAACTGATCCCATTCATAATTGCACCAAGAAGCATAAAATACCTAGGAATAAATCTAACCAAAGATGTAAAAGATCTGTATGCTGAAAACTATAGAAAGCTTATGAAGGAAATTGAAGAAGATATAAAGAAATGGAAAAACATTCCGTGCTCATGGATTGGAAGAATATTGTCAAAATGTCAATACTACCCAAAGCTATCTACATATTGAATGCAATCCCAATCAAAATTGCACCAACATTCTTCTTGAAACTAGAACAAGCAATCCTAAAATTCATCTGGAACCACAAAAGGCCCCGAATAGCCAAAGTAATTTTGAAGAAGACCAAAACAGGAGGCATCACAATCCCAGACTTTAGTCTCTAATACAAAGCTTTAATCATCAAGACAGCATGGTATTGGCACAAAAACAGACACATAGACCAATGGAATAGAATAGAAACCCCAGAACTAGACCCACAAAAGTATGGCCAACTAATCTTTGACAAAGCAGGAAAGAACATCCAATGGAAAAAAGACAGTCTCTTTAACAAATGGTGCTGGGAGAACTGGACAGCAACATGCAGAAGATTGAAACTAGACCACTTTCTCACACCATTCACAAAAATAAACTCAAAATGGATAAAGGACCTGAATGTGAGACAGGAAACCATCAAAACCCTAGAGGAGAAAGCAGGAAAAGACCTCTCTGACCTCAGTTGTAGCAATTTCTTACTTGACACATCCCCAAAGGCAAGGGAATTAAAGGCAAAAATGAACTATTGGGACCTTATGAAGATAAAAAGCTTCTGCACAGCAAAGGAAACAACCAACAAAACTAAAAGGCAACCAACGGAATGGGAAAAGATATTTGCAAATGACATATCAGACAAAGGGCTAGTATCCAAAATCTATAAAGAGTTCACCAAACTCCACACCTGAAAAACAAATAACCCAGTGAAGAAATGGGCAGAAAACATGAATAGACACTTCTCTAAAGAAGACATCCAGATGGCCAACAGGCACATGAAAAGATGCTCAACGTCGCTCCTCATCAGGGAAATACAAATCAAAACCACACTCACATATCACCTCACGCCAGTCAGAGTGGCCAAAATGAACAAATCAGGAGACTATAGATGCTGGAGAGGATGTGGAGAAATTCGCACTGTTGGTGCGAATGCAAATTGGTGCAGCCGCTCTGGAAAACAGTGTGGAGGTTCCTCAAAAAATTAAAAATAGACCTACCCTATGACCCAGCAATAGCACTGCTAGGAATTTACCCAAGGGACACAGGAGTACTGATGCATAGGGGCACTTGTACCCCAATGTTTATAGCAGCACTCTCAACAACAGCCAAATTATGGAAAGAGCTTAAATGTCCATCAACTGATGAATGGATAAAGAAATTGTGGTTTATATACACAATGGAGTACTACATGGCAATGAGAAGGAATGAAATATGGCCTTTTGTAGCAATGTGGATGGAACTGGAGAGTGTTATGCTAAGTGAAATAAGCCATACAGAGAAAGACAGATCCCATATGTTTTCACTCTTATGTGGATCCTGAGAAATTTAACAGAAACCCATGGGGGAGGGGAAGGAAAAAAAAAGAGGTTAGAATGGGAGAGAGCCAAAGCATAAGAGACTGTTAAAAACTGAGAACAAACTGAGGGTTGATGGGGGGTGGGAGGGAGGGGAGGGTGGGTGATGGGTATTGAGGAGGGCACCTTTTGGGATGAGCACTGGGTGTTGTATGGAAGCCAATTTGACAATAAATTCCATATATTTAAAAAAAAAGAAAAAATAATCTAATATTTAGGTAGTCAGAAAAGGGCTTAATTATGTTGTTATACTTATATTAATAAAATTAATAATATTATCCATATTTTTCTCATATAATAGCTTATATAATAAGAAATAGAAGCCTAAATCAAATGGACAGTATCAACAATATTGTTCTTCGTGATATTAAAGGATCACTTAACTCCTCCTCTCTCAATTTTAATTATTATTGATAGATAGCCTCTCGGCATTAGAGAATATTCCTAATTAAAATTACAGAAGCATCAGGAAAAACTAAACAAATTTGAAAAGACTTGAAAGTTTTTTCAGCAAAAAGAAGGCTCACAAATTAATTCCAACCTGGTGTCTCTACTGGGCATACCTGACGAACTAGAGGGGCACCTGACTAGGAATGTAATTGCCTAAGTGGATGAAGGGAAGCAGAGAGGACTTACCCTGAAAGAAAAGATGGTCAAGATCAAAGTTGGTCCTGTTTACAGCACTGTTTTCTTTAGGCTCTCTGGCCCATTCTTCTGAGCAATGGGAGGGGGAGAAGAGATGTGCATAAAGGGCTCGAAGGCCTCTGCAGTTCTTTACTTTGGTATCTAACAAGGTGCAAACATAGAAAAGGAGACACAGCTGAAGTCGGCACGCACCAGGTTGCTGTAGACCATCACAGTTTTGCATGATGGAGCCCAGCCGTGATGAAACTCAGGAGACAGAGGTTCCCGGGGTGGGGGGAGAGATGGCGTCCAGTGGAATTACCAGTTGTAGCTGGTGTGGCAGAGAGAAGGAACCAGCTGGAGAAACAGGTTGACTACGGTATGCCCAGAGTATGACACACTGCATGGCACATTAAGTGCTTGAAAATGAATTCAGGAATCACTTACCTGCCACAAGTCAACGAAGTATTTCCTAATGACACAAACAAAATTGTGTTTTTGTCATCTATCTTTCTCTCTTCTAAATCCTTGTGCATTCCCAGGACGGTTATGTTTATTTTCTGATGTGACAAACCCTCTCTACAGGTAGTGGAACTGGCAGAGTGCAGCTATGGCAGATTTTTTAAAAACAATGTGTTTGGTGAAACTAAGTTAAAAAACAAATTCCAATTGTCTTTTGTCCCATGATCAGTACTCTTTTTACACAATATTACTAGGTGTTACAGGTTGAGACACGCCTCCTCCCCCGCATTCATATGTTGAAGTCCTAACCCCCTAGTACCTTGGAATGTGACCATGCTTGGAGATGGGGTCACCATCTATGTGATCCATTAAGAGGAAGTCATACTGAAGGAGTGTGGGCTCCTAATGCGATATGACTGGAATGCTCATAATAAAGGGAGAGCTGGACACAGACACATGCAAGGAGAATGCCATGTGAAGTAGAAGGCAGAGATTAGGTGATGCAGTAGAAATCAAGGAACGCCGAAGATTGTCAGCAAACCACCCAAAGCTAGGAGAGAGGCGTGGAACAGATTCTTCCTCCCAGCCCTCAGAAGGAATCAGTCCTGCCGGCACTCTGATCTTGGACTTCGAGACTTGAGGACTTGTAGTCAACACATTTTTGGTGTTAAAGCTGCTCAGTGTGCCCTGTTACGTCAACCCTAGCACATTAATACTAGATAAACTCCTTTGGGTTCTTGGGAAGATGTTAGGAAAACTAAAACTGAATATCCCCTCTTTGGATGTCATCATCATTTTAGGCTGTAGTTAACCTTTCCACAAATGTAAATACTCTATTACCCAAAATAGAGCCTTTTCCTAAAACAAGACAAAACAAAATAAAACAAAACCCCGCGAGTGTACATTGACTTTTAAAGGTTGCCCTGAAAAGGAACCATTTCTAATACCAAGAATGTCATTAGATATAATTCATAACCTCTGATTATGTTCTAGTTCCTAAATGTTTTCATGTTTGTTGACTGTGTCTAGATTACAAGCTCCTCTCCTATTTTGGTGTTTTCTCCTGCAAGAGCACTGAACCCAGAGTAAGAGGACATATGTTTGGGTCTTAGCTCCATCCCTTCCTACCTGTGTGATCCTGGACAAGTCAGCTCCTTCTGACCCTGAATTTGCTCATCTGGAAAATGGGTAAATTAAATATTGCACCAAGTAGGTATTTGAGTCATTTACTGGGTTGAATTTTATTCCTGAATGTATTTACTTCAAAAATTTCTATACAGATCATTTTTCTTCATGCCTAAAAGGATTAGAGGTGGTAATATTTTCATATATCCAGTTTTTTAAGAGGCAAAACATATCAGTTTCCTACTCAGAAACTTAATATAAGTAGACTAGGTAATAAAGTAGAAGATACACAAATATTAAGAAATGACCCAATATATATTTTTGGAGACTGTCAACTCATCCTGATCTTTTAAAAACATGTTTATTTATTTTGAGCGAGAGAGTGAACATGAGCAGGGGAGGGGTAGGGAGGAAGAAAGAGAATCCCAAGCAGGCTCCACGCTATCAGTGCAGAGCCCGATGCAATGTGGGGCTTAATCTCACAATCAACCATGAGATTATGACCTGAGCTGACATCAACAGTCTGACACTTAACTGGCTGAGCCACCCAGGTGCCCCCTAATCTTTGACAGACTCTATTAAACACCAGTAAGTTCCATAAAGCACAAATCAGTTGTTGCCATCCATGAACATAACCACCAAAACCTTCCTTAAAACATTAATTTGAATACTTAAATCTGAATAATAAATTCACCCACTGCATAAAAGAAAGTATTTGTTGATGTTAAACACTTGGATTTAAAATTAGATCTTTCATTCATGGCATAATAGAAGATGCAAGGAAAGATTGCATGTAATGTGGACATGCTTAAATTGTTTAATTACGTTGCTAATTAAACAATTACAATTAATTGTTACAATTAATTAAACGTAGTTTAAATGCTACGTTTAAAACTTCCAGTTAACCTATGTCATAAGGACATTGCTAATTAACGGCTATCCAATGATCCAGAGAAACAGGGTGGGTGTATTAGAACAGAAGGGCCAGAACATTGAGGTTACTAAGAAAAGAGCGGAAGAAGAGATTTACAGTGGGGTCTGGGAGTTTAACATTTCAAAGCTGGAGCAGGGCAGTGTGGTAATGAGGTCCAAGGGCATGGTTTCAGATTGCTAAATTAGATTAGAGGAAAAGAGCATTGGCATTGGGATGTCACGTAAACTGAGAGACCAAGCTGTTGTATGCACTGCCCATGTGGCCAAGGAAGTTCCCTACAAGAGGAACAAGAGGAAGTGGGAAATGGGTGCCAATGGGTGAATTAGGGCAGGTTTGGAGGATGACAAAAGGTGATGATGGTGGATGGGTGGTAGATGGAGGGCTAAATGGTGTAAACCCTGAAGGACAGATGGTATTTGAGAGCAGGAGTCAAGGTCTTGAATCAGCTAGAAGGCCAACCCCACCTCAAGGCACTGATATATGCTGGCATACAGAAGATATATCAGAAGGGCTTCTAGAAGGCTGCAGTGAAGAGCCAGACCTCAGAGCTTGTGCTCAAACTGGATCTAGATGTTGAATTTATAATTTAACATTATAAATTATAATAAACTCATTCTCCTAAACTCAACATCTAGAAGACATCCAACTTAGTGAATATTCATAACTTTTTTGGGTCATTTGCCCTATTGTTTGTAATTTGGGTTGTTTCCAGTTTTCCTTTTTATAAACAATGAAGTAATGAGCATAGTTATGACTAAAATTTTTTCAGCATTTATGATTATTTCCTTTAGAAATTCCTAAAAGTGGAATTTCTACCTTAAAGCATATGAACATTTTCCAGGTTCTTGATGCTCATTATTCCATAGTCATTTTGGATTTTCTCTGCCCTAGCCCTAGAACCAACCATTTCTCCAAGAATTCCAGGCTCCAACAGCCCATGCCAGGACATCCTCTCCCACCATGGATTCCCTCCTGACTCTGATTCGGTTCCCACTCCTCTTACTCCAATGCCCTCTTCACCTTGCTTGAGCTCTGGGCCATTGTGACTCCCTCCACCCCACCCTGGCACAGATGCCTACTGTGTTTAACCTAAGGATTTAAGGATGGGTATTTTCAGGAAGACGAAGAGGGAAGTAACAATGTAGTTACCTTGAGATTTAGTGGGTTCAGAAATATTCTGTATTGCTGAACACTATCCTCTCTTACTTTCTTCTCAGTGATCACCTTCGTCCCAAATCCTGTTCTAATTCCTTTTGCCCCTAGCTCATATCTTTTCATTCAACTTGGAGTGATTATCCATGTTCACATCTAAAAGGGAATTCACACAGTCAAAAGACCAAAGATACTAACTAGTCTTTTAATGAAAACTAGAGGCCTCTAGATATAGATTGAAGTTAAATGATTTGCCCTCCAAGTGGGAATGTGAAGTGGGCGTGTTCGAATGTAACTGGGAACCTGGGCAGTGACCAAGGCTGACTGAACAAGTCATTATAACATTTACACTGATTTTATGTGATCTTTGTTTGGCCCATCTTATCCCAGAAAGGATTTTAGGAAGTGTATAAGAGGCACAGGATATAACTGGAGAGCATAAGTAAAATATGGGGGTGAGGGTTGGGAAGAGAAAAGCAAAGACAGGGACCCAGTTAAGCAGGAAACAGCTTAAAATGCAACTGTAAAGTTCCATGATCATGTTCAAGGTTGGCATACAATTGCTATTCTTCATAGCAAGCAATACAAAAAAACAATCTTTTCGTTACATGACCCACGGTGTTGAGAGAAACAAGGAACTACTTCTCAGAGGACGGACATCTATTCTGGGTGTTGGAATCGGACAGGCTTATTTTCTCTGTGATCTACTTCCCTATTCAGCTGCATGCGTGCTCCATGCTGCCTCCTTCATGGGGCCATAGCTACGGAGATGCTCTTTCAGCCCCTCAAATGTGCCAAGCCTGTTCTTGCCCAAGGGTCTTTCTCCATGCTGCCCTCTTTGCCTGGAGGTCTCTTTCCCTTCTACCTGCTTGGCTAACTCCAGACAAACTTGATGGTATAAGTCTAAATGTGCTTCCCCCAGGGAAGCCTTTTCAGACCCAAGACCAGGTCAGGTTTTCCTGTTCTTACGGTACCTTGAGCCTAGTCTGTTCTTACAGTGCCTTGAGCCTATCCTTAGAGAACTTGTCACAATCCTAAAGAAACCTTTGCCTGTGTATTTGCTTCCTGAAAGTCTTTCTTTGCTAGAATATGAGCTCTGTGAGACTCTGTGTATCTCGTTTACTGCTGGATCCCCAGACCCTAGCACATAGGAGGTGCAAAAATAAATGTTGCAAAAAATATTTGTGAGAGGCTCCTTAATGAATTTTATAGGTACAATGTCTTGTAACAACCCATTTTATAAGCTGAAGGTCTAAGTAGTTTGGGGACTAAGTTGGGAATGTTGGCAAAAGGCCATCTGCATGAAAACTCGTGGGGAATGTGCTACAGGCCTACTAGGATTGTGCTGTCATGTTCCTGTTCCACTAATGGAACAAAGAGAGCCCGGCAGTGGCCACTTGCACGTGACTCTTACAGACCTGCCCACTCTGGTCCCTCGGGTTGTCCTTTCATGCAGAGAGGGCATCAGGCAGGTGAAGTGAGGCAACACAAAGCCACAGGTGCAAAGTTTATTATTTGTACTGACCACCCTATGCGACAGGTCTCAGAACCTAAGAAGCCCTGAAGACATAACCTCTTCAGTGCATAAGTGAGACTCTTTCCCTTATGGTCTGATCTTTTATTTGCTACCCAGCTCCCTCCCAGCCTCCTCCCTGACCTTCTTGCTCTGCACTGACTCACCATTTACTTTGAATGCATGTGCTTTTCCATATGAGGATATCATATTAATGAGAAGCGTTTCCTTTGTCAGGGCAACTAAGGGAGACGCTTGCTCAGTTCAGCCTCTGCTGAGACGTCAGACTCCTGCTTGGCCCTTGACTCACCTCACTTGTGTAGATGCAAGTAGATTAATACTCTGTAGCTTTCTGTTCTATTCGCCCATGCCCTGATGACAAATACTCCTGCCTCTGACGTAATCCACTTTGTAAATGCCTACTAACTAAAATGAACGCATTCTGTTCTTCAGCGTCAGAAGTGCCCCTCCAGATTAATTCTGCAAAGTAGTTGCACCAGCGACACCCAGGAAAGCCTGGTGGGTCCTTACCTTGTCCTGGTTCCATTCCAGCTGCTCTGAATGGGCATCTAGCTCCTCACAAGCTGCTCTACTCCTTCCCAGGTGCCCCGAAAGGGCCGCCGCAGGAGAGGTGTGTGGTGATTAAGAGTCCTGGCTTTGAGTTGAGTCTGATGATCTGAGTTTACATCTCCACTCTCTGACTAACTATTGGTTTGACCTTGAGCAAGTTGCTTAATCTCTTCGAGACCAGTTTTCTCACCTATAAAATGGGGGAAATTATGGTAACTACCTCGTGGAGTCGATATGGTAATTCAGTGAGGTAACACATGTAAATCAGTTGGCACAGCGCCTGGCACATAGTAAACACACCGTAGTTATAATGTCTTAATAGAAGTCTGTAAAGCAAGAGGTGCCTTTATTTATTTTTAAATGTTTATTTTTTCTTAATTTGGAGAGAGAGACAGAGAGAGACACAGAGAGAGGTAGCACAAGCAAGGGAGGGGAAGAGAGAGGGAGAGAGAGACACAGAATCCAAACATAGCAGGCTCCAGGCTCTGACCTGTCAGCACAGAACACGACGCGGGGCTCGAACTCAAGAACCATGAGATGGTGACCTGAGCTGAAGTCGGACGCTTAACCAACTGAGCCAGCCAGGTGCCCCAGGTTGTGCCTTTTGTAAAAACGAACAGGCCACAAAGAGTGAATGCATCATACAGTATATGCTACAAAATTTCTTTAAAATCCTCTTCATCCAAAATCTTTCCCACACCCCTTTTATTGTCTCCTAAAATAACTCTCTTCTTTGTCATTCCACTAGCTCCTCTTTAGTTTTCTTCCCCTTCCACCTTTGCTTCCTCTCCTCAATTTGTATCTATTTATTTGTTTTGCCAGTAGTTCCATGTTGTTTTTCGTTTAAAATAGTTTACTCCCCCCGCCAACTCTAAGATTAGTTTAAAAAATCAACCTTTTGGGGGCACCTGGGTGGCTCAGTTGCTTAAGCATTTGACTTTTTTTTTTATGTTTATTTATTTTTTGAGAGACAGACACAGTGTGAGTGGGGGAGGGGCAGAGAGAGAGAGAGGGACACACAGAATCCAAAGCAGGCTCCAGGCTCTGAGCTGTCAGTACGGAGCCCAGCGTGGAGCTTGAATCCACAAGCTGTGAGATCATGACCTGAGCCGAAGTCAGAGGCTTAACTGACTGAGCCATGCAGACGCCCCTGCGTTTGACTCTTGATTTTGGCTCAGGTCATGGCCTCATGGTTTCTGAGTTAGAGCCCCGCATTGGGCTCTGCACTGACAGCATGGAGCCTGCTTGGGATTCCCTCCCCGCCCCCCGCCCAGCGCTCTCTCTCTCTCTCTCTCTCTCTGCTTCTGCCCCTCCCCTGCTCTCCTGTCTCTCTCAAAAATAAATAAATACACTTAAAAAATTTTTTTAATCAATATTTTTTCTGAGTTTTTTTATGATTTCATATTTCTTTACTTTTAAATTTATGATCTAAAGCACAGACTGGTAAATATTCAGTAAGGACAAAATTATAAATATTTCAGTGCTTTTAAAAAGATTTTTTTTAATGTTTATTTATATTTGACAGAGAGAGAGACAGAGCATGAGCAGGGGAGGGGCAGAGATAGAGGGAGACACAGAATCCGAAGCAGGCTCCAGGCTCTGAGCTGTCAGCACAGAGCCCGATGCAGGGCTTGAACTCACGGAAAGCGAGATCATGACCTGAGCCAAAGTTGGAGGCTCAACCGACTGAGCCATCCAGGCACCCCTTCAAATATTTCAGTGCTTTTATTAAGACTTGTACTTGCTATTTAGTGCAATAAGGCAACAAAATGTAATAGAAAATAGAAGAATTGGAGAAGAAGAAACAAAACTGTCATTTACAGATGACATGATGGTCTACACAGAAAATTCAAGAGTCTTCTAAGTATCAGAACTAATATGAAAATGTAGCTCAGACTTTAGGGACTCACAACTTCTACTCCTGTCTCCTACAATACTAGCTGTGGAGCTCCGAGTGGCTGTGTAAGGGCCCCTTATTGGAGACACCCCATGGAGAGGGCCCTTGACTACATGGAGAAGGAGAGGGGCCCAGCTGAGCACAGTCTGAGCATCTCTGTTAAAGCACCAGGAGTGTGAGTGACACCATCTTGGCTTCAGCCACCAGCTGAACCTCGCCAAGTGACCTCTGACATGTGGAGCAGAAAGATTGCCCAGGCGAGCTCCACCTGAATTCATGACCAACAAAATCATGAGATATGATAAAATGGGTGTTCTTTCAAGCCACTACATTTTGGCATGTTTAATTATGCAGCAACGAATAGCAAAAAATAAAATTGGAATCTTAAATTCAAACACCACTCTCTGGCACAACTTTCTCTCCTGGTAGCTCTCTAATTCGGATACTCCCACCATCTTGTTTTCCACCTCATGAGAGTCTCTCATTTCCTGTCCTCTCTAGTCCATCCCCATCCAGCAGCCCCCTCCTCTCTTTACTGCTTCTATATTCCAGCTTAGATTCTGTGAAAAGTATTCTGATTAAGGATGCGAGCAAATAATCATTCCTTTAAATATGTTTAGACAGAAACCCAGACTCAGACTATGGCTAGCACACAAACTATCTTTACTCTTGTCTGCCTTCCCCCCGAAACCACCTACTGGGGGAGAAGGGAAGGATCCTTCACCAAAAAAGTGGACCTGATGGTTCTAGTTCTTGGTGCTCCAGGCTGGCTTGGGCTAATGACAGAGAAAGAAGGGAAGGGAGGGTGGGCAAGCCTCAATAGTCTTAAGGGTCTCAAGAAAAGAGAAAAGGGTCTCATGGGGGGGGGCGTGTCTCAACAGTTCTGTCTTCCAGTTACAGTGGAGGCTGTGGCAGCAGCAGGGAGGTGGTGTGGGCTTGTTCCCTGTGCTGTCCTAAAGAGTCTGCCTGCCCTCCAGGTGAAATTCTCTTACAGGCGGTCGGGCAAGCAGGATCATTTTGAGAGTGACCAGGTATGGAAGGGCTGCACTGGCCAAGCACAGCAAGTGCCTCTGGGCATTCAGGACTCCCCAGGCAAAAGCATCGGCACCACCACCAGACAAACAACACAGCATATAACGATTTCAAACAACTGCATTACAACCAGGTTGCATCGGCCAGCGTTCTACAGAAGGAACACTTTAAGTGCTTAGCAGAAATTAGCAGACTGGTTCTTATGCTTAGATCCACTTTTTTTATTCTTTTGGTGTTAAAATGTCCTTTATTCTATGAAATAAGGGTGATGATAGATGGTACCATCCATAAATCACCCCTAACCTGTGACAGGCCTGCTTTGGGCCCTGCTGAGGAGAGGAGATGAGTCCATTCTGGTGGGAGTGGGCTATCTCTGAAGGACACTGTGGGGGGAAAGGGATTCAGGTCTGGGATTCAGAAAGAGTAGTCTGGCTTCAGTTTGTGAAAAGTGGATGGCGAGAGAAGATCGTGGAGACAGAGAAAGCCCTACCCTCACTTTTGCAGAGTAATGGGCACAGGGAAGGACAGCCTGAAGAAACACAAAGGCCAAAGAAAATGGAAACGCAGGAAGAGGAGCCTCTTTGGCTTTGAGGCTGATTTTCTTTCTTTCTTTTTTTTAGTTTTTAATTTATTATTTAGTTTTGAGAAAGGCAGAGAGAGTGCAAGCAGGGGAGGGGCAGAGAGAGACAGAGACGCTCAAGCAGGCTCTGCACTGGAGCAGAGACGGATGTAGGGCTCAAACTCATGAAACTGTGAGATCCTGACCTGAACCAAAATCAAGAGTTGGATGCTTAACCAACCGAGCCACCTAGGTGCCCCGAGGCTCATTTTCTAAGAAGAGCTTGAGCACATCTTTTTCTAAATTGGGGGAACGTACTTGCTATTTTGTTTTTCCCCATAATGTCATTAAAATAAGGAGTCTGCCCTTCAGAACAAACTTTCTAAGAATGGTAGAGAAAAGGGTATAATTTATTTTGTTTTCCTAAACAAAAGCTTTCTTCTTCTGCTGTTAGCCAGACTAGTCTGTTTTGGCAAGCCTTCCACTGGTAATAGCTGCTTTCTCCATTCTATATTCATGTATCAGTTGTATTTGAACTCCAGTCATTAACAGGTGTCTTGTTTGTATCTTTAGAGTAGTAACCCCTCCCCCAAATCTGGCCCTAATGCACACCACATCTTAGTAGCTTGTTGACATGACTAGTATAAGAATAAATGCTAGGGGCACCTGGGCAGCTCAGTCGTTTAAGCGTCCAACTTCAGCTCAGGTCATGATCTCACAGTCCGTGAGTTCAAGCCCAGCGTCAAGCTCTGTGCTGACAGCTCAGAGCCTGGAGAGAGCTTCAGATTCTGTGTCTCCCTCTCTCTCTACCCCTCCCCTGCTCATGCTCTGTCTCTCTCACTCTCAAAAATGAATAAATGTTAAAATTTTTTTTTTAAGAATAAATGCTAAAGATTTGTACGTAAGTGGGAAAAAGTATTCTTCTCAAAGGGCTTCTAAACTTAGGGATGAGAAAAAACAAAGACAGTTGCACCTTGCCAAAGCAAGGGAGTTGAGGCTTTCATACTCCTGCCCCTACGAAATCCACATCATGACAGCATCTGTGAGTACCTACAAGTACAGGTTGTTTGCTTCCCTACTATGGCTGAGTATTTAGCCATAGTACATAGCCATCTACTGAATCAGATGTGTTCCCTATGTGTTTTCCAGTCTTGTGTGTTCCTGTTGCCAAACTTGAAGAGAAAATATTTCCTTTCCTTTCCTTTCCTTGGTATCTACTAGTCTTTCCTGGAAGGCTATGTCTGGTGAGGGACAAAATTATCTTGTGGGCCAATTGGAAGGTGTGAGCTCCTCTGAATCAAAGGGCTTTCCTGTACCCCCCACTGGTCTTGTCAAGCTGGTGGAGACCGACCTTCCCTAGTGAGTCCTTCTTCCCCAGGTGGGACCCTGGTTAACAACACCAGCATGGGGACAACAAACCCACGTGTTTCTCTCCATCGACCCATCAAGTTGAGGATCTTAACGTTCAGTGGCATTTTCAGCAGACTTGTACTTTCTACACTGTGAAAGAAGCATCCGTCTCACCTTGTGTAACTTCCTTGTCATGGCTTCCCAAGGTTCCTTTGGGCTTTTCAGAGGCCACTGATTTTGTGATCCTTGAGGTGAAAGAAGCTTTGTCACCAGGATAGCAAGTAAGCAATCTAAAAGGAAGAATAACTGGATACTTGGGTGGCTCAGTCAGTTGAGTGTCCGACTTTTGATTTCAGCTCAGGGTCATGGGATCAAGCCCCATGTTGGGCTCTGTGCTGAGTGTGGAGCCTGCTTAAGATTCTCTCTCTCTTTCTCTCTCTCTGCCCCTCTCCCACTTGCATGCATGCTCTCTCTCTAAAATAATAAACATTAAAAGAAAATAAAAACTTTTAAAAGGAGGAATAACTTTTTAATAAATAAATGTGTGTACCAAATAAAATAACATAGTGATTGTCAGCAGGAGCTCTGGAGACAGACTGCCTGAGTTCAAATCCCAGCTCCACCATTAACCAGCTGCATGACCTTGAATAAGAGAGTTACTCCTCAACCTCAGTTTCTTCATCTGTAAAATGGGAATAATAACAATGGTACCTACCTTACAGGATTAATTCAGATATTTCAACTAAAACTCTTGGCAAGGTGCCCAGCACTGAATGAGAGCAAGGACCGCCCCTGTGCGAGCTCATTATGCTCCCCTGCATGCAGCCGGCCCTCCATCTCACATCTGCAACAGTTGTTGTCACCAATAGTTCCCTGGATGAATGGTTGTGAGAATGGGGTGGAGAATATACATCAAGTACCAAGCACTGTGAGTGGCACAAAGTAGATTTTCAGTAAATCAATTCCCAATCCTTCTTTCCCCAAAAATGCCTTCCTGATTCCCCTGAAAACACTCAGCACTTGCTCTGCTCCCAGTTCTTTCCAACACAGCGCCTCGGGAATCTGGGAGCAGCAGAGGAGGTTCACATAAAAACCGTCTCATTTATTCTCCTTCTTCTTTGCCCAAGTGTTTTCCTTTTCACGTTTCTCCAGAAGTCTCCTTGCAGTCACTTAGAAGAGATAATGCACATTCCAATGAAATGTCATGAGCCCACAGCATCACAGTCTTTTTTCTGAATGCAAACAGGTGACATGGTGATTACTGGCTTATGGCTCTTAGGGACTTTCTGGACATGCAATTTCTTACCTCTTTTACTTCAAACCCATTAAGTTATAGGGTTGTGCTAAATTCACAGTCCAGATAATGCTCTGCCAGTTTGTAATAACAAAACTATACCTTATGTTATCTGCACAACCTCAGGAATCTCATCCTAAGCCTGGAAATGTGCTAAAAATTGTTCCTGGGAATGTGAAACGAGGCTCACCTTTTGAATGACTTTTCTTTAACTTCCATAGTTCAATAGTTACTGCATCTAATGATTTACTATTTAAAAACAAAACTCCAGGGGCACCTGGGTGGGTCAGTCCGCTGAGCCTCCGACTTCAGCTTGGGTCATGATCTCACATTTCGTAAGTTCGAGCCTCTCATTGGGCTCTGTGCTGACAGCTCAGAGCCTGGAGCCTGCTTCAGATTCTGTGTCTCCCCCCCTTCTCTGCCCTTTCCCTTCTCCTTCTCTCCCTCTCTTTCTCTCTCGCTCTTGCTCTCAAAAATAAATAAAACATTAAAAAAATAAAAACAAAACCCAAAAAACTCCTTCCTTGCCTGCTCCTCTCTTGACAAATGCTGCCTCCCTCTATGTTTTGTAGCGGAATCATTTTGTGGCCAATATCCATGAAGCCCTAGGAATGGGCTTCATTTCATCACAGCGTCTTTATTTCATCCAGCCTTGAAACATAGGCTGGGATTATGTCCTGACATATTTAAGATCTCTCGGTGGAACCAGGAACTAGAGAACACATTAAGGTCTGCATAACTCCTGGTGACCTCAAAGGAAGCTGCACATGGAATGAATGCTGCTTTTCAAATGTAATGTGATTCCTGTTCGTTTCTAAATCAGCCCACAGAATATAGGCATTAATCAATCTCACAGCCATATAGTGCTCTCCCCTCTTGGTTGCATATTTCTAATTGTTGACATAACCACATAGTTTACATTATGGCACGGAATTAATGCCAGTTAATGTCTTTAGCAGAGAAGGAAAATCATCAAAAATTAATGGCAATGGTTCTGCAAACTTTTTAAATTTGTTTATTTTTTTAATTTGATTTTAAATGTCTTAATTAAAGATTTTTTTTAAATTCTGCAAACTTATTTTTATTTTTTAAATTTTATAATGTTTTTATTTATTTTTGAGACAGACAGAGACAGAGCATGAGCGGGGGATGGGCAGAGAGAGAGGGAGACACAGAATCTGAAGCAGGCTACAGGCTCTGAGCTGTCAGCATAGAGCCCAACGCGGGGCTTGAACCACGAACTGTGAGATCATGACCTGAGCCGAAGACAGACACTTAACTGACTGAGCCACCCAGGCACCCCAAGTTCTGTAAACTTCTTATGGTCAAAGCTAAGATCTCCAGCTTTGGGCGTTTATAAATTCTTTTTTAAAATTATTTTATTTTATTTTATTTTATTTTATTTTATTTTATTCTATTCTATTCTATTCTATTCTATTCTATTCTATTCTATTTTATTTTATTTTATTTTATTTTATTTTATTTTATTTTTGAGAGATAGAGTGAGACAGAGTGTGAGTGGAAGAGGGGCAGAGAGAGAGGGAGACACAGAATGCAAAGCAGGCTCCAGGTTCTGAGCTGTCAGCACAGAGCCCGACACAGGGCTGGAACCCACAACTGTATGAGATCATGACCTGATTCAAAGTTAGATGCTTAACCAACTGAGCCACCCAGGCGTCCCTGGGTGTTTCTAAATTCTTAAAAGTCTGCTTGTTTTCCTCTAAGAATGAATGAAATCCATGCTTTTTTTTTCTTTTTTCTTTTTTTTTTTTTTTTTCATTTCACAGCAAGTAGCAAGACCTAGAAATTTCTTAGGTACTTTTTAATCCGTCAAGGAACACTCTGCTCCCACTGTGAGTGATTCCTCCTGGACTTCTGGATTGTTTTCCTTTCTTCGGCCACCCAGAGACCCCATCCTGGCCTCTGGTCTTACCCTCGCAACACTCAGCACTGACCTTCTTGGTGTCCCTCTGTTAGATCCGTTGTCCTGCCTCATCCCTAACTCAGGATCCTCTCTGTATCTGTGAATGCTGCACATCTTGTGAAAGGAAATACTTTATGATCTCAGTTGGACTGGTCACAGAGGCACTAAGGCAATCACACTGACAAATGACCAGGAAAGAATGTGAAAGCTAAATTGCTCCACCACATGGAGCCTGTGTCCACAGAGAAGAAGACAATCTGAAGAAGAGCTCAGTGTCCAGTGGGTGAAGGTGTCTCCTGTGGTTAAGGGTGCGGGCTCTGAAGCACACCTGAGGGGCATTCATCCTAGCTCCATCACATTGCTTGTAACCTTGGGCAAATTACTTAGGTGACCTTGACTATAGAGATAAATGTAGACAGCCAACTTCACAGGGTTGTCACGGGCATTAAATGAGGTTATCCATGCAAAATGCTCGCGTGTTTTTAGTCTATAGTATGCCCACTTCCGGTGTATCATCAAATTAATATTATTATATATATTTTTTATTTATGTTTGATGGAATACTTTAATTAGACACTATCTGCCATGTAAATCCATTCATTCATTCATTCATTCATTCATTCATTCATTCATTCATTCGATCGTTCATTCATTCATGAACCAAAGGCTTATTCAGCATCTAATGTGTGTCAGACACTCTTCTAGGTGCTAGGGAAATATCAATAAACAAAACAGAGATCCTTGATGTTGTGAAATTTATATTCCAGTGGGGTGGGGGATGGACTAATAAATAAATTGACTAATTTATTAATAAATGGACTAATAAATATTATGTAATATTTATATAATGCAAATGCTATAGGAGAAGGAAAATTTGAGCAGAGAAAGGGCCTCATGAGTCCTGGGGAATAGGTGTGATCAGCAGAGGCCTCAATGAGAAGGTGATGCTCAGCAAAAACTTGAAGGAGGAGAAGGATTTGACCATAAGGCTTTGTGGGGGAAGAGCATCCAGGCACGGAACAGCCAGGACACGTGTCGCGAGTGTGAGTGTGCCCAGCATGTGTGAGGCCAGCAAGGAGGCCTGGGGTGCTGGAATGGAGGGAGAAAGGGGGAGCCGAAGATTTTGAGCTGAGGGCACAGGGGAGCATTGCAGGGTTTTGAGCAGAGAAGGGGCTATGTTCTCATCCACAGACAGGACAGGGGTAGGCAGCATACTTCCTCAAGTCACAGTTTATGAATTTTCTAAATGCTGCTGCCTCTTGTGGCTATCAGTCGGCATGCAGTTTGTAGCAACATCAAACACATCATTGTAGAGACATATGCACAGTAGTGGAGCACAGTTATTTGTAACACTTTTTCTAAGTGAATAAACGCAGGATTGTTGATACCTTTTCCCCACTATGTTCTACATATTTCTTGAAAATGCTTAGACTCTTACCCTTTGCTGATCTGATAATAAATGAGGTCATGTCTCAATTGTATGATATGATTTCCTCTGGAGCAGATATTCCCCTTAATCTAGTGTGCACTAATAGTTACAAACTCAATCAAAGTTTATTTAGTTTGAACTGAATTTCCTCATTTAGTTTTTAATTTATTAAGTACTGGCAATTTGTGCTTGGTTTCTGTGTTCATGAAAACTCAGATGATGAAAGCTGCATTAAAACAATGAGAAGTTTCTGTTAACACATGGAGTTCTGATGAAATCTACCTCACAATGAAAGAGAAAAATGGGATAAAATATAGAGTTGTGGTAAATGACACTACCATTGTTTTCAAGGACACTTCTTTATCATTATGGTCAAAGTAGCAGTGAAGTTTGCTTGGGAGCACAGTTGAAGTTTAAGAATGTACGATCACTGAAAGGTTGGATAGATTCAGTGATTGGCTTACTGTCCACGGGAGTATCAATTTTTGCTGTTGGTGGGTGGAGGGACTGAAGGCATCTCATCTGAATGTATTATGTTCTAGAAGAGTTTTCCATTCATTATCATCAATACAATGTAGGTTACAAGAAAGAACATAATGATATAGCAGATAGTGTGTGTAGGGATCAACTTGAAGATTAGAATTGTGGTTTCCTCAGTGGCCTCTCCAGACATGGTGGAGCAGGAGGTATGACCTGAAATGTCTTCAGGGGAACGGCAGGAAAAATGAGCAAGGGAAGCCTACCAGAGGAAGAGGACGATGGTAACTGACAGCCAGCCACGTGTCCGGGACGCCACTGTGAGTGGTGAGGACATGCGTGAATCAAAGAGAACGTACCCCATCACAATGGGTGAGCCACTTCCCAGCCAGTCCTGCCACACAAAAACAAAAGTCTGGTGTTGCCAGATCTGATTTTGTAAGAGGAGACAGGCATTCTGATTTTTAGGTGTCAAATTTCTCAACTTTAAACTGTTGGCAGCTAGTTAGAAAAAGGAAAACAGGGGCACCTGGGTGGCTCAGTTGGTTAAGCATCTGACTTTGGCTCAGGTCATGATCTCGCAGTTCATGAGTTCGAGCCCTGCATTGGGCTCTGGCCTGACAGCTCGGAGCCTGGAGCCTGCTTTAGATTCTGTGTCTCTCCCTCTCTCTCTCTGCCCCTTCTCCACTTGTATGTGCGCACACACTCTCTTTCTCTCTCTCAAAAATAAATAAGCATTAAAAAAAGAAAGAAAAACAAAGCTGTGTTAGTCTAACAAAACATGCCTGCAGACTAAATTCAGTCTACAGTCTGCCTCTCTGTCACATCTTGGTGTACATTTCAAACAGTGGAAGTGAAGTAGAGGAACCCTTGGTATTTGTGCTGGGCTACCAGGAGTCTCATTCCTCACTAGAAATTACCTCATCACAAATAGCTTTTGTCATACATAGTATTTGATTGTTGCTATTAGCTACGGTGGCTATTACACGAGGCATTTACAATTATTCTAAAGTGGCTGTAAATGTACTAATACTATAAAAATACACAGAAGTTATGTATTTGTTTTCCAAATATGTTAATATTTTTATATTATATTACTTTGCAAAAACAATTGTAAGTTAAATAGGAACAAATCCATGAGCAATTGCAGTTCTAAAATCCGAGACAAAGAACAATTGAATATAATATTCAAGGTCACACAAGGAAGGCAGTGGCAAACCTGAGGTTAAAACTCAGGTTTATTTACTCTGATTGATGAGCTATTTCTATAGTCAAGGTTTATTATATTTATATGCCATATTGTCATCAAATTTAATATTGAATTCTACCACAAGAAAAAAGATGCACGACATTAATCTAAACCATATGCATGACATACCCTCCTGGGAAAATCTGAAGAGTATAAAGGAACTTCTGCTAAAATACAAATACATGTATGTGTGTTCTAAAATAAATACACTTTGAATTACTTCTTGTAGAGTTAAGGTTCCATTTCATTTACCTGTTCCAGGATCGCTGCAAAATGAAAAACATTTTTGGTGAAAGAAATTAATTAAGCACACACAAAAAAGACAGACTAGATGATGGTTACATGTCTTTTATTTGTGACATTTGAGTTCTTAAGCTCACATGAACTGATTCCATAAATACCCTTTCATTTCCTCTTGCTTTCCTAATTGATATAATTGTGTTAGTTTGTTCTTAGAGTCAAACCCTTAATTTAATCTCAAATGGAACTAAAATATAGTAAACATTTTTTTTTCTGACACAATTAGAAAAGATACTGGAAAACCTTGACATTAGAACACTAAAAGCTAGTAAAATAGCTTAACTTTCAGATTAGAAATGGACTCTTCTCTCTAAAAGTTATAAAAATCCTTATTTAGTCATCAGAAACTTCTCACCCAGAATTAATAACTGCCCAGAGGGAAATAACCTGTTATAAGTTTTTGTTGTTGTTGAAATATTTTTTAAAGCGGGTTTTCTATTTCCAAAACACTTTGGCTAATTCTAGGAGAGAATCACCGATTTTATCATGGACCAAAATGCTCCAAGCACAAACAACAACACCTGGTGTATCCAGGTGTCATGACTGACTCCTTTTCATGATTTTGCCTTTGTACATATTCCTCGAAGATATGGCTGTTCTTGTCCCATAATATTTCTTTCACTCACAGTGTGATACCCGTGGGATACAGGAGTGATGGAAGGTCAGAGATCACAGGGAATGATGTGCTTCCATCAACGACCAGATGATGACTTGGCCTAATTCACCACAAAAATACAAGAGGACCTCCATCCAAGTCTCAGTGCTTTGCCAATTAAAGAAGCGGTTAAAACAAAACTGTCATCTGCTGAGGAATATCAAAGGTAGAAAGGAAGGAAACTCAGGAAGATAAACCAAAATGGTTGACTATAATGGAGATATGCTCACAAATGGATTAACAAGCAAGTCAGGACTTAGCAAAGAGACAATAGAATTTGGAGAAAGCATGTGGTAATTTCTTACACGTTCACTGCTGGCTATATCCATAATGCACAGTGACATGGAAAGCTTGGGGAAGGGTTCAAGTTGAGGTGCAGAAATGTTAGCAACTGGGCACCAGGGTTTCCGTGAGAATTCTGCCCCTGAGAGAGCTGAAAGGAAAGGAAGCTGAAGGCCATCGGTAACAGTCTTCAAATACTTCGTGGATATGCAAATAAGGCTCTCATTGCTTATGCTTCTTCTTATCCTAATCTTTGTGTTTTCCTTAATGTGAGACACTAGGAAAGGTGTGCTGAAACCCAAAGATAATAGTTTGGTTCAGGTCAGATGGAAGGATTTCAGGTGTTGTGAAGTGTTCAGTGGAGACACACCAAAGGATGTAGAACGTCTATGCTTGAAGGTCTTCGAGAGGAGAATGAGGTTTTCACCAGGAAGGTAACTGACAGCATTTGGGAGGGTAGAAGGGATGGATGAAGAAATCTCTTGAAGTTGCTTCCACTGATCCTAGCCCTCAGAAATGAGAAAACACTCCAAGAGAGAGTTAACAACCTAAGAAGCAGGATATGACTCTAGATGAGTATTTCTTCACGTATTTTTTTTCATTATCATCCTCTTAAGGAGCCTTTTAAGACAGTTTATTCTTAATCATGCCCATGAAAGTTTAATACCATATATACGCTTTATATCTGTTTATGTACTATGGCCCTTTGAAGGGCCACAACCCACTGTAATATCTAAGATTTCTCCCCCACCCCTAAAACACTCCTCACAATTTTTTCACCCTTGAGAGAAATCACCTTTAATGAGAACACACACTCTCTAAAATAAACCATGGGTCTGAATGGGAAGTCATCGAGGATGGGAGCAAAAAAAAAAAAAAAGTTATATATTTCAACTCTGGCTACAGGGACCATACAGATTCTCATTAGCCAGCATACCAATCTAGTGTCCTTATTACTTCCCCTTCCCTCTGTTAAGGGGGAAGTTATGAATCCTTTGTCATTGCTGTATCATTGAACTACAAGGGTTATAATTTTTGGAGATCGTGGACCTCTTTGAGAAAATTAAGAAAGGAAGGCACATTTGCCCAGTCTCAAACCATAAAATGGGTGCGTGTTGAATTTCAGAGCTTCTTAATGGATTAAGTACCTTTATAATGAATGGATCAGGCAGACAACACCTGAACCCACTGGTCAAGTTTAATATCACGAAGAGACAACTGGTCATATGCTTCCTGATAAATGCAACAGGAACAAAACATCACTTGTGTAATGTTCTTGCTAAAATAAAAAATGTTTAACTGAGTCTAATAAGAGGAAATAAGCAGAAAAAAAATTCCAGATTGTGGAACATTCTACAAAAAAATGTCAGTGTCATGACACACACACACACCACAACCACCACCACACACACACACACACACACACACACACACACACACACACGTAAGACAAGAACTCTAACCCACTAACGAAAGAGAACGACAACAAATGCCACATGTGATTTGTAAGTGGATCCTGGATAAATAAACAAAAGAAGCTATAAACATTTTGGGGACAAATGATAAAGCATTTAAAGTTTTATGATGTCTGCAACATATTTTGAAATGGTTCGGCAATCAGAATGTGTATTTACAGAGAAAGAAAGAAAATGTATGGAAAGTGTCAATAATTAAA
Source organism: Felis catus (assembly GCF_018350175.1). Taxonomy (NCBI): domain Eukaryota; kingdom Metazoa; phylum Chordata; class Mammalia; order Carnivora; family Felidae; genus Felis; species Felis catus. Next base: position 50,531,465 of record NC_058380.1, read on the forward strand.
TAATGTTAACAACTGATGCACATACATGAAGGGGGGGTGTGGATATTCACTGTAATCTTGACTCTTTGAAATTTCCACTTTAAAATTTCTCAAAATAAAAAAAGGTAGTGGATACATGTATCCAACTGAAAAAGAATGGTGTGAAATGAAAGAGAGCCCATCAAGTTAGGAGGCAGAAGCAGAATGTGAGGCTCAGATCCCCTGGTTGCAATAAGATGTACTTAGGATGTAGTCAGGTCAAAGAGATAAAAACTGCTTGTGATCATTTTCTTTAGAATTGGCCAAAGTTCTGCAGGAGTAAGGAATACTCAGTAATTAAAAAATAGGAGTGGTTTGCCAGAACTTATCCTAGAGGAGTTGATTAATGCAATTAGAAACATAACCAGGAGGAAATTGTGCCAAGAAGTTTAAAAAATACTTTTTAAAAATGGAATGGAAATTTCATACGCACACACAGTTAATAGGAAGTAGCCTTAAAAAGAATTAATAATAAATGTCTTCAGAGTCTAGTATCCTGTTTGATTAGGCGTTGGTGAAATGCAGGAACATAGTCAACTTCTTAATGCAAAAATCCTGTGGTTTTCCATGATGGCAGACCTTCGGGGTTCCTCCTAGGGCGTGGGCTTCGCTGTCATTTCTCTTGTCTCTCTGCCAGAACATTCCCATGAAGTACTTTACAGTGTATTGCATAGGTTGGGAATGGGGGTTCTTATTTCTCTGTTCTCTGGATCCTTAGGACAGTCATATTCTTTCAGCCAAAAATGATGCCCAGAAGAATCTTTGCCGATCTTGTCCTCTCAGAATTACTTAGGAAGCCAAAAAAAGGGGAGGGGGTCTGTTTGTTGTTGACCAGAGCACAACAATATGGAAAGAGGTAGCAGCATTTGGATTCCATGAGATAACTCTGACAAGATCGGAAGCAAAGGTCAGTTTGCTGGGTGAGGGCAGAATGCCACAGGGTCCAGACAGTCAGCCCTTTCTCTGGACAAAGAAAGATTTCATGCTCTCTAGGCTCCTGTGGCAGCCACAAACGGCTTTAACACATTACATCCAATGAAACGAAATCAGAGTTTTTTAGTTATTCTTTAATTGGTGTTACATTAAAATATACTAATACATTCTTATCTACTTCCCTCCACCAACTGCTATTTTGTTAGATTCCAATGATTGCCGGATTATTATCACCCTCCAATCACAGGCTCTCAGGACTACCACCAGTTTCATGAATGGAGCAGAGAAGGCAACATTTCTTCAGCTAAGACTCACTTGGGTTTCAAAAGGCAGGACGTAGCACAGAATGCGTTATTCTGTTTACTGGAATAGGAAAACTGGGAAGGAATGGAAGAAGGAAGTTAGCTCCAGTTACACTGTTGCCTTGGCAACTGTGGCACAATCATAGGGGCAGAAATTAATTCTTGCCATAATATAATACGGCCGAGGAGGGGGACTGCAGAGGAAGAGAAAGAAAACACGGGCTGGATGTAGGAGCTCAGAGGGCCAGCAGGGAAGGCGACAAACCAATGAGCTGGGTGTTTGAGCTATGTGTACCAAATAGCCAATGGCACTTGTTTTATTTTGTTTTGTTTTTTTCCACTGAAACTTCAGTATTATGTAGAGACAGCCAGAACTCCCTACCCTTTGCTCAAAAACAAACACTGCACTAATCTGGCTCAGAGCTTTTGCTGATCATTCTTGGTCATTTATAACTTCCTTTTATTCCTCTCTTCTTGGAAACAGGAAAAAATTTTGAATAGAAGAGACAAGGAATGGTGTGGCTATAAAAAAACACATTCTATTCAGAGTTAACTGGTAACCTGTCAGCTTTATCCTAACAGCCAGACTCTTCCCCATAGTTAAGGTTTGTCTGGGGTCATGGGTGGTCCCTGATAAAACTGCCGAGTAGGGAATTCTCGCTGAAGCTGAAGGGTGGGGGTCTCAGACGTCTTCAAGGCTCCGTGGTCCTGCATGAAGTTAAACCACAGAATCAGATCAGGGTGGAAGCTTTCAAAGACCTGAAAGGAAGACTTGTTATAGACAAACTTGCTGCTCATCCAGAGTTCCAAAATTCACCCGGGATTTAGAAGACACGGTACAGAAAAGTCGGCCAGTTGACAAGACAGGAGTGGGGAAGTACAAGTAAGTGTCTCAGTCTCAAAACCTGAATTCCAGTAAAGCTTAGGCGGCAGGTCACAGGCAGACTGTGACGTGCACGTAAGTGCAGAGGCTTCCTCGGGGCACTTGAGAGCCAGAAGGGAGAGGGGGCAGTCCTTCCTGCGCACTGTAGTCAGACAGGTCCACGGGTCGTGGCTAGCAGCACTCAGAGGGTTAAGAGCACACGGGGTGAGTGGGGAACGTCTCTCAGGAATCACTGCTCGTCTCCACCTTGCCTGCTCCTGGAAGCAGGTGCCTGTTCGGCCAGGGGAGGTCTCCCTCCTGCTGGTGCAGGGCTCCAGGAGGGAAGAGCTTTCCTCAGTCTTCCAAAGGGGAGATGGGGCGTTAGTGACACATCCTGCTCGTCATCTCTTTCTGGAAAGCAGGGAGAGAAGGATGGTTAGGAGTGACTAGAAGCAGTGACATGTTGAAGGATTCTAAAAAGAAAGCCCTCACAATCTCTGGAGTCTTTAAACAAGAAATTGCAAACATAGCCATGGACAAGGCTCAGCATGTGAATGTGTTCCATTTGGTCTGCAGGTTTGGGTTTTGTTTTTTGTCTTTTTTTTTTTTTAATGTTTATTTATTTTTGAGAGAAAGACAGAATGCAAGTGGGTTAGGGGCAGAGAGAGAGGGAGACACAGAATCCGAAGCAGGCTCCAGGCTCTGGGCTGTCAGCACAGAGCCTGACGCGGGGCCCAAAGTCATGAGCTGTGAGATCATGACCTGAGCTCAACTGAGTGACCCATCCAGGCGCCCCTGTCCTTGTTTTAATCAAAGTATATATATATATATATATATATATATATATATATATATATATATATATATATATAAATTGGCTAACTTGCCAAAACTCTAGGTAGCTCACTTTTTTTTTTAAACTGCAATATCTGGAGCCACTGGACAGTTCAGGTTGAAGAAGGGCTGTCCTCCTCAGATGGAGAATATGGTCTCCAGTTGGCCCCAGTCCCCACCACTCCCAGTTGTCTCCCCAGGAGGAGCCAAGTATCATTCCTGATTGATTTGATCATTGGATTTAGGCTGCTACTTTTCTAATAGGAGAGAACAATTTCTTTTTACCTAAGTTTCAGTCAAAGATGGGAAAATGAAGGATAGCATAAGAGGGTATAAGTGAAGGAAGAATAGTGGGAGGAAGGATTTTTTTTTAATGGGCATGAAGAATATACCAATGTGTCTGACATGCAACCACCTGACCTTTCACTCATCTCCATCACCTGCTGGTTCTTGTGAGCATTTGCACATCCCTAATGTGCCATCTGCTCTCTGTCTCCGGGCCGCTGCATCTCGCCTCTGCATCGGGGAGACCCTTGCCTGTGCCCTGCTCCTACCACAGCCTGCCCTCTTTACCTCGCTAATGGCCACTCATTTTCCCAACTCAGGCATGATGAGTTTCAAGATGCCTGGGAGACCTTCTGAGACTTCTGCCCCAGCCTCTGTGGCGTTAACCACTCCTTCACCTGTGCCAGCCTGGAGTCTTGCATGCAATGAGCTGGTCTGCACATCAGTGTGTATGCATGCGCTATGGGCATTCTGTGGGCCCTACTCCACTGTGAGCCACTGTGTGTCAAGAAAAGAAACATTCATGGAATCACCAACGCCCATTCATCTTGTATCCCCTGCCCTAACACCGTGCCTGGCACAGGGCAGTCACTTCACTTTCATCTCCAAGAATGGCCTGGACAGGCTGGTAATGAACCTTACGCCCTGCAGCATTTGGGAGGACACATTTTATACCACTTTATGTAAATGAATGAGCTGCTTTGAAGTTTCACCTATTGCACAGCTGATGCCAGCTGCTACCTCTCTCACGTGCTGACCCCGGATCACCCCAGCTTATAAAACAGAAAACATCTGAGTAAAAGGAGTTTGGGACCAGGAGTGCCCAGGGGCTTAGAGATTCTATTAGAAAACCACACCAATGTGTTGGTTAAAGAAATGACAGGATATACATGGCATATTCTAGGTACTTTTGCATCCTTGTAATATTATTAAAGACAAGCAATCACATACAGATACATGTATTAAAACACTAAATGACCAACTCCTTATGCTCATGACTTGTGTTATGTACCACGTGCCTGGGAGATGAGGTTGTTGTTCGCAAGGAGCTATGATCTTTCAGAGAGAAAGAAATATAGATCACAAGCTAAAATACAATGACATGAATGCAAATATTTAGAGGAGGAAATGCCATGAGGCAAGGTGGCACCAAATTCCACCCACATTAGAGCTCACTTCTGTCCTTACTATCTACCTGTGTGATCTCCCTGAGTCTTTAGGTCTTAGCAGAAATACCTTTTCTTTAGGGACACCCTCCCTAAGCTCTGAGATAGGGCATTTCCCCCTTCTCTGCCTTTCATGGCACCCTTCTTCACAACTGGAATAGTCTATCATTTACTTCCCTCCTGCCTCTTGGATTCATCCCCTGTCAGATCCTGGAAGATCCACAAAGGAAGGGGCTGCTCTATTCCCTGTGGTGGCAACTGATATTCAATACGTATTTGTTTAATGAAGTAATGGATGGGCCCTCAGTCTCCTCAGCTATAAAATGGAACAGTGATACCTACCTGACAAGGTGACTGGGAAGGGTAAAAGTATTAAGATATGACCAGACTCAATATACATTAATCCCCTTCTCTTCAGAAATACACATATAGCAACAATCACTTCCTGTCAGGGCAAGAAGAGGCTTGAAGAAACTTCTCTGATAATATACCCATTTAGGTGGGCCCTCAAATTTATTTATTTATTTTAATGTTTATTTATTTTTGAGAGACAGAGCGTGAGTGGGGGAGGGGCAGAGAGAGAGGGAGACACAGAATCCGAAGCAGGCTCCAGGCTCCGAGCTGTCAGCACAGAGCCTGACACAGGGCTCGAACCCACAAACTGCGAGATCATGACCTGAGCCAAAGTCGGACACTTGACCGACTGAGCCACCCAGGTGCAGTGGGTGGACCTCACAATTTAAAGGAGTCTGATGAGTGAGGCAGGGAGAAGGGGCTGGAGATCTGAAGGGGGGTGGGAAGAGTGGCCGAGGTGATGACCTCTATGGTCTGGTGGTACCGTGGCTGGAGCAGAGGGGCCAGGCCAGGATGGGACAGTGGGGTGGGGACACAGAAAAATGCACAACTGCTCAAATAAGGACTCATGTACTTGGTGTGAGGAATGGTAATAAATGACAACAATCTTAAAATGAATTTGCTGCTCCTTTGTTAAGCCTCCAAAAGTTCTTGGACTTTTGGTTAACTTCTGATGACAAAGATGGAAAAAATAAGGTGTGAATGCACAGTGTGCACCTGTGTGAGTATCTGAGCTAGCAAGAGAGACAGGTGGCGGGGGAGAGATCATGGGATGAACACAATTTGGCCTTATAACTAATTCTGCAGTTATCTGCAGTGGGTTAATACTTTTGGAAAGAAAGGAACTAGCATTTGTTAAGCACCTATGAGGTGCCAGATGCTTGGTGGGGATGGAGGAGGTGTTAGGTCATTGCATCTGTAAAACTCTAAGAGAAGGAACTCTGGCCCATTTGACAGATGAGGAATCCAGTCCTCCAAGCAGAAGTGATTCACTCAAGCCGAACAAGTAAGCGCAGAGCCTTCCATCAAACAAAGGTCAGCAATCCCCTCGTCCTACTGACCCTGCAGTCATTACATCCCGTAACTCTTACACTAGCCCTGTGAAATAAGATTTGCCATGCTCATTGACACAGGCTCAGAGACAGACAGTAACTTCTCAAAGTCACACAGAAAGTGGCAGGGGTAGGACTTAAACTCAGGTCTATCTGAGTGGAAAGGCCAGCTCTTTGCACTACACCATGTGATTTGTGGTTTAAAGCATCTGAGAATTCCTTATGAAGATGCATTCAGATGATACTGACATATACTAATTGATAGATATTAATTGCAAATGGTTGCAGTCATTCTTGGATTTTCAAAATGTCAAAGATATTTTTTTCATTACCTGGACTGATGCCAATTACAGGCGCACTGGCTAAATAATAAAAAACAATTATGCCACTAAAATGCCATACACACTAGAAATATGGAAGAATTACACACACACACATACACACACGCACACGGGGACACTTTGATAGAGGATATGGGACTTATCTAAAGCCATTAGTCTGTGAAAAGCCAGGACTTTCCTTACTGCAAATGCTTTCTTGACCACAAAATGAAGGAGAAAAACTGTTTATGGGGATGTCTCCTAACATTTTTATAGGGAAAGAATGGTTGAAATAACAGACCAGGAATTTCCAGATCCGTCCCTGAGGAAGAACATCTCTCAGTTAGATCCACCCTTCAAAGCTGTATTCTAGCACTTCCCCACTAGGTGGAGCAAATGAGCTGGTTAAGAAACAACTGGTTCTTGCTGGAAAACACCCCCTAACCAAAACCAGCCAAATATTGGGTTCCATAGCTTTCATCACCATCAAAACCCTCCTGAAGTCATCTAGCAGAACCAAACACATTCCTGCTATCACAGAGAGCGGCCTAAACAACATTTGCCCACACTGTTCTTTAGGAATGAATTTGTCATTGTAGGAGTCATCTATATGCAATGTGTATTAAGGCAGACCACTAAAGAACTCCAAAAGGTACTTTAAAAGCTTCTGCAGAGATGATGAGAATTTCCTGAGAAATTTTCATGAAGACTGTACTTGACTTGTATAGGACGATGTTTTTAAGCACCTGGATTTTTAAAAATCCATCCTTGAGGAAAGAGTAAAGCTGGGTTTTGGTTGTGCTCACTCAGTATTATTTGCTTTAATGTAAGGCAGTACTTGATTTTGTCAAGTCCCTGGTTCCCCACTGTCAACAGAACAAATTCCATACTCTATGGCTTGGCAAACAAATCTGTTTATAACAGACTCACCCCCTCTGTTCACCTCCTGTTGAACCCCCCACCCAGTCACACACCACACCCACCAGGCAACCCAAACTCCTCCCATTTCCAACAGGGCACCATCTATCAAGGTTTCTAGTAGTTTTTCTAGCTCTTTCTTCCATCTGAGAAATACCTTCTGCTCTTCTGTGCCTGGCAAACACTGACATCCTTCAAGATTCAACTGTTAGCTCCCAGAAAGCATTCCTTAGTTTCTTCGGTTTCTTTGGTTCCCCATCACTTTGCACACACCTGTCACTTTCTACCAGCATTGGAACTCATCATTTCATTTTTTGCCAGAGTCTGAAAAGACCCTTAAAACTTTGTTATATATTAATGTATGATGAGAAATATTTTGATATATGGTTTCATATAATTATTTTGGGGAAAAGTATAAACAAAATAGGAGTCCAACATGATGAGTAAGCTTATCTCTGGGTGAAGGAAATGATGCATGTTTTCTATTTCTGATATTTGCCCTTTGCATATCTTCTGGATTTTTAGATATTTTTAATACACATGTAATTTTTTCCTAAGAAAATAAGCTCCAATAATTTAAAACAACAACAAAAATAGAAGTGGACCAAACCTCCAAATTGAAATCATATTTGCTTTTAGAAATAAAGTTAAAATGACTTTTGGCTAGTTTTTGTGTGGAATGGGGGTGGTGGATGAAATCAGCATATCTTCTGCATAAGAAATTCAAGCTCTTCTGTTCTAAACACTTTTAAACTGAAATAGAGATCTTTCCTGGCCATTGGAACAAGTGTTTGATATCTGTAGGACAAACTTGCATGAACTCTAAAAGTCAAAACTTACTCTTATCTCCCAGGGTAGCCATGTTTAGAACGGGCAGTGGAGGGCAGAGAGTACATGGTTGCAAAGAGAAGTGAAATAAGTTAATTGAGGCCACACAAATAATTGCTGACCCAGCTGTGACTACCAGAGCCCAACTGACTCTTTGCTTACCGTACTTACCATCACACATTTTAGCGATTTTTCACATAAAGGGAAAATATTCACATCTACTGGGTGTCAGTCATGTTCACATAGTGATTTTACTAAGTTAGCATTAGAAAACCTAAAACAAGCTCTAAGGGATGCCTGAGTGAATCAGTCGGTTAAGTATCTAACTTGATTTCGGCTCAGGTCATGGTCTCAAGGTTTGTGATATGGAGCCTGGAATATGGTTCTATACTGATAGCACTGCAGAGTCTGCTTGAGGTTCTCTCTCCTTTTCTCTTTGCCCCTCTCCGGCTAGCACTCTCTTTCTCACTGTTTCCCTCTCAAAATAAGTAAACACTAAAAAACAAGACAAAACAAACAAACAAAAAACACACCACCAACAAGCTCTACAAAATGGTGGCATGATCACAGAATCACAGCCTAGTGTTAAAGCCAGGAGGACTCTTGGGTATTGTCTCAGACCTTCACTTCAGAGACTGAAAACCCAGATGGTGGGAGTGGAGACTTGCCTGAGGTGGCACAGATTATTAGCAGCAGGGTTAGCACCCCTGGCTGCAGGCTCTGGGTGCTTGGTGTTTATCTGAGAGAAGGAATCTGTGTAAACGAGGATGTCTTAGAGTTAGCTCAGTGCACTTCAGGTAAAGTCCCTCCCACGTTATTGGCTTCCCCTAACCTACGCTCTAACAGCTGTCCCTGGTTTTCACGCTAGTAAGTCCCAACCCTCGTGTTCAATGCTCTTTTTCATCTGGACTCCCAACCTCTCTGCCACCCTGCCACTCCTCAGCTCTCCTTCTCTCCTTTTGAACTCACAGCAACTCTTCCTGAATCTAGGCTTTCCCTTGTTCCTCTTCTTCCACAACACCCTTCTCCCAACTCCGACATCCTTCAAGGCTCTTGATCAGGGTGGCCTCTTCAGGGACACCTTCTCTCGCCTCCTCCCTCACCCTGTCCCTAAGAAGTATTCGGTGCTCCTCTTCTGGTTTCCCTCAGTGCCCACAGCACCCTTCACATTGTTCTGTGATAGTTTATTACTTTCCTGGTTCCTGCACGGGGTTGCCACTGAGGAGATGAACCATATCTTGTGTCTGTTTGGACCCTGGTGCCCAAGGAAGGCCTGACACATATCAGGTGCTGAAAAAAATACGTATTAATTGGACTAAAATCCAATGAAGAAAAACAATGATTAGGTCTGCAGGCCTGTAAAGCGAGTGGTGGTGGGAAATATGTGTTGAGAACCTACTTTGGTAGAGACATTTATATTTATTTTATGGACTTATTTTCAAAACTGTAGAGTACACATTGTTTTTTCTAACATACAGATGAGGAGACAGAGGCTCAGAGAATGGAGGTAACTTGCTCAAGTTCACAGAGCAAGCGAGGGGAAGAATAAGGATTTGCACCCGGGTTTGGTGTGACTCAAGAACAAAAATAAGCCAACAAACACCAAACGTACTGTCTCCATTACTGCGCTACCGTGAGAAATAAAAGAAGAGCAGTGGGGCCTTTGTTTTTTCTAGTGTTTTCTAGTATATTCGGATACGAGGGCAAAACAATAGCATTCTGAAGTCTACTGTTTTCACTTCACCAACTCTGCTAATTCTGAGAAATAAGAGGAGAAGGAGAAAGAAATATTGGAAACCAAGACGTGTCCGAGGAAGAAGGGGAGCACAGAGAGATGAAAGGAAGGTGGGTGCAGAAGGCTGGCAGCACGCTAAGGAGAGAACACAGGGCTGAAAACTGTGAAAATGACCTTTATGTAAATAAATGGACCCTCCCTCCATCAGCCACCATTAAAAACCCAGTGGCTTAAAATGGGGTAGTTTGAATAGACAACCTACTGTTAGATTTGGCCCTAAGAGGGCAGTAAATTGCTTCTCAGTCAACAGAGTGTGTGTGCACACACGCCCTCACCTTCTCCAGGAGTGGAGCGTCATCTGACACATTTAAAAGACAGTATGTTAAGGTGATGGTTGCTGAAAAACACCAAAGAAAAACGGTGAGTCCACCAGGAAAAGCAATCAGGTGTGGTGATCTTTTTATAAATTGCCTCCTTGCCCACGGACCTGCAGCATGGCCTCAGCCCCCCGCAGTGGCGCACCCTCCCCTCACAGGCTCCCCCAAGAGCAGAGCCAGCCCCGGCCTCTCATCAGCCCCCAGGCTCCCCTCTGAGAGACTTGGGAACGTGAGTTTGAACTGCAGCCTGAAGTACAGGGGCAGCATTTCTGGCTCCAGGGTGAGGGTGTGGCTGACACCAGAGCCCTCTAACGGGGAGAAATTTCATTCCCAGCAGCGAGTTGGGCCTTTTAGGGGTGGTGGCCAGGTTAGAGAGAAAGCTTTCAGCGGTGCCTTTCATCCTACAAATTCCATTTTTTAGACACTTGAAAGCCTCCAAGTTGTATCCTCATTATCCATTTTGTTTCTTTTGTTATTGGCTGTTTTTCCCCCTAAAAGTGGGTGCTTTGAAAATGTTAACCATTTTGAAAATTCTTTCTGTCATGGGTCTTGCCCCCTTCCTTCCTCCATTCCAAACGACTATACTGCTGGTGTCTATGACAAGATTTCACCAGAACCACTGCAGTCCACCTGCCTCTCCAGGGTCCTCGGCTCCTGCCAACACCCATTTCTCTCAGGTCATGTTGCTACACTAGAGGTCAAGCAGATTATTTATTTCTTTATCTCGAGATCTAACCCACTGGTAGCAAAAGCAAGTCCCAGGGGCGAGGAGAGTGAGAACCAAAGTCAGCTAAACTGTGTGGGTCAGGCTGAGGTCAAGGGACAAGGACTCAGTGAAGTTTCTTGGGCACCAGGACACTATGAGTAAGAATTCCAGGAATGGGCAGGTGTGGCCCTAGGGGCTGTGGATTCAGAAGAGGAAAGTGGTATGTATGGTGATAAGGCATTACATGGTAAGAATCAACATCAGCTGTTGTCTCCTAATCATGCAGTTTGAAGGACTCAGAATTTCCTGCGATCCCACGCTGCCTTATGATTCCAGAGAAGCAGGCGCTCTAATCCCTGCTGGTATCATCAACGCGGCTGGCTGGAAAGGTGCCCTTGAAAATCCACAGGGGCATAAAACTTGCTTCCACTCATCTCCATCTCCTACCTGATAAATCCAGATATCTCAGGATCTGCCCCATTCTTCTCTCCAGCCTTGCACACACCTTGCTTCTGTCTGCTTCTGTATCTTTGTGTGCTTTCTTCTTCTACCTGGAGAGCCCATTCCCTTCTCCTGCCCAGAACACTCCTGTTCACCCTTTCGTGCTCTGCTTACAGGTCTGTGAGGGTTACAAGCTGCCTCCATGGGACACAGAGCATTCAGAGAAAGGGACCAGGACTCGGGGAAAGGAAAGAGAGAAGGAGGGTCCCAGTGTCCCTAAAGCTGGTTGCTAAGAATGTAGCCTGGCAGCTAGCTCTCCCTCAGACAGGGGTACAGAACAATTCTGCTCTGGAGGGCAGTGTCTCTCTTCAAGGGGGAGCCCAGGAAAACCAGGAGGCTGCCTGCTGCAGGGAAATCCCCAGAACAAGAAAAGACAGAAAGAAAAACAAACAAGCAAATACAAAATGCCCCATCTACTTTCCAGCCCAGTCTCTGTGGGAAAGCTTGGAGAGTTGACAGTGGAAACAACAGGGTTAGCGGGTGGGGGGGAAGGGGCGGTGGGGAGGGGGGCAGCTTCCACCTGCCCTCAGGCCCCAGAGAAGCTGCTATGTCTCAGGACCACAGCCCTTGAGCCCATCTTGCAGAATCTCTGTGGCACCCTCCCCCTGACCTCTCCTGCTCCAGGGACTTGTTTCATCCTCAGGGCTTTTGAAGCCAGTAGGATGCAGTTTCTCTCCAGGGTCCTGTAGGCAGGGAGCTTCTGTTCAGGAGGGCAAACTGACCAGGGAATAGAGAGCAGGTGCTTTGTGCAAGGATCAGGCATTGGGCTTAAATGTTTTCTTAAAACTATCTTTTTTACATAGTTGTGTCTCTTTAACGGGACCTGAGAGAAAGCATTCCAGTGGGATACTGACACCAGACACCTAAAATTATTTTTGGAACAAGGCTTTATACATTATAACTAACTTGATGAATGAATGAGTGAATGAATGAATGAAGTAGTGTCAGGTCACAAAAGATGGAGTGGACAAGTTGGGGCAACGGTGTTAAGAGCCTTTGTGAATCAATAAAAGTCTATTGTGTTCCTAACAGAATAGAACCTATCACTTCCTGCACTTTTTCTATGCCAGATGCTGTGCTCAATGCTGGACATTCGTTATTTCATTCAGTCCTTACAGCCGTCTTCTATAGGGAGTGGTGTTATACTCATTTTACAGATGAGGGAACTGAGGTTAAGAACCTTGGTCAAAGTAACACAGCTATTAGTGAGGGTAGACAATGTGGGAACTTGAAAACCTGTCTTTCCAACCAGTCCACCATGTCCCAAGGCCTTGTGCCGAATAGATCTTCCTTCAGCTGCATTTATCTGAGTCAGCGGGCACACACAGCCAGCACTGGTCTTGGGAACAGGGACGTGGCTGGTGGAATCATTCATGGGAAGCCCACGGTCAGCAGCCCAAAGTCTGAATTCTTGTAAGGCAGGCAGGGCAGCCAGACTACAGAATTAAGATTTCTCCCGGCTCAAAGTATACATGAGATCCAACCAGCACACAGGAATTAAGAACGTTCTTTCTGTTTTCTTTTAGGAATGTGGGTGGCAAATAAGCCAAAAGAAATAAAAATAGAAACATGGCAGGCCAGACCTCCCTAAACAGGAAAGAACAATATTTATTTGATTAATTCTGTTCCTAAACAGCAGCCCACATTACTGACACGGAGGGCGTTCCCCAACGGAGGGGTGTGTGTGTGTGTGTCTGTGTGTGTGTGAATGTGTGTGCATATGTGTACGCCCCCAAGTACATGTATACATATGTATGGATAGATAAACACACAGACCTGCCACCCACAGAGAATATTTATTCATATTATACAAGAATCAAACTGCTCTTCTTTTCCCCAATCCTGCAAGCATTAAAAATAAGTCACTTTATGTAAACATATTCAGTCTCTTGATTTACACTGGTTCTCATAAAGGCAGAGCTGCACATTTTTGAAAACTCTCTCACTTAACCACAGGAGATGGGTTATGGACACCCTCCAGATGGAGACAGGCTGCCTTACCAGGCATCATGAAAGCAAGAGTGTGATTCACAACGTTCCATCACCGCATTTATCAAGACCTTCTCTCGAAGCCCTGCAGGGCCCGTTCTGACACTCCAGGCATTGTAATGTTCCGACCTACTCTGCAGTGGAGCTACCCTGTCCTCCCCATGCCATCCTTCCCGCTGGTGCACTATTAGCTCCTGACCATTAAAGTGCATGCACCCAACCGGATTCCTGCTCAAAGTGATGCGACCTATAACCCAACGAGGCACAGTCTTGGCCTCTCTGGCTGGCAGCCGCCCCTCCCTCCTCCTTCCCATCTCTGCCTGCCTCCCTCCTCCACAGCCTGGAGCCTTGAGCTCCACACTGCTCTAAAGTGTCTGACTCCCTCCCTCCCATACCCTGCATGTGTCAGCACAGCCGGACTGCTTTCTGGCACATGCTCCTCAGACCCCTCGTTTGGGGACGAGCAAAGGGTGGTTGAGTGCACTCACTCCCCAGAGGGAGGTGGCAGGTTTCAAAGTGGCCCAGTGGCCACCTATCAGGTTGCTGCTCTTTGAAGGCTGGATGTGGGAGGGCAGGGTAAGGAATTCTCTGGCTTCTGTCACTTGGCCTTTCCATGAGGGGGTGGGGGAGGGGAGGCACTGGCTGGTGAAGCAGTTCTCAGTCTAGGCCAGGCAGCTGCAGGCACAGACTTTCTTATTCCTAGAGAAGCTTAATGGACCCAACTCTTAATGACATTCAAGAAACGCTGAAGAAACACGACTTGTCATTTTGGGTGTGCCCTGAACTTTCAGGGCATGGGTCCCTGGAGGAAGAATTTACCTCCCCCAGGAAAACAAAGAGTTCATAGAAGTTGTTCAGCCGAGCTGACTGCACCACAGGACAGAGCCTGCCATCACTTAATAAGACCTCTATTGTGTGTCTGATGAAAACACATAGAGATTTGCTTCCTCAGAGAGCCTATAATTTAGGAGGATAGTAGCTTCTCAGCAGTCCCATTCCTTTGGAAGGAACAGAGTGTTAGGTTAATGAAATACATAGACATGAAACAAACAGAATCTTCATTTTAACAAAATAAGATTGCTTGCTCGGGATTAGACTACAGAAATGAAACATGTTCTCAGCAGCCTCAGAGGTTTAGGTTAGGGGCCAATCTTGGTGTCCCTCTTGGTGGCCCACTTTGTCACTGACCCTCATCTCTATGGGGTGGCCATTATGATTCCCCTACAGAGAAGCTGAAAGTTACAGAGGTTGGTGACTTGCCCACGGTTACGTGGTTAATACTTGGCAGAGCGAGAATTTGACCCGAGATCTGTCATTTGGGTCAATGGGCCTCAGAATCACATCTTTCCTTTACATCAGAGAACTGGAAACCACAGCCCACAGGCCAGATCCAGTCCACACCTGTTTTGTATGGCCCATAAACTAAAGATAGTTTTTACACTTTCAAATCATTGGAAACAAAACAAGAAGAATATTCCATGACACACGTGCTATGAAGTTCAAGTTTCAATGTCCATCAATAAAGTGGTCCTGGGACACAGTCATGCCCATTTGTTTATGCATTGTCTCTGGCTGCTTTCCCACCTGAAAGGCGGAGTCGAGCAGCAGTGACACAGACCATTTAGGGGCCACAAGCTAAAACATGGGAGTGTCTGGACCTTTTCAGAGAAAGTTCGCTGTACCCTGAGGATACCATGGCCAGTGTGACTACAGTTTTAAAGCCCATGGGATCATAAATGGATCCTCAGGCTGCCAAGCTTGTAAAGTTGACCTGGCCACAAACAGTCCAATATTGCTCCTGCTGAGGGCGGGCAGTGATGGTACATCAGGAAGAAAACACATGTAAAACAAGAATAAACTCTGCATGTGCCTGCAGCCCCTTAGAACCATACTTGTATAGCTTTCAGAGTCTGGGAGGAGGCAAGCCCCTTTCTTTTCTTAGCCTCTGATTCCTAATTAATGAACCATGAAAACAACATGGATTTTACTTAAAGGGGATGTGCTTCAGAGAGCGAAAGCAAGTTTTACTTGTTAGGGCTCCTTCCTCACTTGTTCTGCTGATATTTTAGTATGAAGCTGCAATTTTAGACGTTGTAGCAATCGGGGCGATTCTGTGCCTACATGGCCACACTGCATTGCTCTCAGGAGGGAAACTGTCTTATGTATTGAAGGTGGGTAGCTGTTTGGTCTCAGTTAAAGAGAAATAGAAGCAGATACGCTTTTTCTTTGCATGCTGTTTTGTTCCCTTTCCTGGCCTCATTTGCACAGCCTAGACTCCTGGCTCGTATGTGAAAACAAAACAAAACAAAACAAAACAAAACACAAAACAAAACCCACATGTATCAAGATGAAAAGCGCTCTGAAGATGGATGGTGGTGTGGATTGCACAACAATGTGAGTGTACTGGATGCTACTAAACTGTACACTTAAAACAGTTCAGATGGTAAGTTTTATGCTATGTGTATTTTACCACAATTTAAAAAAACAAAACAAAACAATAACAATAACAAACACCCCCATAGGTATCAATTTTGGAAAAAGGATTTCAAAAGCTTCCAGGAAGAGGATTTTTATGTGCAATTTCAGGAACAAAATGGAAAAAAATCCACAGGGAAGGGGTTTTGAAAGATCTGAAGCTTTCTCAGAAAAAATGCGTGTGTCTGTGTGTGTGTCTGTGTGCCTGTGTACCCAAGTGCACACTTGTGTCCAGCTAATTAAATGCCCTCTATTATTGCCGTTCATATTGGAAACAAATGTTCACCAGAATTTTTCCATTTAGAATGATCTATTACTACAAAATGCCAAGCACCCTTGCAGCAGCAACAGAAACCAAAATAAAGGGTAACTGAGAAGCTCTCACAACTCTAATATCTTATGCCAGTGACAGAGGAAAGAACCACACGCGCGAGTACCTATCAAGATTCCTCTGTGGTAGAGCACACACAAAGGCTGCTGTCCCTGTCAAAGAAGGAGAGAGTTCCAAATAAGAGAAAACCACAATAGAAACCTTCTATTAGAAGTGGGATTTAGGTATGGATAGGAGTGCCAACTTCATGAAAAATCTACCTCTTCCATCAGCAGGCTATAAAATTAAAACCAACATACGTTGGATGTGGTCAAATATCTTATTTGACTCCTGTCCATTTGCCAATGTTTTTCAAAGATTAATAAGATAAAATCCCTTGAGTGTGTGCTGTGAGGACTCTGGTACTTTCTGCCAGTTTCCCCGAGCAGAGATGGTGCATGGCGGGGCTTCTGAAGGCTCCACTGTTTGGAGCGAATGTATACAATAACAACAGCTGCTTTGCGGCCCTGAGCCTGGCAGCGACGGGGTCAACAATCTCAGTGCCAACTGGCGATGACACTGGTCGTGTCAAGTGAAGCCAACGACAAAGGAACAGATGTGCTCTGTGTCTCTCAGTGCCTCCAGCAATACAGTCACTGCAGACCGGCAACGGGGATGAGCACAGAGCAGCATGGTGTGCAACTGACACCAAGTCAATCAAATGGCCACTCTCTTATCTGCTTCATCCAAACCGTGCACACCACCCAACACACACACACACACACACACACACACACACACACACACACACACCGATGCTCACTTCATAGGTTTGGAAGTTCTGGGCTTCCAAGATATGAGAAAACTCTAAATGTAACACTTAAGTGCAGGCAAGTGTGAAAGTGTTGCCAGACTGTAATAGGTCAGACCCTGCTCTGCCCTGTCCAGAGGCTCTATAAAAGGCAGGAGGGCAAAATGATGGCTACTAGGTAAAGTGCACTCCTAGAAAGAATTTATTAGGCCTCTAGGGTTATGAATGGAATGGAAGAGAATGGAATGGAATGGAATGGAGTGGGATGGAGTGCAACGAAATGAAACGAAACGAAACGAAACGAAATGAAACGAAATGAAATGAAACGAAACAAAACGAAATAAAATAAAATAAAATACAAGAACTGCTCTAATAAGTTGCCACCAATTAAAATTCTGAAGAGTTCACCTAAAATGTTGGAGCTTCAATTTCTTCTGATTTGCAAACTCTGGGTCCCTACTCCCCCCTCAATGAAACCATGAGCTGGAGGTGCATGGCGGTTGCTCCCAGAGCTTCCTATTTTTTATGGCTTGCCTGTTAATTCGCATTTGCTCCCTGCCTGGACTCTGTAGGCTTTGGGTTTGGGTCATCTGATCTATAGACATTACACTTCTGGAGGCAGGTGCCATTCGTTTTAGTTGCTCCAGCACTCAGAGCCAGCTCTTTACACACTGCCATCTCCTTGGAATCATTAAACAGTGCACATTCCACGTGCTCAGAGAGTTGACGTGACTGGACCGTGGCCTCACAGCCAGATGATGTTCTGTCCAAGGGTCAGAACCTTAGGAAATCACCTGGCTGCTGCAGATTATCAGAAACCGTTTGGGTTAGTGTGCTTCTGAGCAAAACTCTGCCTCAGTGAAGGCCGTGTCTGGGTCAGAATGCATGTGTTGAACTCCTGACTCCACAGGGCTATGTGACATGGGACAAGTGACTTCACACCTTGTCCGATTTTCCTCTTCTTTAAAATGGAGATAAAAACAGTATTTATCTCACAGAATTGTGTGCAGATTATATAAGGTAATACAGGGGCACCTGGGTGGCTGAGTCGGTTAAGCGTCTGACTTCGGCTCAGGTCATGGTCTCACTCACAGCTTGGGAATTCGAGCCCCACATCAGGCTCTCTGCTGTCAGTGCAGAGCCCTCTTCAGATCCTTTGTCTCCCTCTCTCCGCCCCTCCCTGACAGAGAGCCCTCTAGCTCTCTGTCTCTCAAAAATAAATAAACATTAAAAAACAAATAAATGATAAATACATAAACACAGACCCCACAGCACTTGGTCCATAGCTTTATTTAAAAAATTTCCCTATTATTATATCCTCAGATGCTGAGCATATCAAATTTTAAAAGTATATAGTTATTACCGGCCACTTAAAGTTCTTATATGCTGAAATACTTTAATAAGACATAAACATAAATCTCTACTATAAACCTGTTTCAAAATAATTATACTATTATGAATAAATGAAGTAAAAAAAAAAGCCAGTGGACATTTTATTCATTCTGGATCTACACTGTGCCAGAACTGGAAGTATATAGAAATCTCCCCTAATCCAGTGGATTTACAGCTTATTTTATTTATTTTTTATTTTATTTTATTAAAAAAATTTTTTTTCAACGTTTTTATTTATTTTTGGGACAGAGAGAGACAGAGCATGAACGGGGGAGGGGCAGAGAGAGAGGGAGACACAGAATCGGAAGCAGGCTCCAGGCTCTGAGCCATCAGCCCAGAGCCTGACGCGGGTCTCGAACTCCCGGACAGCGAGATCGTGACCTGGCTGAAGTCGGACGCTTAACTGACTGCGCCACCCAGGCGTCCCTACAGCTTATTTTAGTTGTAGAAACCATTTCTTCTAATGCAATCTTACACAGAAGCCATTAAGGAAAAAATATAGCAAATCTAGTTGAAGAGGAGGAAGGGTCCCAGATCCTGGCTCTGGCTTCACCCTGCATGGTCACAGAACCTGTTGCTAAGGATCGCTGATTTGGGCTATGCCCCCTCATTTTACCCGTTGGAAAACTAAGACCGTTCAGACCTCTCCACAGGTAGGAACACTCAAGTTAAGGACCAAGACTGACCTGTCACCATATCCCCAGAGCCTAGCCATATGCCTGGAGCACAGGGTCCTGGAGGTACTATGGTTTGTGTGATGGGGGTTCAACACATGAGGTGCTATGCTGAAATGGTGAGGTCTGGAAGGGATGGGCTTCTAGGGTGTGGTGATGACTGGTGCCATTGTTGGGGGGGGGCGCGACAAAAACACCATTATGGTTTAGACAGGGTATGGAGTGTAGGTATGGAGTGATTCTGGGGGAAGGGATGGGGTGGAGGAACGTGACCCTGAACTTAAGCAAACAAAAGTAGTGGGTCTGGGTGCCATCTAAGAAATCAAGATGAGGGGGCCATTCTTCAGCCTAGGCATCTTGTTGGATTCCATTTCTGCCCAGAAATTTGGGAATTGATGGTATTAGTTTCTTATTTTTATTTATTTAAATTTTTTTCTTTTTTTATGATTGAGAGAGTGAGAGAGACAAAGCATGAGCAGGGCAGGGGCAGAGAGAGAGGGAGACACAGAATTTGAAGCAGGTTTCAGGCTCTGAGCTGTCAAGCTTGAGCCCCACACGGGGCTTGAACTCACACACCGTTAGATCATGACCTGAGCCAAGTCTGAAGCTTAACCGACTGAGCTACCCAGGTGCTCCTTGATGGTATTAGTTTCAAAGTGTGATGCCTGGCCCACCTGCACCAAAATTACTTGGAAGCTTTATTAAAGATGAAGATTTCATGAGTCCTATTCCGGAACTACTGAATCAAAATTTCCAGTAGTAGAACCCATGTATATAGCCTCCGCAAGCTCCCAGGTGTTCTTGTGTGGCAAAAGTCTGAGAAGCACCATACTCCATCTCCCTGGGGCTCACCTGGTGAGCACATGAGAGCCATCTAGAGAGCTTTACTTTGCTGGAGCCCCACCCTTGGAGATTCTAATTTAATAGGCCTGGGATGGAGACTGAGAATCGAAAAGCCTTCTGAAACCTCCCCAGGTGATATGCAGCACAACAGTTTACAGGAATGCAGACTGGTGCAGCTGCTCTGGAAAACAGTGTGGAGGTTCCTCAAAGAATTAACTACCCTACGACCCAGCAATAGCCTGCTAGGAATTTACCCAAGGGATAAAGGAGTGCTGATGCACACGGGCACATGTACCCCTATGTTTATAGCAGTGCTTTCAACAATAGCCAAATTATGGAAACAACCATTCTTAACTGGTTGCCAGAGGGAAGGGAGAGCTACTGTCTCTGTGACAGGAATTACTTCTGTTCTTATAACTATATTCTAATTGGCCCTTAGGGATAAGTTGCTACTTTTCCTTTCAGTTTGTCTTGTTAACCACCCAGGCAGCAGGGAGACAAAAGTTTTCAACAAAGACCTGTCAAAACACTGTTTTGGTGAATCCTGACGTTGTTTAAAAAATAAATTGAATGCATTCACCAAGCAAACTTTAAAAATAAAGTGTATCGAGGTAGACGTGGTCTTCTAAAGTGCTTCTATTTAAGCGTACAGTTTGATGAATTTTGATATGGATATGCTCCCAGGTAACCACCACATTAAGATATGGAACATTTCTATCACCTCTGAAACCTCCCTCTTGCCCCTTTGCAGTCAAGCCCCTACCCACACCCTTGGTGCCAACCACCAACCTGCTTTCTGACACCGTGGCTTAGTTTAGACTGCTTTAGAATTTGATACAAATGGGATCAAACAGTATGTACTTTTTATGTCTGTTTTCTTTTGCTCAGCACAATGTTTTTGAGATCTGTCTGTAACATGAATTATACTACTTGCTGTTTCTTGTGTTTCAAAGGCAAGCACACAGGGCTGCAGGGCACTACTTCAAGGGCAAGTTTCTGGAGTGACGGAGGGCAGATTACTGATACAACAGGCTTGACTGTCTTATATAAGGAG
Source organism: Felis catus (assembly GCF_018350175.1). NCBI lineage: Eukaryota > Metazoa > Chordata > Mammalia > Carnivora > Felidae > Felis > Felis catus. Next base: position 50,552,204 of record NC_058380.1, read on the forward strand.
CTTGGCTAGGAAGGGGAGGAGTTTGCCACCACTCTGAGGTAACAAGCGTTTTCACTGAAGCAGGTGATTTCTGGAGGAACGAGCGCACTGGGGGAGGCAGCAGACCTGAGCTGCAGGACGTGGGGAATGAAAGAAGAAAGGGCAATGCATGGACCAAAGGCAAACATCACCTGTTAAGTAAATTTGGTCTCTGGTTTAAAAATATATTAGAGGAGGCGCCTGGGTAGCTCATTTGGGTGAACGTTTGATTCTCTATTTGGGCTCAGGTCGTGGAGCCTGCTTAAGATCCTCTCTCTCCCTCTGCCCCTTGCACACACATGTGTGTGCGCTCTGTCTCTCGTTCTCTTTCTCTCAAAAGAATATTAAAATAAAATAAAAACATACTAGAAAATTCTTTGATATTTCTCTCTTCAATAAATAGAGCATAATTGCCCTCCCCTTAAGTGTGGGCTGGACTGAATGACTCACTTCTAAGGAAAAGAAAATGGTGGAGGGGGGGTTGTTTATCACTTCTGATACTAGTCCTTAACAATATGGTGGCTTCCATCTTGTTTGCCCTCTTTGGGCTCAGCAAGCAGTTAGCACGGACCCAATGTGGTATAGTGTGAGGGGAGATCCCTCTGAGGAAGGGACAATAAAACTGCAGCTTTAAACTGCAAACTCTTGATCAGGACTCAATAGGTGAGTCAAGGGCTCAATGGTGATCAAGGGCTCACATGGATCTCTGGCCTGGTGGTGAGAAGCCAAGGCCCGCTCAAGGAACTCTAGGAAGTTCCCTTTCGAGTAGTCTGTATTTCTCTCTTTTTTTTTTTTTTCAATCCAGACCTACCTGTATGCATTTATTTTTTATTTATTGGTCCAGGTACACTCACATTCACAATGTCATAGGAATCCGTTACCACTAACATCATGGAACTAATATTGATTCATAGTATGTTATAGTACTACACTATGGCCTAACTGGCTTTGTTGGTGGCCTATATATATCTGAACTTTATGCATAAAATTATTTCATGGGAAGAGGTGTTCCTAAGACCACACAAGCCCCTAGGATAGGGACTGCCATACTCTTATCCTCATGCTTTTATGGGGTGGATGGAGCAGGTGGGTGGTGAGAGAAGACATACTGTTATATTTCAATAAATAAAACCTTCCCGCATTCAAATACCAATACTCATTTGACATCTTTTGGAGCCAAATAATCTAGTCTTATCTGGCTGGGAAATTTGAACTAGTCTAGACCACACAGAGCAGCCAAAATTTGGCAGGCTTATCTATGGGCATCAAGCCATACTGACTATTCACATCTTCATATAAACGCTCATGGAGATGAATTAATTCCTACTGTGACTGACATTCTGTAGCAATTTCCAATACCGCAGACACAATGAAGTATAATTATGATTTGGTGCCCCAGAGACCAACAGCAGTCCCGAGGTATGGAGCTGCTCTCTGAGGTGGAGGATCTGACATTGCACCGAGGGAGAAACACTAAACATATGATTTCAAGTTTTATCTATCTTTCATCTGTAAACTAGGTAGGAGAGGAGTGGCCTAGCAAAAAGAGACCATGTGAGGAGCTAAATGCCAATGTCTTACTGAGGCATCCTAGGGACAATTTTAAACATATTTGGCAGCCACTGGTGGTGGGACAGGGTATTAACAGTGTATTGTAGGAAGGAATTCTTGAAGATAAACCCTCCACCTCAGCGGTGTCCAACAGAAGGTTCCATGATGATGGAAAGGTTTACTATCTGCACTATACAAGAGCCACTAGACACATGTGGCTCTTGAGCACTTGAAACGTGGCTAGTAAGATTAAGAAACTAATTTTCATTTCAGTTCAATTTTAATTAATTTAACTTTAAGTAGCCACAAGTAGTTAGTGGCTTCTGTATTGGATGGTACGGCTCTAAGTAATGGATTAAAGGGTAGGATTCTTTAAAAGCATGAGTTTCTTGGGGCCCCTGGGTGGCTCAGTCAGTTAAGCATCTGACTTCTGATTTCAGCTCAGGTCATGATCTCACCGTTTGTGAGATCAAGCCCTGAGTCAGGCTCTGTGCTGACAGTGTGGAGCCTGCTTGGGATTCCCTCTCTCGTTCTCTCTCTCTGCCCCCTTCCCCCTCCCCCTGACACTCTCTCTCTCAAAAAAATAAACTTTAGGAAAATAAAATCATTCTTTAAAATGGAGATGCATCTTATATGACTGGCACTCAGCACAGTGTCTGCGGTATAGGTTTTCAAAAAATGTCTATTAACAGACACTCAGCAGCCAGAAGAGAACTGAGCTCATAATACAGAAAGTAGATTACAGAAGACTGAGTAGTTAGTATTTCCCAAAGGGTATTTCAAAGCTTTAGAAACACAAAACTCTCTGTAGCGAGAGGATTCCCTGATCAAATAAATCTGCACATTGTGTGCTTTAGCTGGAAGGTTAGGATTCATGTTAGGGTATTAAGGACCCCAGAACAGCTAGCTAGCTTCCTTCCTTCCTTCCTTCCTTCCTTCCTTCCTTCCTTCCTTCCTTCCTTCCACATTTATTTATTCTTGAGAGACACAGAGAGACAGAGCATGAGCAGGAGAGGTGGAGAGAGAGGGAGACACAGAATCTGAAGCAGGCTCCAGCCTCTGAGTTGTTTGTTAGCACAGAACTGACGTGGGGCTCGAACCCACGAACCACGAGACCATGACCTGAGCCGAAGTCGGACGCTCAACCGACTGAGCTACCCAGGTGCCCCCCCGCCCCAGAACAGCTTTATTAACTCACTGTTTCCCAAGTTATGTGACCATGGAACTCCCTTTCACATAACACCTTCTGACATCCCTTAGAACTAGCAGATTTGGGGAAGAATACTTTGGGATATGTTACACTAATGACAGAGGAGGAGGGGATCTTCCAGTGAACCCCTTCAAAGCAGGGACCCTGATTTTCAGCACATATTCAGCAGGTAATAAGTGTTTACTGAATGGTCTAGAAATGACTCTCTTCCATTAAAACTCAGGCAGTCTGTAACCATGCCTACTCAGCCAAGGTAAAGAGATGAGCCAGTGTGTGCTCTGTAAGCCTAGGCATTCTTGGGCTGCTATAGTGGGCATACTTACAGAACTGGAAGATAATCTGACATGTAAGCATGACACAGAAGTATGTAATGGAAAACTGGAACAGGAATAACAACAGCTATGGAAATACATATATTTGAAAACTTTTTAGTAATCTCTATGCCCAACATGGGGTTCAAACTCATCAGAGATCAAGAGTTGTATGCTCTACTAACTAAACCAGCCAGGTACCCGTGGAAATATACTAATAGCATTTTAAGACTAATTCATTGTGATTGGAATATCAACTTCCATAAAAAAGAATCAAACCAGAGATACAGGGTGGTGTAAAACAAGATGGGGCAGGGTTCCTGGGGATAGGAGAAGAGAATGGTCCTGTCTGAGGGGGGCGGGGGAAGATAATACAAGAGTCTGATTGAGACCAGGGTGGTCTTAGTTATTTAGTTACTTCCCTAGTTACTTCTGATTTCAGGCTTTGCTAATATTTTAGTAAGAAGGGTTTGGAATTAACTCTAAGTCCACATGATAATTTCAGCTAAAAATTATTTGTAGTTATTGTACATACACATATGCTTAAGTTTAATAACGTGCATATAGACCATTCCATGGTCTAGATTAATCTCTTTTCAATGAATTCCTTTTGTTATCTTTTATTTTTGTTTATTTTTATTTTATCTTGGAGAGAGAGCAAGCAGGGAAGGGGCAGAGAGAGGGAGACAGAGGATCTGAAGTGGGCCCTGCACTGACAGCAGAGAACCGTTGTGGGGCTCAAACTCAGGAACTGTGAGATCATGACCTGAGCTGATGCTGGACACTCAACTGACTGAGCCACCCAGGTGCCCCCTGCTTTTGTTCTCTTAAAACTTGAAATTAAAAAAAAAAAAAAAACCTCAAAAGTCTTTTCAGATCTAGTTGAGTAGAGGAATCTGGATGGAGGAAACTCCAACCAAAACCTTTCATCAAGATCACGGAACCGTGTGCCATGAGGTGCCCGCAGGGCTGGGCATGTTATATGCGAGTATATCTGCAGCCTTCACCACAGGCATGTTATATGTGGGTATATCTACAGCCTTCACCATGTGCTTTAGATTCACCGAGATCTTTCCCCTTCAAATTGGGGCTTCAAAAGGAAAATGTGTACATAGTGTAAAGATAAACATTACCTCAGTGTTTACAAAGATGCTTAACTCCCTACTCCAGGAGGGACCACTCCATCTCCAGGGAAAGCTTAATTGTTTAGTTCAAGGAGACTGTATGTAGTCCACCTTCAACTACAATCACAAAGTGACCTGAACCACCACTAGCTTGCTCCTTCAAGCATCACTGCAATGGCAGCTCTGTGAGGGGGGAGCAGAGGGTATGGCCAGAGAGAGCAGAGAGGACATTCAGAACCCCTGGTCCTGGGCACACAGGCCACCATGTGCAGCTTTGGTCTTTGTTGGTAAGGCCTTTGAAAGCAAAAGATTTGATTTTTCTGCTTCTCATAAAGTGATACATGTTTGTGATAGAAAACTTGAAAAGACCAAATAATTATCTATATATAATCCATATATATATATATATATATGAATAATTATATATATATATAATCCACACACATATATATATATGAAGCATTACCCATATTTCCACCAAGAGAGAACTACCCTGGACACTTTTTGCCATATTTCCTTCCTCATCTATGATTAGATGCTTCTAAAGGACATACTAATAGATATAGGATTAGAGTGATTTTCCAATACATTTTGAATCTTGTTTTTATTACTCAGTATTACATGCTGACAATTTTCCCATGGGCATCATCTTCAGCTATAATTGATCACATTTTAGGCCCTGAAATAAACCAGACCACATCTCCCCTGACCCAACCAAAAAAAGAAAAAAAAAAAAAAAACCCAAAAAACTAAAACCAGTCATCAGCCCACAGACCAGAAGCAAAACTCTCTGGATATCAGCAAAGGATGAATAAATAGAACTGACAAAGACATGTAGCTGATTTTGCCACATTCCCAGTAACTCAGTACAATGTAGTTCATTGAAATTAGTCCCACATTTCTTTGCTGTTTTTCAAACTGCCACTTTACAGTATGTTTGCCAAGGCTCTTAAAATGTTCTCAGGCTGGCACATCCACTCAGCTCTGGGCATTAAGGTTGCCCTGTACTACCACCACCAGCTGATGCTACAATGGACACACACACATACACACAGCATGTCATCTAAAATGACAAAGTCTCAGGAATGCAAACTCCAGCTGTTCTTTGGGCCGGGTGTACCCCCCTCTGCTGGCATGATGGGCTTTAAGTCACGAACTCCCCACTAAGCAAGAAGATGCCAGCCTGGACCAAAGATGACAAGGCTGGGACATGCCATGTCAAAGATCATAATCACCGTACTCAAGCTGGGGGAGACTCTTGATACGGTGTCTTTTACATCTGGGAAAACTGAGGCCCACAGAGATCACATGCCTTGCTCAGGGGCGGACAACTGCTGGCGTAGCATTAATAGTGGAAGCATCATTGTAGGGAAGGCCGAACTGCCAGACTCACAGGCTGAAGCTCTCTCTTTCTTCTTCAACGCCTGTGCCCATGTCCAAGCCATTTGGCCACAAGTCAAGGAAACTGCATGACAAGAAACACCACAGAGGACTTTGCAGAGATGACGTTTCCAAAGAAAAGTTCCTTTCAAAAGCCCACAATGGCTCTTTTGGGGAGCAGCTCTGGCTCATGTGAGAGGTTCTGCTTCTTTTTACAGACCTGATCTCATCTTGCCATGACAGGCCAACCTTGGCTACCACACTCACCCAGGCATCTACAAGGGGAGTTTAGGAATGACCTGGCCACCCCTTAGGGGAATATAAGGTCAGCATATGCTTGGGCCTACATGGCTTGTGGCGAGGACTTATAGAACAAGGCTTTCCAAATCTTTGGTCTCCAAAGTGCCCTGGTCCTAAATTATCCATTGTTAAATGGGTGGTTTTGGAGCTAAAGCCTAAAATCACTAGGTGCAAGGACCTCAATAATTAGCCAACTGGGGGAGGAGTGGGAGACTTGGTGTGACAAAATGGTAGTAATGGCAGTTAGAGATGGAGAGGAATGTAGTTTAGATACGGAGAAACAGAGGACCACACTTGTCTGAAGTAAAGGTAACAAGTGTGAGAAGTAGATAAAATAATATACGTAAAGAGCTTAATGGAATATCTGGAATTCAAGAAATGGAGCTACTGTCTATTTCTTGAAAATGCTTGTGTGCCTTGTACATACTAAGAACTCAATGGCAGGTGTGATACAATGATGCAGAAGGACTGAGGGGTGAGAATGAACAGGGCTGGGTTTATTTTCTTTCTCTGAAGCCCTCCCCTAGGATGAGTTTCATTTCCTTCTCATCTTCCTCTTACCATCTTCTCTCCTTCCTCACCCCATGCAGCAGTGGTGGGTGTAGTAGGGGCCCAGGTGGAGGCAGGAAGGGAAAACTCAAAATCTAGAGACATACCACAAAGATGGAACAGTATTACCCAAAGTTTGCTGCATGGACCATGATCTTTATGTTAACGAGTGATAACAAATGAAAAAAATTTTGCGGGAGTCAAATGTAGTTAAACTGAGTGGGTTACACAAAACTGAACCAGCTTCTTCGCTGCAGGACGTCTCAAGGTCTTTAATCTGCAATTCTACATTGTGGGTCTTCAGGGCTGGAGATGATATAGCATTTTGTAAACTTACTTGATCCAGGGAGAGAAGTCTGTTTTCACTGAGCATTACTCAAGATCAACTTTTTTTTTAAATATAGTTGGCACACAATGTCACATTATTTCAAGTATACAACATAGGGATTGCCATGCTTCTTTGTTATGCTATGCTCACTCACCATCTGTCACCATACAGAGCTATTACAGTGTCACTGAGTATATTCCCTATGCCATGCCTTTTATTCCCATGACTTCTTCATTGCAGGACTGACATTTTGAGGAATATTCTTGGCCAATACTGATCCTTAGATTTTTCTTCTTTGCTTTACTTTCCCACCTCATTGAGCTAACCTCCAATCCTAGAGAAGACACGAAGTGCTAAAAATAGTAAATCTCACATCTGAGAGTAATTGTCATCCACAGCCTTGCCGCCAGAGTGTGGTCTGGGAACCAGCAGCACGGACATCACCTGGGAGCACAATGTGCATGTTCAAGTCCCCTTCCAGGTGTACTGAATTGGAATCTACAGTTTGGCAGCATGCCCATGTGATTCACATGCAGAGTAAAGTCTGAGATGCAGACCGAGGGAGCTTGGTAGTAGGCCCTGAGCTCAATAATTCTGATTTGCTGTATCTGTGGCAAGGCCCAGGTATGTGCATTTTAAAACATAACCTCCAGAAGATTCTGATGCGCTAGCATATGGACCCCTATTAAGAAACACTGATTTAATTTAAGAGCTTCTATGGCCCAAGTGCCCTGCCGTAAGGTAAAAGAACAGCCTTGTGACAGTATTTGGCCTCACAGCTGCACCTCTGCAAGGTAGGTTCTTAACAATCACCTTCATTGTTAGAAATAAGGAAATGAAACCCTAGAGGGAGATGGAGAAGGCCCTGGACCAAGGTCACCCAGGGGTCAGCAGGTGCACGAGGGTGAGCAAGCACCCTCCTTCCTCCCCACCTCCACAACCTTCCTCCTCCTCCCTAATCAGCTTTTTATTCACCAGCTACTGCAATGCTAACAGTGCTTTCGGAGTCTGCTTTTGTTTTTAGTGAAAGACCCACAAAACACTGCTGGTTATTTGTGCTTGCTAATGATAATTCTGATCAGCTCAATTCTGTCAGCTGACTCCCCGGCTGCCAGGGGCCCACAGCAGCCTGCTTATTCAATCAGGGACTGGCCCATTTTCTAATTACCAGCATCATTTGGGCTCGTTTCCTCCAACTGTGAACTTGCTTGAGTTCAAGTCTTCTTCAGCTGTTGCATTTACATGAGAAATGGCTCATCTGTCAAGTCTGTGTCTCTGTTCACCTCCCTCTCCCTGTTGGAGACCAGATGAAATGGGTTCCCAGGCTGCCGCTGACCAGCAGGTCCCAATGGGAGCCATGAGGCAAGCCCTGCAGGGGGATGCACACACTGGCCTTGCTCACTGGGCTGGCCAGAGTGACCTCTTCCCAGCTTCTGAATTCCAAATTTCACTCCCACTCTGAGGCCAGAGAGCGTCACCAACCGTCCCAGTTTGCCAGGGATCGAGAGTTTTGCCAGGGATCGAGAGTTTTCCCAGGACATGAGACTTTTAGTGCCAAATCTGGGAGGGTTAGTCACCTGGACGCAGTAGTATGAGAGCATTCAACGCTGCCCAGGTGACCTAGCTGGAATCTAAAACAGAAAACTAACTGAAAGTTGGGGTATAGATGATGATACTAAGACTGATGATACATCCTTTCACTGCTCTGTGCCTAATTTTGCTTTTAAGTTCTATTGCTAATCCAACAGGATGAAGCTTTATTTCCAACAATGAAGAAGTGGAAGTCTGCTGGCATGTTCTGAGATAAAGGTGGCACCAAGGGAGGAATGATTGGTATACAATCTCTGTGGATGGAGGCACATCCTCAAAGTACTCTTCCTAATTCAAAACATATTATGCACTTGGTGTATACTTGGCAATATAGGCATGTGAGCATATATCCTGTATACCCCCAATTCTCAAAGAGTTGACCATCCTATGGGAGACACCAATACAAAGATGATAAACTGCATCTGTTACAAGGATACCTAGGGGATCACTAAGATGGCAAAAGGCCATGGGAGCTGGGAAGGGAGAAATGGGGTATCCTTGCTCACTATATGCCAGGGACTTTATATTCATTATCTCATTTAACAGCCAACATTCCTTAAGCCCTTACCATGTGACTAATCCATTTAATGTCTACAACAATTCAATTATTATACCCATTCTAGGAGTGAGGAAAATGAGGCTTTGAGAAATCAACTACTTGCTGAAGATTGCAAGTTAGTAAATGAAGAGTTGGAACCCAGAGAGACTGAGTCTGGTGTTAGGCACTGAAGTTGAATCTCCTCCCCTGTGGGGTGCTGGACACTCCGTAAACATCAGATGAAAGCTACAAGGTAGTCTCTGGGAACAGACAAGTACAGCTGTCCATGGTGGATGCAGAGCAGAGAGGAACCTGAGGTGGGGTCTCTGAGTTCTACACTCATGCAATCCCAAGGCATGATATCGGAAATGTCCCACTGGAGATGTGGGAACTCAGAACGCTGGTGTTCTAAAAGAAGCTGGCTGCTCAAATGTTGCCTTTCTGGCCTTTTGCTGCATTAGATCCTAAAGAATGCACACTAGAATGTGAAGCCAAAATGCCTGACTTGCTTACCATTTTGCAAGGGCTTGAAGATGAGTGTGTCATTATTTTACATTTTTTAGTTTGTAGCTATAAGTTCTTCAAAGCATACCCTTCTTATGAACATCTGAGTAACTTGTGTTGCACATACAGGGTACCTGATATATGCAAATTAAATAAAAATGTGTTGATCTGAAATACTATGATTGATTTTAATATGTTCATTGCTACAGTCAACTTAGAAGTTAGGTGTTCTAGCATTATCAACTACTGAAAGTGCTCCTATCAGTAAAAACAGTCCAAAAGTACAGTATTCTTAGTGGATACTGGACTATGCTAAGTATCCAGAGCCCGATATTATATAATTATAATTATTTTTTTAAAGTTTATTTACTTATTTTGAGACAGAGATCATGGGAGTGGGGGGGGGCAGAAGGAGGGAGGGAAGGAGAGAGAGGGATTGGGAGAGACAGAGAGAGAGAGAGAGAGAGAGACAGAGAGAGAGAGAGAGACAGAGAAAGAGAGAGACTATCTTAAGCAGACTCCTTGCTGTCAGTGCAGAGCCTGATGCAGAGCTCAATTCCATGACCCAGAATTCAAGAGTCAGACGCTCAACCCACTGACCCACCCAGGTGCCCCTATAATTACTGTCCTTAGAAACGTTCTCAGTATCTTTTTCTGTTAACTTTATAGGCTTTGGTTTGTGTAAAATGAACACATAATTTCAGACAATTAGGCATGAAAAACATTTGTTAATATGTAAAAGCATTAAAGTTAATTACCCTGCAATTATAATTAAGAAAGCATAAAGGTAGGAAGGATTCTGTTTCAAGCAAGATTTAAAGAAATAAAAGGTTCTAGGGGAAAAACTGATAACCCTTCTTCCTCACTTCCATTATTAACAATTCCTGGCTAACCCTGAGTCAGTCTTCCCTATGCCTCCAAAGAGGCTCTCGTCTGGAACACTGAGCTGTTTGGAGCCTTTCTGTGACTCTCACTTCAGTCAGCTCCTGGTACTGCCAGGTGTTAGAATCCCTGGGGCTCTTCCTCAGTTACTGAAAATTATAGTTTTTTGATGGCTAAGAAAGGCTGGCTGGCGCTCAGCTTAGTCTTACAACGGCCTTTATGCTTTTGTACGTAAAGAAGAAACTGACTGTTGCTTCTATCCAGCTGTTTCTGCTCCTTTGAGGCAGTGAAACCGGCACAGTGAGTGCTTTGGGGAGCCTCTTCCTTCTGGTGGACCTTCGGGGGAAGGTATTTCCCCTGACGGTTTCTCCACCCTCTTGGTTTCCGTGGCCTGGAGTCCCTCTTTCCTTTGTCCTTGACATTTTCTAAATTAGCTTTGTCAACTCTTTCCAGCCTTTTAACTTCCTTGAGCTGTTTGCACACCTTTTCTTCTTGTACTGTTTACCCACAGCTGCCTTTACAGGACAAAGTAGGAGAAGTTCAATCGTGAAGCATTTCAGCTTCTTTCCACACTACTTGCCCAACTGAATTCAGAGACAACCGAGTTCCTGCCCCCAAGAACTTTCGAGAAAACTGTTGTAAAAGAAAATGAATAAGATGAGCACTTCTGTAGCCAATAATATATCTTATTTGTGTCCAGAAAGTCCTGTTTTGTTCCAGAACTCCCAGATTTCAAGTTGAGAAACTCTAAAGGTGATATATCAATTTCTTTTCCAGATACAGATACTGTACCATATTAAACATCTCTCTCTCTCTCTCTCTCTCTCTCTCTCTCTCTCTCTCTCTCTCTCTCTCTCTCTTTTTGTATTTTTGATTCTTTAACAACAGAGCCTTGCTGACCCCGGAGGGACTGCCCCTCCCAGGGCTAGCCAATTCCTATATGTAGTAAACAACTCACCCTCCAGCTGTTTACTCCCCAACCAATACAAACCAATCAATCCAGAGGCCACAGCCCCAACCACCTCCCCTATGCCTCTCACCCTTAGGGCTATTACTGCCTTCCACAAATCACCCCAGATCCAGGTACCACACAACTAAGGCAGACCCTAATCCCCAGGGCCTCCTGAAATTATTCAGATTAGTCAATTCTAATCTTGCTTAGCTTGGCTCACCTGTTCCTTCCCAGAGAAACCCCAATAAAGGCTTTTGCCCCCATTTTCTCTGTTTCCCCTGCCTCTAACCAACCCTGGTGGCTCCCCCACCATGCCTTGCCCTGCCCCCCACCTTGACATGGTGTGTGCCCCTTGCCTACTGATCTGTGAGTGTAACACTCTATCTTTCCAATGGCAGTTGTTTCCTGATCTGTTGGCCTCACCATACATAAATAACAACAAAACCTATACTTAAAAAACATGTACATAAAGAGAAAGGAAGATGGACTAGCAAAAGACCATAGCCTGGGCCCTGTGTTGGTCATTATTCAAATGGACTTGGAAGAAAGTTAGTTGCAAAACTGCCATTTTTAATGTTTTAAGAAGAAAGTGTGATTTTAGTATAAAGCTCTGTATTTACGGGATAAGTACTCAGTAGAGCCAACTAGAAATAGCTGTGATGAGGGCATCCACATTAAGACACTACGTGTTACAAAAGATGTTGAGGATTTCAAGGGTCCTTGACTTCTAAAGCACAGACTGAGTCCAACTATAAAAACACCTTATGAAGAAAACACAAGGAATTCCCATTCACCTAAACAATAACTGTTGTTTCTTAAATCAAATGTTCTGGATTTTAATATATCCCAGGAGATTCAGTACGAAAAGCAAAGCCCTTCAGATACTGTATTCTCATCTGGAGCTTACTTCTGTCGCCATTTCTGGAGTCCAAGGGCTTACTTCTGTCTCTGTCTCTGGAGTCCAAGCACTGACTTCTGTCTCTGTCTCTGGAGTCAAAGCACTTAGTTCCATCTCTGTCTCTGGTGTCCAAGCACTGACTTCTGTCTCTGTCTCTGGAGTCAAAGCGCTTAGTTCTGTCTCTAATTCTGTAGTCAAAGTGCTTACTTTTCTGTCTTACTCTTTGGAGTCAAAGTGCTTACTTTTCTGTCTCACTCTCTGGAGTCAAAGCTACTCGCAGGTAGTTTTGCTTGACTTGGCATGCCTAGCAGCAAACAGCAGGTGCTAAATATGTGTTTACTGATTAAAGGAATGTTTCTGGTTATCTTTGAATGGATAATATGAGAGATCAAAGATGCTCATTTAAGGGAGTAAGTAGATAGGTGGCTGGTTTGGGAGCTGAGAATTAAAGCTACTCCCTCGAGCCCAAACTACTACAATCCTACTACATTCTGCCACTATAATCCCACTACAAACCACTATGTGGTTTACTACACTGGGTGCTGTGGACATCTTGGCATCTCCTGCTCCTGAAGCTGACCTCTAACTCCTGTCTAATGCTGTAGGCCTCTGGCTGATGGCTTATCATGAATGAGCATTTTGCATGGGTTTGTCAGTGTGCTGGGACAAAAGGCTGAGCTCCTAGAAGTAGCATGGTGACACTTACCAAAGGCTCTAGCTCCTTGCGGTCTATGAGGTTCATCTCTGTGACGAAGTAATAGAAGTGCTTGTAGCAGGTGTTGACATGGGCCTCCGCGCCCATCACAATGACCCGGTCAAAGTGGTGGATGTAGACGTGGACGAAGACTCGGAAAAGGCGGCACAGGATCTTCTTGCAGATCTGAAGGAAGTTCTTTGGGAAGGGAACACCTAGAGAAGTTAAAAAAAAAAAGAAAAAAAAAAAAGGAGAACAAAGCCATGATGGGAAAGCTCTGATAGCCCAGGAGCACATGTGTGAAGCTGGAGAGCATCCTGGACCTGAGCTCCCTGGCCAGCCTACAGATGCCTGCTCTCCACGGGTGGCTGTGTCGGATCCTGCCTAAAAAAAAGTGGCTGAAATGCTGTTGTATTTAAATGCCAACAATGACCAGGAAGAGACCAAAAAATGAACGAACAGGGCCAGGTTGGTTTCTTTACCTAAATGTATGGGTGTGTATATATCTGTATATATCTATATATCTATATCTATAGCTATCTATATCTATCTATAATATATCTGTATATATCTGTATATATAATGTGTGTATATACATTGCTTATATTTATATAAAAATATTCATTTTTACATACAAATGTGTGCTCTCCCTTCTTGTGTTTTTCCCCCACTTGATAGAGCACAAGAAAGTTCATCTTCCTCTTACATTAACATAAAGAAAACCAGCAGGAGGAGGGGAATGCTCCAAGGAGACAAGCGCTCCCTGACACATCATGATGGGGGCGGGGCCTTGAGCACTGTAGTAAATTGAAAACACCTTCTCCTCAGAGGGAGCTGCTGTGCCAAAACTCCCGCCAAGGGTGGCCGTGTGAGAACTCCTGAGTTTTCAAGATAATTCAGAAATTTGGAGTGCTATGTGAATTTGCTGCATTTTTAAAACATCAGCAATTAAAGTTTTACAGAAATACCAACGGTCAACACAAGACATCTTTCTAGCTTAATTTCGCCTACAGGCTACCAGTGTGCAGATTCTGATCCAAATTTCTCCTGAGATTCACTGTTTCTGAGGTGGGCAAATGCAGCAAACTCCATAGACACTTTGCATTACTTATTACCGCTTCATCCCCTTGTGGAAGGTAAGAGTGGGTTATGTGGCCAGAGGAGACACCCAGATTTCCTGTTCGATGGCCACTACTGCTGTCTGGTCAGAGCAACACACAGCAGGATCCACAAGCCCACTTCCTTTCCCCCTCTTAAACACTGTTTAAACTCTTGTTATTTACACTGTCCTAAAATGGTGACAAGTCTGTTGTAAGTCCAATAGACTTTGATTTCCTGCTCTGCAACTTTTCTATCTGTATCACCACAGGCAAGATACATAATCTCTCTGAGCTTCAGTTTTGCCATATGTAAGTAAAAGTTGCGACAGTTGTGAGGATTCGATACAGGTACAATTTCCAGTGGCTGTCAAGAATGAGGAGTGGTACTCATGCAATTTTGGTTTCTCATCTATAAAAGAAGGATCATAATAAAGCCTTCCTTGCATGCGTTGGAAGGTGCTAACATGAGTAAAATCCTTCGACAGTGCCTAGAACAGAGTAAGAACTCACCAAATGGGAATGGCCCCCTTCTCTCTGCACTACAGTGAGGGTCTGGAGCACCTCGCTGTTGTTATAAGGAATACGTTACCTTTCTCAAGAAAAGGTAGACATGGCAACCAGCCTTTCATCAGAATTGGAGAGTGTGCTCAGGATGTGGCCCTGGTCCCTAGGAAGCCTGGAATTTTGTTCTCTGTTCTTCCACAGGGTCCCAGTGGCAGCTGTCTGGTGAGATACTCTGTAATGGGATCACCTGGGACGCCCAGGACACGATGGGAGAGACAGAACATGACTGGCAGCTGGTAGAGGCAAGATCTGTCTCCCTGGGGCCCGGCACTCTTACCTGCTTTTCTTCAAAAACAAAGTGGGACCTATCAAATGAACCCAGGGAGAGACTCAGGCATAGCGTGACAGCTGTCTGGGCAACAGATGCTGGGATTTAGGGATGGAGGTGAGGTACAGCTGGGAAGGAGGTGGTGGGCAAACCCTCGCAGAAATTATGGGTGGTTTTCTAGGCTGAGGAGAGGCCAGCAGAAAGCACTGTTGCCAGGCTGCGGAAGGTTCTGGAGTCTTCAAAGAAGCTCAAGTCCCAGAGATGATGGAATCCCCTCCAAGTGTGTTCCCATGAGAAGGGGAGCCCTGTAACCCACAGAGTGACAATACCAACGGCTGACATATTTTTCCTTTACAACCTATCTGCAAAGTAGGCTTTACTACCTATATGTCATGGATGGCTAACACTGAAGCTCTGAAGCACAGATTGACTTGCCCCAGGCTATTTAGCTAAAAAGTGGCAGGGCTGGGATTTGGACCAAGACAGCTTGATTCTAAACACCAAAAGATCTGGTTAAGTTTGGAGTATAACTCTCTACCAAGGATAGAGGCATAGCTCGACTGCTAAGTGAAACAAGGCATCCAAAGGTTACTCTTTGGTGGTACAGAAATATGACTTAAAAAAAGAAAAGTGGTGGAGAGAGAGAGAGAGAGAAGTTTGAAAGAAGTCCACATCGCTGGCAGCCACAGATTCAAGGGGATAAGAGGAAGGCTAATTAATACACTCCGCTGCCTTCAAGGAGAAATGTGTTTTCTCTGCCCATGCCTTGGGACTGGGGATCTGGGACTAATAGTAAAAGCCAACATCAACTGAGCACTTACTGTGTTGTAGGAACTAAGCCAAGAGATTTACACAGATTAGCTGATTAAGTTTGCAGAACAAGACTTGAAGACAGGTACTATTATTATTGTTTTCTCATCTTTGAGATGGAAACAGACTCAGAAAATTAAGTAGCTGCCCAAGGTCATTCAGCTGGCAAACAGTAGAGGAGGGGTCTGGACCCAGGTTTGTCCAACCCTAAAGCCCAGGACCACCCTGAAAACCTGAGATACTGCTCTGGGGCTCCAACACACACCTGCAGCTCTGTGGCCCTTCCTTTCTGGGTGGCCTGAACCCCCTCCAGTGGGTTTATCTTTCACATCCCCTGCCTCCAGTCTCCGTGGAGGCTCACCAGCTGCTAGAGAACATGGGGAGTCTTAGCTGTGTCAGTGCATCTGCTTGACCAGCCCCAGGCCCCACACACTGACTCAGAGGTAAAGCCAACTATTGGGCATACTGAGGATGTTCATGGCAATTGCTAGGTGTCTCTAGATGGTCCCCAGTTTGCCATATTCCCCCCATTCCTATTCTGCTCAGTTCTGAATTCCTGGTGCTACCTTCCATTCCATACCTGGTCTCTGGCCTTGCTTTTGTTCTCAAAGTTGGTTTGCCTCTATCTCTCCCTTTTGGGATATGGCTGGAAATTATCTTGAGAATAGTTGAGTTGCTTTGAGAATCTGCAAGGTCTACTTTTAAAGTCCTGGCCCTACAATTTACTAGCTGTATAGGCAGGTTACTTCACTCTTCTGGATTATAAAATAAAGACATTTGCTTTGCAGTGTCCTTATACTAGTATCTGTACTGTAATGGGTATGTAGTGGGAACTTTTGTACTAAGTTCTATTTTTTAATTTCTCACCTGAATTCCTCGGGACTCTAGCAGCTTAGTTGGATCTGACCCTTCCACCATTCCCTCCCTTACACGCAATTCATTATTCAAAAGTGAACATT
The DNA here is from genome assembly GCF_018350175.1 of Felis catus. NCBI lineage: Eukaryota > Metazoa > Chordata > Mammalia > Carnivora > Felidae > Felis > Felis catus. The sequence continues at coordinate 50,568,734 of NC_058380.1, forward strand.
GCAAATGGTTCAAGTCAGGACGTGCTCAGCATGTACCAGTCACCTCAGGCCAACTCTGGAAGCTGACAAGTCCTGGACTGAGAGTTCTAGGGAGCCCAGAAACCCCAGTGAGTTCTCTGCTGCACCAGAGATAAAATTTCAGTTCACAGAGCATGGGATTAAGAGTAAGAAAGCTACACAGCAGTTGGGAAATTCATTCCATAATATCTATGGTTCAGGGGCCACTCCTATAGTTTGTGTAATATTTTAGCTGTTTCCCCCCCTTCTCTTCAGCCTTCCAGGTGTTCAGATTTGTGTGTGTGTGTGCATATGTACGTATGTGTGTATATTTGTGGATATATGTGTGCATGTGTATATGTATGTATGTGTGTATATGTGTGAGTGTATGTGTGTTACATGTACGAATCTGTGTGTTTATATGTGTGTACGTACACGTATGCATATGTCTGTGTGGCATGTATGTCTGTGTGTTTTAAACAAGCCTTCAGAAGGTGGGAGGTAGAAGAGACCACTCCCTTTGATGTAGAGAACTGGATGTCTAACCCTTTGGTGGACTCTGCAACTATCTCACCCTGTGTAACTGGCTTCATGGCAGCAAGATAGGGCAAGACTCAGCCCTGCTGATCCACTCCCTTCCTTGACAGGCCCCAGATGGGCCAGATCATGAAAAGTGATCCATCTGAGGGTTTTTGTCTTCATGGGGCTGCTAAGACGTATCCAATTTCCAAAGGAGCCAAGGAAAGGGCTCCTTGGCCAAGGAGCCAAAGGAAAGGGATCCTTGGGTGATGCCTGATACATATGTGTGTGAAGTCCTTTAGTCCCGGGACATCCTGAGCAGTGATATTATTGTTGCAGCTTTGTTTTTAACTGAGGCTTAGCTCAGTGAAAGTACTTGCTCCTAGCCTCATAGCTAAAAGGAGATAATGATTTGGCTCTAAAATCAGGTCTTTTCTTCTGCATCCTGTTACTGAGGGCTCCATGGTAGCAGGGAACAGATCACCATTTTATGACCTGCACTTAGCTCAGTACCTGGCTTATGGAAGGAGCTTGGAAAATGTGTGTTTGCTTGCTTTAAATGCATACAGTCCAGCAATAGGAAGAATGAAAGGCCAATGAATCATCACAAACGGATGCTGGGCTTGTTATAATGATGGCTGGCAGCTGAGGGGGCTGTACACTGGCTGGGTCTGGGCAAAGGGCTATGTGGACATGTGGCACCACTGATCCAGCTCAGGACCACATTCAACCTTCTGTCCCTCTGCTTCTCTTGCGTGTGTGAGATATTATGCACCCTTCACTTTAGTATTTCCCAAGCCATGTTTTGAAAATCACTAATCTTGGGAGATCCTTGGTTAAAAAAAGAGGATCATGAGATCAAATGTATTTGCAAAAATGCTGCTTTTGGGGTGCCTGGGTGGCTCAGTGGTTAAATGTCTGACTTATCTCATGGTTCATGAATTCGAGCGCCACGTTGGGCTCTGTGCTGATAGCTCAGAGCTTGGAGCCCTCTTTGGATTCTGTGTCTCCCTCTCTCTCTGCCCCTCCCCCACGCTCTCTTTAAAATAAATATTAAAAAAAAATTTTAAATGCTGTTTTCATAGAGGTTTACAATGTATCTCCGCAAAATAAAGGATCTGAGAATTCCTGTAGGAAAAAGTCCTATTTTACTCTAAACTGCTCCCCCCGCCCCATAATATCTACTGGTTTAAAATACAGTCTGTAATCATACTCCCCAGCTTTCATTTCTATGTCACTCTACCTTCTATTCACAAGGTAGTCATGTGCAAACAGTCCCTCTAAGCCTCAGTTTCCCCATCCAGAAAGAAACAGGGATGTTAATGTTGTCTGTAGCTCATGAGGTTGTTGTGAAGGTTAAACACACACACTTAAAAAAGGTTTTGCCTAATGCGTTGCAGGTAGTAAGCACCCTCTTGTGAACTGTTACTTTTAGTATCCCATAGACCCAAAGTTCTTTGGAAGACACTTTGGGATTAAATTCCTCCTGCATATTTATTTTCATGAGGGCAGCTTGGGCATTAACACATCAGTTCTGAACTTACAAAGAACTCACAGTGGCAAGTACTCAATTAAGCACTGAGTTACATTCTGCCTTATATTATCTTCTACAAGTTTCTCATATTTATGTCTCATATTATTGTAAGCTCCCTGAACAAAGGGATTGTTTTAAATTCTGAGTCTGCTTTTAAAAGTACCTGGCACAGACCTAGGTAGGGAATACTTATCAATCAAAAGTGAATCATAAAAGAGCAGTGATTTTATTTAGTCAAGATGTGACTCTATCATTTCCTATTTGGGGGAGGAAAAAAGCCTACAGCAGAACAACAGTGTTTTGCCAGGGTCTTGACAAGGTCCTGACATGGGAAGCTTCACGCTGCCTTTGGTGAAAAGGGAGGAGAACTCTGTGATAAGAACATTTTGATTTCAACAAGGAGGTGGGAAGAAAAAAATCTGAAACTCCTCTTTTCTTATCATTAAAACCTCCCTTATTTGCCTTTCAATAAATTTTTTCAGGTGCTGATAATTTTCAGTTACTGTACTCAATTAGAAAGTTAATGCTAGACAATATTAACCAGTAGTCTTAACTGAAGTAGATTGCACGTCTGAAGGGTTTGGAGTTAAACTATGACTAGTCTTATTATAAACCAGATAAGCCATGTGACCACAATCCCAGACAGATATGTACTAATTGATAAAGAAAACAACCTTTGATCAGAAGGTCTCTAAATTATTTGCAATCACTGATTGAGTCTCAGGGCAATCTCTTTCACCACCCCACCCCGAGCCACATCCCAGGACTCTCAGATTCAAGCTGGGGAATTTCATACTCTAAGAAGTTATCCCCAAATGAGAAGATGTGTTCGGAAGAGTGTTCTCTACAGAAGTGATACACACACACACCACACGCACAACCTTGGACCTGGATGATCTTGGGTCATGTGATGGAGTTGGGTCTCTGCAAATGGGTCAGTACTGAAATTAAGTTGGTGAACCTAAAACAGGGCCATGCTGAGCCCAGATTCCAGAGGGAGCTGAGGCAAAATGCCTGGGCAGAGGTCAGAATCCCAAGCCAATCACTTGTATGTGCTTCCCTCAGGAATTTGCTCAACAATTAGACTCAAATCAAGACTGGAGTTTGCTGGATGATCAGGCCAAGCAGGAGGCTGAGCCAGACAGGAGGGATGAAGGCAGAGGGTAAGGTGAGACTGGGGGGCCTGGACTCTCCTGAAGGCCTGACAGGCAGCCCCCAGCCCTGCCTCTGCTGCTCAGGAAGATGTGGTGCTCGGCAGGGAACCAGCATCTGACAGAGTCCTGCAGAGTTTATGAATGTGCCTAACCACAACTTTCTGATCTCCAAACCACAGTCAGTATGAGAGCTAAATCGAGCATGGAATATAATAATTTCTCTGGGGCCCCATGTGGATTTGCCTTTTATCTCGGACTTAGTAAATCTCCTTTCTCCCAAACAAAATTTAATAAAAAATTCCAGTAATTTCTGAGCTTCAATCCATTTTCTTCCTTCCTCCCCCCTCCTCTCCCTTCCCTTGCACTGTTAAGCAGATGCCCCATTCAATCCTTCCTTTTAGAAAACCCCTGAAAGAAAATAAACTATCTAAATGGCCTATGTTTTCTCTTTTGTTCTGTTATGGAAGCTGCAAAAGAAAAGAGTCCCTCAGAGAATGCAGAAATGCTTTGGATAACAGGGCCACAGATTGAAGACAAAGGTCCCAAACTCAAGACCCAGGTGAAAGCTTCTGTGCTAGCTATAGCACATTCCTGTTCTGTTTTCTATCTTTTAAGAGAATGTCCAATGCTTGGGGAGGAGACTCTGGTCCACGATCACACTGGGCTGGACCCGGACTATGGAGATGTAGCAAGTAAGGGCTAAGAGGTTGTCTCCAGGGACAGCAGAGAACTTTCCTCAAACATCCCAGGTTCCATAAGTAATTGGCAGATATTCCAGCCTGTCATTTATTTTGTTAATGCCTCTACTTCCTAAGAGTTCAGCTCAAAGACTTCCATCATCTCCAGCCTCAGGTTGTCTGCCATCTGCTGAACCTTCCTGAGCACAGATCCCACATGGTAATTCCATACTTCTCTGTGGACCCTGACTCAGGTCTGCCTTCTCTCCTAGACCGTACCCTCCCTGAGGGTCCTTGCAGCCGATCCTCGGTGCCTGGCAGGGAGCCTGGAGTGGGCTCACCATGTAACCAATAGTTGCCAAGTGCTGGACCCAGAGCTGAACTCTTAAGCCACATGCTGACCCTGAAATCAAAGCTCAGAAAGGCGAGGGGACTGACTGGTTGGGATTTCAAACTAGGCTGTGATGAAAAGGGGTCTGAAGTCCAGCCTCTGATTCTGGAGCCTGTGCTCTTTCCACTCGGCCAGGATACTCGATGGGGTGTTCTCACAGCTCCTTTCGTCTCTTTCATCCAACTGGAGAAACTGGAGAGGCAAAGCTTGTTAAAAGACGAAGGTGGAAGGCGGAGGTTTGTCTCTTACTTCTCCAAATGCATGTGTCGTCCAGCATTAAGAACTGTGGCTAAGGTATCTGGTTCTGGTGCCCATCAGACTTGGGTTCACATTCTAGCTGGGAAACTTCCGGGCTGCTTGCTCTTGAGCAAGTTTGCGAATGAAAAGGCTCATTTCCTCATCTGAGAAATGGGGATAATTAGACCTAGGTGTCTGTGAGATTGTGAGGGTTAAACAGGGAGCACCCGGTAACTAACAGAACAGCCGGCGTTAACAGCTGTTAGGAAACTTCGGCTCTTCTTCATCAAAGCCCAGGGTGCAGGGGAAGGACAAATGAAACAGGACAGATGAAGTCACCTTTTCTTCAAAGGGCAAACTCTCCTGGAAAGTGGATCTGGGGAACATCCTGTGAGTTGTCTAAGGAGTTTCCACATGGCACAAGATGAAACCTAATGTTCTGGCCCATCCTTTTGGGACCCCTGATAGCACACAAATGACAACAACCAGAAATGCCCACAACTCCCCTTAACACTCCCTTAACTCCAGAAATGCCCCCAACTCCCGTCACTCACGTCTGAGGGCATTTGTGCTGTCCTTTTTGTCTTTGGGGTTCAGTAACCGAAGAGTGCATGGATGAAAATCCCTGCACAAGCCATAGAATTCCCTCATTCTCAATAGTTCCTGAAGAAAAACAACATCCCACACACGTGGGAAAAGAAAACAGACCTCCTCTGGCAGCGTGGCCGAGAACATACCATTTCCCAAACACTTGCAAAACAAAATGCAATTGGATCACGAGGAAAACAAACAGCGAAAAAAACCTCATAACACAGATCTGTTTCTTACAAATACACATCCTCCTCCTCTTAGCTTCCGCCCTGCTGCCTGCCCATTGCATCACCGTTCTCCCGCCTCCTAAATGTATCTACATATTGATCTAAAGAAGCCCCATGTGCTCGGGCTCAGGCTGATCAAAAGTCAGCTGCAGAGGACTGACTCCTTGAAGCAGATGTTTTGTGTTATCTCTGTGCGTTCCTCAAGAAAGTGTCTGTTCGTCATGCCAAGCAAAACAATCCCGTGTAGCAAGACTTTGTTCCTCTGCCTTAAAAAAAATAAAGTCCCCAAACAAGCTGACAGCTGCAAATGGTTAGAAATAAACTGGCTACTACCCTGTTCCCCAACTCCCTTTGCCCTTCCCCAGTGCCCCCTGTGTTGCCCTCTGACCTACCACCACAGTGGTTGGACCAAAGGAAAATAGACTAGCATGTGATTATATGTTCTAAACAGATTGTTAATTCTTTCAGACATGCCATTTTGCCAGGCAGAGGAAGTGCTGTTTCAGCCACCCAAAGGAGCGACTGTAAATACAATGTGCCTGCCTCCCACACTTCCCTCTTCTCCCCATGTCACTTCCCTACTGCCAGAGGCTGTTCCTTATCTGCCCATTCATCTCCAGGATGTCTGCCTTCACCCTCTGCCATCGCAGCATGGAGGTGGAAGTAGACTGAGAAAGACCCAGGAAATCCTGAGGAAGATGCTCATTCACTACAGAAAGGCAATAAAAGCCGTAAAAAACAAACTGTAGCTAGTTCAGATGTGCTGAATTTGCTGAAAATCAAATGGGGCCAAATGGGGTGGAGTGAGAACAAGATGATAATCAACTTCATTAGTACTAGAAAGTCAGACAGAAGTACCTGCACTTTGATCATGATCGCCAGTTGGAATCTGAAAATGACTCTGCCTTCTTGTCATGGATGATGTACTATGAGCATCATCACAAATAACACTTTCCTTTATTCACCAGCAGATTCATTTTTCCATGATGTGATGAAGGGCAGTTAATCCCAAATCTTGTCTGAAGAGTTCTCCCTCCACCTCTACCACCACTTCTCTAGCTCAAGCCACCATCATTTCCTGCCTGGTTTGCTGGAGCTTCTCCCCTCTACTCTTGGATTTTTTCTAATCTCCCACCGGGCAGGCAGACAATTTTCCTACTATGCAAATCTAACCAAGCCATCCACCTTTTTGCATTAACCTCTAAAGCAGCTTCCTACTGCTTTAAGGTAATATCAGAGCTATTTAACACAGCAAGCAAGACCCTCTACGGTTTCAACTTTGTTTATCTCTCCATCATCACTTCTGGAGCCTCCTAATTTGTATATAATACTCCACTCTTCTGGAGCTAAGATCCTCTTCTGCTCACTCTGGGAGTTGCCTCATACTGAAGAGTTGGCAGCTGGAAACCCTCTTCTTCAACTTCCCCTTCTCGTCTGGCTAACTCCCATTTGTTATTCAAGGCTCAACTCCATCATCACTTCCTCTAGGATATCCTCCTTGTCCACCTAACCCAGTCAAGTCAGGCATATCATGACGCCCTGTACTTCTCCTATGACCATACTTGCTACATTATAATTGTCCATTTTTTAAGTCTCCCCTGGACTGAAAATTTTGTACTGTCAGGGAATGTACTTTTACCTTTCTTGTTCACAGTTATCCCTGGCATCAAATGCATACCAGAACATGGTGGTCTTAGTGAGTATCTGTAGAGTGAATACATGAACAAATGACCATGTAAAGTGTGGGTGGTGAAAACTTCTGCTTGGGTTGCCTTTGCTTTTCCCATCCCCAAGCAGTGGCCTTGAGTTACTGCCTGAAAACTCTTGCTCTGTGGAAAGTTTCCCCGGGGGAATTGAAAAACAGGCCCATGTTTAACCTTGTCATGTCTGAAGTTATAAGGCTTCAGTGAAAGCTGATACTTGTATCTCTTCATACTTGGCAGATCACAAAGAGAAATGCATTTTTCTATCAGGTTTTCACTCATAAAGAGAAAGAAGCAAGCCCTCAAACCGTATTGTATATTTGTACTGAAGTGCGTATTTTCATATAAATAGAAAAGTGCCAGACAGGTAGTTTTCCAAATTTAGCAAAGTCAGAAATAAGCCAGGATTGACTGACAAATACTCCTGATACATGACAGGGGTAAGCAGGGGACAGGGAGAAGACAGCAAAGCAACAGATCCTTTTTGCAAAGGGTGGGCAGATCTAGAAAGAATGATGACTGGAACCCACTTTAAGGAGTGCTTTGCAGAGCCACAAGGCAACAGTGACCAGGAAGAAATTAATCTGAGGTAGGGGTGTGACTGTTGGGGGGTTTTCTCCAGACAAAAAGAGTCTAAGAAAAGGACACTTGGCCAAAAACATTCAGGGCAGACTCTGCCTGCAAAGACCCTTGAAGCCTGAAGCTGAGGGGAAAATGCCAAGTGGACGCAGATGACTCTTTACACCTGAGCTGGAGGGGTGAAGGCAGGGACTGAGCAAGAAATGGTGAGTCACTGTATTCGCATGTAAGAGCCAATGAGGGTGAACCAGTAAGAGAGGGGTCAAACCAGAAATAGAGCTCTGATACTTGATCTCTGGGATCCAAGTTCAGCTAAAATCACAGACTAAGCTGTGTATCTGTAAATTACCTACTGGAATACAGTCTGAACCAGGAATCACAAAATCGAATGCCTTCAAGGGTCAGAAAGAAAAAAGAAGAGTATAGTCGGCTGGGTGTAATAAGATAGTGAGCAGTGCGTACAGTGACAACCCGAGAGGGCTCTAGGCAGGAAAGGACAAGAGCCCCTCTGCCTCAGCTGACTGCTGTTGAGGGGGTATATGGGTCTAGGACTGCCCGATCTTCTAGGAGCCTAGATTCCAATGTGGAATCTGTTTATAGTTAAATGTTGGTGGTTAATTCAGAAACATTAAAAATTTTAACATTTCATTTATTAATGTTATTTATTTTTACATAGTTAGCTTGGAAAAGCTGACTTTCTATAAGATGACAGCTTAATTTTTAAAGATTTACACTAAAAAATGTAAAATGCTCTGGTAGTAATGAGCTACAGCAATGAGCACACAACAGCCATATCTTAGCTTCTTTTTTTTTAAGTTTATTTATTTTAGAGAGAGAGAGTGTGTGCACACAGGTTGGGGAGGGGTAGAGAAAGGGAGAGAGAGAATCCAAGGCAGGCTCTGCACTATCAGCTCAGAGCCTGATGTGGGGCTTGAACTCATGAGCCATGAGATCATAACCCAAGCCAAAGTCGGATGCCCATCCAACTGAGCCACCCAGGTGCCCTCCAGATCTTAGCTTCTAACACCATTCTTCAATAAAAGGAATCAGGGCTCCTTGGAGAAACGGCTGATTCTAGGGCTGCAAAAGGAAATGTAAAAGACAGCCTGGCACCTTGTAGTGCCAGAAAGAAAGGATCACAACCCTAGGGGCATGTCCAAGGGACACTGGAGGCAACCTGAAAGAGCTCGTGAACCACCAAAGCTGGAATGGGAGCAACAAAATAAATGGAAGAGTACTGGATTGTAACCCAAAGTATAAAATCAATATCCACAAGTCCCGACTGATAGACGGTTGAATAAATGAATGGAAAATTGACAAATGTCCCATGGAGGGGAATTCCAGGTAACTTATGTCGATACTTCCCCCTGAAGGAGGTGGAGGCCCCCTCCCCACCAATGATTGTGGGGTACACTAGGTGACTTTCTTCCAAAGAGTAAGTATGGAAAGAGTTAATGGAGAAACTTAATGGAGAAACCTGGCAAGCACTACATTGGCCAGGTGATCAAGGTTAATATCAATGACAAGTCATGTGCATGGCATAGATCTTTGATATGATGTGATGAAAATGTCACTTCATATCTGTAGTCTTCCTCTCAAGAACTTATAGCCCCTGTCTAACCATGAGAAAAACATCAGGGAAACCCAAACTGAGGGGACATTCTATAAAATATTTGACAAGTACTGCTCAAAATTGTCAAAGTCATCAAAAACAAGAAATGTCTGAGAAAAACATCATAGCCCAGAGGAGCCTAAACAGATTTGATGGCTAAATGTAATGCGGTGTCCTGGATGGAATCCAGGAACAGGAAAGGGGCATTAGGGAAAGATTCATAAAATGTGAATAGTGTGTGGAGTTTATAGTACTGTTGTTAGTTCCTTAGTTATGACACATGTATTATAGATATAAATGTAATGTAAGATGTTACCAACATGAGAAACTGTGTGAGGGATATATGGGTTCTCTCTGTACTACCTTTAAACTTTTGGATAAATCTAAAACTATTCTAACTAAAAATTTTATTTAGATAAAAAATACCACTCTGTGGACCACAAATATTTGATTAGGCCCTGGAACCATAATTTTTTCCCTTTGGTTCATGCACTGACATTTCTATGTTTACTGATGAAACTCTGATCAGGATGGCTACATAATTTGCAGAGACCCTAGTTCACAAATTATTAAGAATTTCAAGATGATGACAGCAGAGTATTCAACCGAGCACAGCGCTCTCCTGAGGGCAGGCTCCATGTGACTGTACATGACCCGTGGCTGGGAAGCAGACAGTCTCTGATACATAGCATGGTCTGAACAGAGCTCCTAGTTATTCTTGCCAGATAAAACTCCCACCTACGGTCTTTATTTGTTCACTAACCAATTTACATAACTAACAAACATTTATTTATTTGGTGGTGTGCTAGATACTAGAGATTCAGCAGTGAGCAAGAGTTAAAATGGACTGATAAATCATAAGATCACCTTATATGTAACTGAATTTGGGCACTGACCCTAGGACCTCCCCCAGGGAGACACCCCTCAGGTTCATCCCCTCAACCTCTTGATTTTCCCCTTTTCTCCCATCTCAACTGCAACACTACTTCCTACAATGGGATTTCTTGTATGTGTATGTACTTAAGTTTATTTTACTTATTTTGAGAGAGAGAGAGAGAGAGAGAGAGAGAGAGAGAGAGAGAGAGAGAGAGAGCGCACCCACAGGGAGGGGCAGAGAGAGGGGAGAGAGATGGAATCCCAAGCAGGCTCCATGCTGTCAGCCTGTCAGCACAGAGCCCGATGTGGGGCTCAGACTCATGAACTGAGAGATCATGACCTGAGCCGAAATCAAGAGTCAGTTGCTTAACTGACTAAGCCACCCAGGCACTCCTACAATGGGATACCTGAAGAAAGTGGATTTTAAAAATTCTAATATTAAATATGTAAATGCTTTATGAGGCTATTTTGTAACATTTGCAATTGAAAGTTTCAGTTACTTTGGCTCCTAAGAGAAACTTTATACTTCCTGAGCACCTAATGGCATCAGACATTAACATACGTTAATACTGATTACCCTAAACAAACCAATAAACCCATGAGTTGTTTCCCGCCCCACCCCCCCTTTGCAGATGAGATAATGAGAAGCTTGAGAGGCTGAGTCACTTGCCCGAGATACAAATGACAGGTGGTAAAGCTGGAATTTCAACCCAGACCGACCTCACTCGGAAGCACACATTTCTCAAATAAAACACGCTTTACCCCTCAAAATCCAGGGCGGTTCCTTTAAAATTATTTTTTAAATTAACTTCATTTTCCAGAAAATATCTCTGTATAGCTCGTTTTAAAAATCCTCAACTGAAATAAATTACTGTGAGGCCATTAGCCAGTTTTAAGGTCCTTAATAAAGCATGACATTTGAGGAGGACGGTCTGAGAGTTCAGGAATTCGTCATTTGGAATTTGGTGGAGGTAGGTGGAAAGAGAGGTAAGAAGACAAAGAGACTCCAGCAACTGCCTCTTTAGCATCTGAGATTCTAAAGCAGAGGGAAGAGGCTGATGCTGCAGGCCAAAACCAGCCAGCAGCATGTTTTCTTTGGACCACACAGTATTTTGCAATGCTGCCAACATTTAGAAATTGGGAACTATAGTACAAAGATCAAGAATTCTGGCTTCTTTTGGAAAAACTCAGAAGACCTGTCACAGCTGGCCTGAAATTCCCTCATGGCAACAGCTAAGTGATACCTGCTTCCTGTAATTGGGAGATGCTCCATTCCCCTGGGCAGCCCCATTCAATTCATTCATTCACTTTGTCAGCTTGGACCCTTTAAAGAAAACATTGCACATGGTTGCAAATTTGACTGCAGTAAATGGTAGGCACTTCTGGCTGGGTGCCCTTCCTTGGGATGAGTCTTCTGCCCTTCAGGCAGAAGGGGCTCTTTCCACCAAGGGGCCACCCCAGAATGGTGCCCACTGGCCTGCCACCTGCTACTCTAACTTGGGTCACCAGTCCCAGCTGTTGTAGAAGCAGGTGGTTTTGTTTTGTGTGGCCAGGTGAGGCTTGGTTGCATGGAAAATGTCTACTGGCTATACTGGAAAATGATTACCCTAGTGACACTGCCCCCGAGTATGTAATATTTTCAGATTCCTCCTTCCCAGGCCTCTCTGAGCACTGACTGGCACCGTCCTCTTTCTAGTCCTCTAACACAAATGTGCAGAGGGTACCATTTGCTTGTTTGAAGGCAACTCCAAGAGGAGCATCAACAGACAGGCATCTGGATTAATGAAGGCAATGGGCTTGGTGTTTTGCGACACAGGAGTGTCCTCCCTATGCCTTTTCTTTGTTAACATTTACATAGACTTGATTTTCTTACTGCCTGCATATTTGCATGATACACATAGACATTGCTAAACCCCCCCTTCCGGCATATTTGGTCTATTCTACACTAACTAACTATGGTGATGTTTTGGTGATGTCACACAGAAGCACAGTCAGCCAGCTTACTCACTGGAGAGGACTGTGCACCTTGAGAGACTCTTAGGAGTCCCAAGGAAACCACCTTGCAGGGCACGTGTCTCCTTGCCCAGTACTACCTCTCCTAAGTTCTCATGAAGTTCTTACTTTCCTGGGCTGAAATGCATTAGCACCCTTTGAAATAGTAATTAGTAATTTTAAATGTTTTCTAGTTTGGTGAAAAAATTTCTGACTTATAAATCCATAGTTTATATTTTCAGACAGGTATTTCGGAATATGTACTTATAAAGATAGGTCATTGCCTAAATTCTTTTGGTCTAATCACAAAAGTAATATTGTTAAAAAATTAGAAAATGCTGGTCAAGTATAAATATTATTATCACCCATAATCCTACCATGAAATAACCACTGATAATATTTTGGTGTGTTAACTTCCAACCTTTTATCTTTGAATATATATATACATATACATGTATATATATATATGTGTATATATATGTATGTAAATGGTATATTGTTTTTAAAAATAAGATTAAAATCATATAATACATTGTATCCTCTTTTTTACACTTAATATTATATCATGAATACATATAAATATTCTTTGAGCAATGGATTGTCACAGATTCAGCAATGATGAGGACAAAATAATATGTTTGAGTGACTCTCCTTGAATATATCTTCAGCAATTAGTCTCTGACAATGTTCCTTGGTTAGATTCTTAGGAATGGGTTGAATCTCATAGATTGTATTAGTAGTTCATGCACATTTTGCACTTTACTCCACAGTAGATCCATTTGTCTTATAGAAATTATTAACTTTTCTGTAAACCTTGAAATAAAACAAATGGGCTCTATTTATCCTGCAGGATAGTATTGGTATTCCCTGGCATACCAGTGGGTTCCCTGTCATTGTGCACACCTTTGCAAGAGAAGCCCTGACGTAGGACTGAAGAACTAAGGCTGTAGAAAGCAGTTAATAGTCTTCCTTTGAGTATAGCAGTGGTTCTCTCAACCCTGGCTGTACATTAGAATCATCTGGGAAGCATATTACACACACGCACTCACACACACGCACACACGCGCACACACACACACACACACACACACACACAAAAGAATGGCAATGTCCCACACTAAAAAAAATTGAATCTGAAATTCTCCAGATGATTCTAGTGTGTAGCACTGGTTGAGAAACACTGGCCTAGAGCCGTGATCTTAAAGTGTGGTGCTTCAAACAGCAGCACCAGCAATATGTGGAACTCACTAGAAATGCAAATTCCCAGACTCCAAGCTAGAGGCACTGAATCTGACTCTTTGGGACCAGGGCACAGCAATCAGTGCATTTTAAGATGCTTTCCAGATAATCCTGATCCATGCTAAAATTTAAGACCACTGGCCTAGGGTATTCCTTGTCCATGTTCCTGGTCCAGAGATATAGTGTACCTAACCAAGTAGGGGAGTTTATTGAAAATTCATAGAATCTGCTACCAGACAGATTGAGTTCAAGTCTCTTGTCTGCCACTGACTAGCCAAATGACTTCAGGCAAGTGAATTAGCTCCTCTAAGGCTCAGTTTCACCATACAGGATATGGGGATAATATTAACAATACACCTACCTCATTTGGTTATGAGAATTAAATGTAAAAAAAATAATGTAAGGTATTCTGTAACATGGGAAGAGCTCAAAAAATATTTGCTATTATCATTACCCATCCAAGATACCATTATTAGTGGTCAGGAGGCTGGAAGGAAGCTTCAGAGGTGGAAGAAACCAACTGATCTGATGGTTTTAACATCCCAAACAAATGCTTGCTCCCTGACTGTTGTCTAGCACGGGCTTGGATTTAGATTACACCTTCCAGTGGCAAGAACAGATGAGTTTCCCAGGATAAGACAATCAATCATTCTCTCAGGAGCTATCTTCAAATTGTGGAAGCACTGAGGGGCACCTGGGTGGCTCGGTTGGTTAAGCATGCGACTTCAGCTCAGGTCATGATATCACAGTTAGTGGGTTCGAGCCCCTCATCGGACTCTGTGCTGACAGCTCAGAGCCTGGAGCCTGCTTCGGATTCTGTGTCTCCCTCTTTCTCTGCCACTCACCCACTCACACTCTGTCTCTCTCTGTCTCTTGAAAATAAATAAATGTTAAAAAAATTTAAAAAATTGTGGAAGCACTGAAAATATATGGCTAAAGACACAGGCTTGGTCACAGGCTTGGTCACCTGGATGTGAAAACTGCCAGGGGTGGGAGGAGGAGGAGAAGGAAGGACCCTGTATTATCTAGACCAATGTTCTCAAATGGGGGCCTTAAGAAGCACTTGGAGGGCTCACTAAAACACAGATTGCTGGGCTGCACCCCAGAGTTTCTGCATGTTCGGGGTGGGGTCCAGGCTTTATACTTCCATCAAGCTCCCAGGTGATGCTCACGTAGCTGGTCAGACCACATTTTCCATGCTAAATTGAAACTTCATGAAACTGAAAGGCCACAATGAATGGTGACCTATAAAAGCTTAAGAAAAGAAGAAATATTCTCCAAGACATTGACATTTCCTCTGTAAAATTCAAATTCCTTTTGATGTGCTACTTAGATTTGCCTCAAACAGGACTGGCCAACCGGACAGATGTGCTGATAGTTACATTTTCATTTGAAGCCCAGGTCCTATGCTGGGAGAGATGGAGCAATGGGTGGTTGCAGCCCCCAGGCTGCTTTCACAGGTGGTGGTGGTGGGGTGGAATACCAGCCATTCCCAGCTGCACCTCTTCCTCCCAAGAAGCCAACCCACACCAATCACTTAGTATGTCCTAAGCATTTGCTTTTTAAAAAAATTTTTAATGTTACTTATTTTTGAGAGAGAGAGAGAGAGAGAGAGAGAGAGAGAGCGAGCACAGGCAAGGGGGGAGGGGCAGAGAAAGAGGGAAACAATCCAAAGCAGGATCCAGGCTCCAAGCTGACTGCACAGAGCCCAACGTGGGGTTTGAACTCACGAATCTCGAGATCATTACCTGAGCTGAAGTTGGATGCTTAACCAACTAAGCCACCCAGGTGCCCCTGTACTAAGCATTTGTATACACAATGTCATTTAATCCTTCTTGTGATCTTATGAGGTAGGTAGTACTTGTATCCCAATTTTACAGATGAAGGAACTGAGCTCAAGGAGGTTAAACAAGTTTTCTGAAGACATGTGACTAGTAATAAAGATCTTCAGAAATCAGACCTCAAAATATTCCTTTCTCTTTCTGACCCACACAATGGGTAGAGTCGTCCTAGTTTGTAGACTGAAACAACCATGTGCATGGCTGAGGATGAACCAGGCATTGTTGGTATATGGACACCCTGTATCTGAGCCATCATGGGGCTAAGAGAATGGGATGGACTCAGCATTTGGGTGTAAGTAATAGGGTCACAGCCCATATTCCTGTTTTCCTGCGCTCCAGCAAGCTCTGGTCTCACCATTTGGACCAACTGAACAGGAGGCAGAGTTGGCCTTACCCCATCCAGTTCCTTGATAACCACCTTCAAGGATGTGGCCAGTATGATGACATCTATCCCCAGTCCCAGCTCCAAAGGGACACGGTCAAGGTGTAGACTCAGAAGCATTTGAACTGGAGGTCAGCTCTGCTGAATGACCATAGGGATGAGGGCTGGGGATTTCTGTGGCTGTCTATTCATGTCTCTGGCTCACTCTTTGGTTTATGGTCCACTCACCCAGCCCCTGCCAGCTCTGCATCATTTCCTGACCCAGAACCACACCTGAGGAACTATATGCATCTTTGGGTATAAAATGACTGACTGGGCAAAGGCAGAGCCTGGGCATGTGATTGAAGTGATAAGAGAAACTGAGATCTTATCATATAGGGAGGCTAAGAGAAGACTGGAAAGATAGGGTTCAAATACTGGAAGATTGTCACTGGAAAGACAAATGGGAAAAGAAAATTTGCCCAGGGCCACAGAACTAATAAGCACTGGAGTGGAATTCAAGCCCATTTCTTTCTGACTTCAAAGTCTGTTCTCTTTTCACTATTCTATTCCACCTCCTTAAAGCCAGAGGCAGTCCCTCCCTTCTTCAGGTCAATGCAAAGACATAACTTCGTATCACCAGAAGTGTCCAAAAGTGGGGATGCACTGCTTCAGGTGATGGTACAAGCCTCCTGTGCAAGAAAGTGTTCAAACAGAGGGTACGTGCTAGTGTTGTTGGGGAGGCAATCCAGGTAAGAGAAGGTGGTTTCCATTACTGGCTATACATGACAATCACCTACATTTGTTTACAGGACAGATTCCCAACCCCTCTTCTGATCTTCCCCAAGAACAGGGAATTTTTCAAAGCATCTTCAGGAATTCTAAAGCAACCTGTGGCAACTGTTAGGGTGTCTTTTACCTCTGAGATCTTATGGGTATAGAGATTCTGGTGTAAGAGAAGGCCAGCTATGGGGTGTCAGTGCTGATGTTAACAGTAACAACACCAGTTAACTGCTGAGTGTTTACTCTGGGCCAGAGTAAGACCTCAATTTCTCTTATCACTTCAATCACATGCCCAGTCATTCATTTTATACCCAAAGATGCATATAGTTCCCCAGGTGTGGTTCTGGGTCAGGGAATGATGCAGAGCTGGCAGGGGCTGGGTGAGTGGACCAGAAACCAAAGAGTGAGCCACAGGCATGAAAAGACTGCCATAAAAGTCCCCAGCCCTCATCCCTATGGTCGTTCAGCTGAGCTGACCTCCAGTTCTGTGCATTACATCACTAAGTCCACACAACCATCTCACTGGACAGACACCACTGTTGTCTACTTCCCAGATGAGGAACTGGGCAGAGGCAGATTGAGTTCTCTGCCCAAAGTCACACCACAAGGATTTGGAGGAGCCAGACTGTGAGTCCAAGCAGGCTCTAGATCTTTACTCCTAACTGTAGGACCTGATCCAAAGCCATCCAGTCCAGGGAAGGTTCTAAATGAAACCTACCAGTGGTTAACCTCCCAATTAACAAAAACTGCACAGTAAAGGAAGCACCAGGAGTGAAACAGACTCAGACCTTGAAATGAGTATAAGAACTGACTTGCAAAGCTCACAAGGTACAGTCTAGACATTTCTTTATTCTAAATATATCATACTGGGTTCTTAAAATTTTAAACTTTTAAACATAGCACAAAGGGCATCCAAGTAATTCATACTGCCATTCTTTCACTTAAAAACAAAACAATACGTAAGCTACTTGGACGGCTCCGTTGGTTGAGCCTCTCTGACTTTGGCTCAAGCCATGACTCATGGTTGGTGAGTTTGAGCCCCAAATTGGGCTCTGTGCTAACAGCTTCAGATTCTTTGTCCCCCTCTCTCTGCCCCTCCCCCACTTGTATGCACATATTCTCTCTCTCTCAAAAATAATTAAACATTTAAAAAAATACATAGGGGCACCTGGGTGGCTCAGTCAGTTAAGCGTCTGACTTCGGCTCAGGTCATGATCTTGCAGTTTGTGAGTTTGAGCCTCGCACAGGGTTCTGTGCTGACAGCTTGGAGCCTGGAGTCTGCTTCAGATTCTGTGTCTCCCCTCTCTCTTCCCCTCCCTTGCTCATGTTCTCTCTCTCTCTCTCTCTCTCTCTCTCTCAAAAATAAATGTTAAAAAAATAAAAAAATAATTTATATATATATATGTGTGTATATATATATATATATATATAAACAAAACAAAGCTTGCTTACTTAAAAGTGGTTTTATTCTGTCAGAGAATGTTCAGACAAAATGGTATAAATGTATCGGCACAATGGTTAAAACATTAATCCCAGTGAAATTCCTGATGTGCTAATTCAACAGAACCTGCCCATGCCTTTCTGGGAAGAGTTGGGTCACCTCTGCTTGCAGGGTGTGTACAAATCCTCGCCCACTACAGGTCTAGAGACCACCACCAGGAGTGAAGCTTTATTTCTGAGCCTTTCTCAACCAAGTATGTTCTTATTTCTTCTTTCTGGGCCAATCTCAAGGTCTCAGGAGGGCTGAGTACAAAAATAGGTGGGATTTTTATACTCTGATTCCTGAACTCACTGGGGACTTTCCAGGTACATGCCCTATTAAACTAATCCTCTCATGAAAGTGGATTCTGGGCAAGATGGTTGGAGGAGTGAAGTTGGTCCATCTTCTGACTGTCACTCCTTCTTCCCTCTGGCATTGCGAATCACCCTTGTTCTTGGTTCTGGCCCAGGGCTCTTAAACTATTCTTGCTGTTTAATAATCCTCTCTCCCAAAGTTGTTAACCCCCTGTGAGATTGGTTAAAATTCGAAGGAGAGAGTTGGATTAGCCTGAATGGGATGTCTGAGCTTTTTCCCGCAGCTGAGAGAAGTTCAGTTGAAGCTGTGGCTGGCAGGAGGTAAAGCCAATGTAACCGTTTTAAACCTAGAAGTCATCCGGGGAATACTGATTCACAACACCTCTCACCAGATGAAGATCTGGGTGGCCTCTGGAGGAACTCAACTAATCTCTGTAGGGTTTCAGGCTCCTCGGCTCTAGAGTTAGATAAAACACTTCACATGACAAGAGGTTTGACTGACCTCAGCCTGTCTCAAACTCTTTACCTAGGGCACTGAGGCGCTTCCAGGCTGGCGGGAGGAACAAGGGGATCTCTTCTTCCACCTGCCAATCCATTGTGACATTCGTGTTCTGTGTAGGATTTCACTTGACAAAATTAAAGTTAGAAAATTCCTGGCCTAGGTGATTTCTAAGGTTCCTTCCAGACCTAACATTCTATGGTTCTGAGATGCAATTATCCACAGAAACAATGCTGTCTCCTCTTGGTGTTACCACCTCAACCCATGCTGATCTGGAGATTGTTTGAGGGTTAATACCTCTTCCCTGGAATTCTCAGGGCTACAAACCTGTCTCTGCCAAACGACTGGGAAGCTGCCTCCATTTTCTGAACATCCTCTGATCAGACGGGATTCCCTCAGTGTCCCTGGAAATCTGCCAAGTGCCTATGCAAACCAAGCCGGCTGCAGGCAGCAGGGGTCTGGGATGAATGGCCACTTTGGACACCCCAGGCCAGGCCGCTCATGGCACTGCCTGCTTTGTGATGGAATTAAAGACCGTTTCCTTTCAGGTGTCACCCTAGAATTTCCAAGTCTGTGAGAAGGTAACATTAAATTGGCAAGGGGTAGGCATAACCTGATAGGAGTAGGTGTTCCCAATCTGAAGCCTTGGTGCCAAAAAACCCCGGATTCATAATTCTGACTTCCCTTCATTCTGGCTTATTTCACCTTTCTGAGCCTCAGCTTTTTCATATGTCAAACAGGTGAGGAAGTGACAATGTGAGTGTTGACAGGTTGGCACAGCGTCTGGAACTGTACATGTTATTATCTGTTATTGCTGCCACTTTGTACTCAGTGAACACCCGGACTGCCTTAAAACGTGATGAGTAATAAAAGAAGCCCCCCAAATGAAGGGGCTCAAAGTTACCCAGCTGTACGGATACCCATTGCTTTAGATAGCAAAGTAGTTCTCTTTCGACAAGGGCTCCTCTGCCTGAAGTCTCAGGCTCCCCATATTCGAGTGTTCCTAGTTATTGCCAAGCTCTGAGTCATCCTTTGTGCCTAGAAGCTGGCAAGTGTGAGCCCTGTTCAGAAGATCAAGGCCAACTGTCCCTCAGCTCCTCCACACCCCACCACCCCCACTCTCATGGCTTGGGGTGGAGAAAACCACCTCATAAATCAAGGTACATGATGAGTTCCTTCATGTTGATTCACGCAAATAGTTCCTCAGCTCGTACCTGGGCGGAGAAAAGGCAAGACCAAGAATTCTAGGGACTGTGCCTTCTCAGGACTTAATAAAAACCTGGTACGTGTGAACATGTAGAGATATATGGTTCTCCAGGGCACCATGAGAGATGAAGGGACACTCAGGGGCCACTCAGAATGTTACTCACTACAGAGCGGGACTGGCAGAAACAGGTTCTGGCAGCTCTCCCACGGGTGTGAAAGTAGCAGTTTCCCTCTCCAGTCCTGCTGAAAGCCCCACAGCAATATCACGAACTTCCAGGGCTTGGTGCTATGTGACCTTTATGTATTAAACATGTAAACAATTAAACAAGTAAAATCTCAGTAAGCAAGAAGGTACTGGGGAAGGGGAGAACAAACTGATTGAGAAAGACGCAATACGGGTGCCTGGGTGGCTCCGTCAGTTAAATGTCTGACTCTTGGTTTTAGCTCAGGTCATGATCTCATGGTTCATGAGTTCGAGCCCTGCATCGGGCTCCACGCTGACAGAGGAGAGCCTGATTGGGATTCTGTCTCTCCTCTCATTCTGCTTTTACCCTGCTCACACACACACTCTCTCTCTCTCTCAAAATAAATAAACTTAAAAAATATTTTTTAGAAAAGAAGAGAGAACAGATGTGGAGGGAGAAGGAAATGTTCATCACTACAGACCTACTCCATGCCACGCACTATTCAAGTTCTTTATAAGAAAGGTAGAAAGGTCAAGTAGCAAGAGCGTGGATTTGGAACCCGGCCTTCCAGCATTCACATCCTGGCACATGGGCACTTGGACAAGTTATATCATCTCTCTGCGTCTTGAAGTGCTCACTCACAGCACTCCATTAGGACGACACAAATTCCTATGTGTTGGTGCTCGTACAACACAGCCTGGTCCATAGGAAATGCTACAGAACTTGCTGTTACTCACAAGGTTTCTCATTTAATCTCACCAACTTATTTTGATCTTGGTAAGGCAGGCAGGGTCCAAGTTTTACAGTTGAAGGAACCTGGACACAATTTATCTAGGGTCACATGGATAATAAGTGGAAGTTTGGGAATTCAGACTCCACCTCAAATGACTCCAAGTCTGTTAGATAAATAAACACTGATTCATGAAGGTCCCATGAGAGAGGGCCAGAAGACTTGTCAAAGGAGCTGACAGAATGGGTTGTGGGGTGGATCCTGAGTCAAGTCTAGAAGGGCAAGCAGGCTGTTTATATGTGGATGTGGGTGTAGAAGGATACCTATCTGTAGAAACATATTATTTTCGTTTTAAATCAGGACAGAGAAACTCTGTGAACCCAGTAAGCCAGTGCCTTTAAAGAGTGTTTGGGAATTACGTACGTACATACATTTCCTGGTAAGGTGCCGGCAGACTGCATTCTTAATTTGTGATTTATACTGTCCTCTACCCAAAACATAGTGGGCATCTAGTAAAAGGCTGTGATTACCCTTAATTACTATTATATGTTGGCATGAAGTTAAATTTACATGCATTATCTAGCAGTCCTCAAAGTTTGTTCTCATGGCTAGATGTTCCTTTAAAAAAAAAAAATTAAAAGGGGAGCCTGCGTAGATCAGTCTGTTAAGCGTCAGACTTCGGCTCAGGTCCTAATGTCGCAGTTCTTGAGTTTGAGTCCCACGTGGGGCTCTGGGCTGACAGCTCAGAGCCTGGAGCCCGCCTTAGATCCTCTGTCTCCCTCTTGCTCTCCACCCCTCCCCCATTCACACTCAGTCTCTTTCTCTCTCAAAAAATGAATAAACATTAAAAAAAATTTTTTAATCAAAAATATCAGAGTTAGATAAAACGCTTTTTACTAGCTCTTTCCTGGAAATTTCCTGGTATATAGAAGCCTCATAAAGATTCAGAGAAATTCTACAGTAAAGAAACCTGCTTACTTTTAATGCAGGATTTCTTAAGCCTCCTTAGCCACAGAGTGCTTTTCTATGTAATAGAAACTTTGGGGAATGTTGAAATTACCTGATTAAATTTTGACTTCCCTGCGAGCAAGGTATAATTATCCCCATTTTTGAGGTAAGAAAATAGAAACTCATCCAGTAGGTGGTGGAGCCACCACTAGATGCCCAAGCTCTGCCTCCAAAATAACAACGCTTACATTTCCAAAGCACTGAGCTATAAAAGCCACCATCACAGGCATCACATCTTTTGCTTTTCATTGTAAAATTTTAGGTAAAACTAAATGTTAGTAGAATTAAATGGCTTGAACAAAATCACAGAGCTCCTTAAGACTGGAGAGAGGACTAGGCTGAAGTTCACTAGGCTTTCAAAATCTGTAAATGAAGAAATAAACTACCATCGTTTGTCATGAATGGTCTGAGTGCACAGCGGCCTGAGCCAAGAGCCTGCCCAACAGCTGACTTCTGATGGCACTGGGGGGTGAGTTGCAGGAACGCAACTGGGGAGCTCCTATTATTTTAGAGCTCAATAGCTCAAACAACCTCAGTCTATTCCCACTGGCAACTAGCTGGCACACCCCTCAGTGAACTGATGAAAACAGAAATCTGGCCACTTGGCGATGATAATCACTCTTATTTAAAACACATGTTCTCAGGGGCGCCTGGGTGGCTCAGTCGGTTAAGCATGATCAGACTCCTGGTTTCAGCTCAGGTCATGATCTCACAGTTCGTGAGTTTGAACCCTGCGTTGGGCTCTGCACTGCCAGTGCAGAGCCTGCTTGGGATTCTCTCTCTCTTTCTCTCTCTCTCTCTCTGTCCCCCCCCCCCCCCGATTTGCTATCTCTTTCAGAAAAAAAAAACTTGAAAAAAATTAAAAACATATGTTTTGCAGCAACTCCTATTCTTCCAGAGGAAACAGCAGTGGAGGAGAATGTGCTTTAGGATCGGGACACACCCACTTCAACGCTGTCTCCATCAGGAGCCCCCTCCAGCATTTCTCTGGCACATGTGAGTGGACAGAAGCACCCCAAAGGCTTGCCAAGTGCCTCCCAGTGCAGCCCACCCTGCTGTTCTGCCAGTAAGTAGCATCTGATAGGGAGGCGAGTCCTCCTGGCTACATGGCACAGCCAGTACCTGGGAAGGTGTGCCTGCTTCTCAGCCAGCAGCCCACAGCCCCTGTCCCAGGAGCCCAGATGTGTCTCACCAATTACAGAGGTTGCTCAGTGAGTCCCTGTCAAAGAGAAGTGGGATGAGCATCCAGAGACCATTAAGGGATGGAGATAGTCTTCTTGCCCTACAAATCAGCATCAAGCCACAACTGTGTAATTCCTGCCACACAGCCTGCTACAGGGCAGGAAGCAGGACCACCAGAAGAGGAGAAGGGAGGAAAAGAAAAGTCTGTAGAGTATGTTTCCCTGAACGTGTTTTTTAGTTGACTTTCCTCTGTGAAGTTTAACATGCTCCTCTGAATTCTTATACTAACAATAACTTCTATTTTTTTTATTTTTTAAAATGTTTTTTGTATTTATTTTTGAGAGAGAGAGAGAGAGAGAGAGAGAGAGAGAGAGAGAGAGAGACAGAGCACAAGCAGGGGAGGGGCAGAGAGAGAAGACAGGGAGACAAAGAATCTGAAGCAGGCTCCAGGCTCTGAGCTGTCAGCACAGAGTCCATTGTGGGGCTTGAACTCAAGAACCATGAGATCATGACCTGGGCCGAAGTCAGACACTCAACTGACTGAGCCACCCAGGCACCCCACTACTAACAATAAATTTTAAAACAAAGCAGGGCATGCAAAAAGAACAGTGACTATTTTTTCCCAATTCATGTCAACTCAGTAAAAAAAATGTATTCAGCACTCCCAGAGGGTCAGACCCTATGCTAGGCACCGGGAGACCACGACAGAGTGACAAGGAGATAAAGAAGGTAGGTCAGGACCGACCAGTGGCTTTGAAATTGTACTGTGCAGGTGTTAAGATGGTGTCTGAAGGGGTGCAATGGGGGGGGGGGGATGCAGGCTGAAAGCATGGGGATTTCTCCTGCTCACTGCTCTCTTCCTCATCCACCTTCTCTCCAGCAACCTCCACAGCCCCACTATGACCTGCTCTGTCTCTTCGCAGGGACAGCTGTTGAGAGACTTAATTTCTTGATATTTATAAATCCCTCAAGAATATCTGAAGGTACTTTCTGCAGGCCTGGCCCAGGAACAGAATTCTTACTGAGCATGCAAAGACATGTGCCGATATTGACTGCCCTAATGGGTTCTGGCAGAGGAAACACCCTCACAGTGAATTGCTTGCTGAGGGCTTTAGAGCGTGCTCCAGCACTGGCCAGGCAGCATGGCCGCAAGCATCAACTTGCTCCCTTTGACAGTTGGCTGAGGCAGCTGCTGAATTAAGCCCCAGGGCACCCTGAGCTCTGGATGCTTCTGGTGCCAACCATCATGGTGAATGGTGTCTCCATGCCTCATGCACAGGAATGAAGAAGGTTCTCAGACACTTTCCCCACAGACATGTTTGGGGAGGTTTCCAACCTTGTAAGTTCCGGACACCTAGACAGCTGCACAGAGATGTACAAGAGGAACATCTGTGACTGTGTCTCCTTGGGGATATGTTGTTCACAGGCGGGAGGCAGCACGTAAAAGACACTGGGTGTCCAGGAATGTGTGCAAAGTTCAAGTCTTGACCCCACTGCTCCTCACTCATGACCTGGGGCAGGCAAGTCACCCTTGTTTTTAAGCCTGCATTTTCTCATCTGTGGATCAGGGGGCAGTACTGTTCCTATCTCATTGGCTTGAGGGGTTAAATCAGTCACATGGAGTGATGAGCATATTAGGTACGTACCCAATATGTCTCAGCCATTTTTAGTATGATTAACGTTATTACTGACACATCTGAGAGGAACAAGCACCAAGGAAAGTCCAAGGACATGTCCCATCACAGCATGTGATGGTCTATATCTGGAAGTAAGGCTAGTCAAAAAAAAAAAAAAAAAAAAGCAAAAAAAAAAAAAAACCAAACAAACCCACAAAACACAAAACAAACAACCCCACAACAATAACAAAACAAAAACAAAACCACTAAAGCAGATCGAAGGAACTGCTATGTTGATGGCAATTTTTTATTTTTTCAAGAACAGCATGAAGAATTTTTTTTTTTTTTTTCAGATGCTGGAACGTCTAAGTGCAAGAAACCTCTCTCCTTAGAGAAATACACCAGATGGAAGCTCTTTTCGAAGGAATTTCAAAATCTATAAATGTAGCACAAACAGAGTCAGGTGTAACCCTGTATCAGTTGTCATCACATTCTTGATGGCCCTCAAGGCCCCATCAGCCTGAGATCCAGTGATATTTTATTAAGCTACAGGAATTGCATTTCAGAACATGGTTTGAAGGAAAATGTCATGAGCTTATCTTTCCAAGGGCCAAGGCAACAATCAAGGAATCAGCTCATGACTCATATCCCTCATGCAAGCACACTTCCCTCTGCCATCTCCTTGCTGTCAGGGGAGTTTTGGGGAAGGTGCGAGCATTCATCCCTATTAAATCACGTGAACTGCACACCTCTAATTCCACAGCTGTCTGCCGTTGCCACAGTAATAGACATTCTATTTGCATTGGCTTCTCCATGCAATCCGGAAATAGCAGCAAAATGTGGCAGAGTTGCTTCTGGGTACCAAAAATAATGTTACAAACCTCTGAAAATGAATACCTATGACTTAATGAAACCTGTAGTCTTAGTAGTGTTTGCTTAGAAAATTAAACTTAGATGCCTCCTTTAAACAGAATGAAAGGGAGGAAGTGGATGAATAAATGAATGACTGTTTACTGAAAATAGGTGTCATCAATGGGATTCACAATTTATAAAATACTTTCAATGCTGGGAATTTGTTACTGAAGAGACTTGGCAGACTTAGAACCATGGCTGAGGATTAAAGGTGATACATCTTAGCAGGCAGATCGTTCTACCCTCCTTTGCAAACACAGTAAAGTTAGGAGGATGGAAGTTGAGGGGCAGACTGCCTGGGTCTGAACCCAGTTGTTACTAAACGGTGTGACCTTGGATAAGAATCTACAACTCCGTTTCCCCATCCGGAAAATGAGGATGATAATACCATCAAAGTCATGGTGCTGCTGTGAGGACTGAGTTAATATTTTTGAAATATTTAAATCTGTGTTATCACACATTTCTATATAAATATTAGCAGCTGCTATTGTTGTTACTATTACTACCATTATCATTATAGTGATTCTCATCAGATTCTCCCATTTTTCCTCCTACAGGCTGCCCTCAAGTTCCTTGAGCAAATTTAACAAAAACATTTTAAGGCCAGAGATGCTCTCTCTACAAAATCATTATAGCATCTCCTTAACCACTGACCTGTATTTACATTTCAGCCTGATTGAAAGTCTCCTTGATTTTTTTTAATGTTTATTTATTTTTGATAGAGGGATAGCACAAGCTGGGAGGGGCAGAGAGACAGGGAGACACAGAATCTGAAGCAGGCTCCAGGCTTTGAGCTGTCAGCACAGAGCCCGATGTGGGGCTTGAACTCATGAACTGCAAGATCATGATCTGAGCCAAAGGTGGATGCTTAACTGACTGAGCCACTGAGGCACCCCTGAAAGTCTCCTTGAAAGGGAGTCCTGAGAGGCTGGGATAGAAAGAAGGAATATTAAATGAGGAATAGTTTGTCTTGTGGCAAGGGGTACCATGGGGGATTCACATGCTATGCTATTTTGCTTCCCGGGGTACATACTTGTGGCAATGTCGGAACGTATCTTGGGGTGTCACAGTTAGGAGGCAGAAGGGCTACTGGCATCTGATAGGTAGAGGCCAGAAATGCTGCTAAATATTTTACAAGGTTCAGGACAGTGTCCCTGCCTGCCCCCAGCAGAGAATCATCCAAACCAAATGTCAACAGTACCAAAGGTTAGAAACCTTGTTAGAATAGACCTTGGAAAGAAAAGCATGCTGGCCCCACAGGATCTTCCACTTTAGAATGGATACAGTGGTTGTTTTTTTTTTTTTTTAATGTTTATTTATTTATTTTTGAAAGAGAGAGAGCGTCTGTTTGTGTGTGTGTGCGCATGCGCGTGCATGTATATGCACCCTCGAGTGGTTGAGGGGCAGAGAGAGAGGAGAGAGAGACAGAGAGAGAGAGAGAGAGACAGAGAGAGAGAGAGAGAGAGAGAATATCCCAAGCAGGCTCTGCACTGTCGTTGCAGAGCCTGACACGGGGCTTGATCTCATGAACCATGAGATTGTGACCTGAGCAGAAATCAAGAATCGGACACTTAACTGACTGAGGCACTCAGGCGCCCCTAGGATGGATTATAGTGTTAACTCCCAGCAATCCAAGAGTTAATCTAGTTTCCAAAGGTGCTGGCCTACTTTAAGGTGACATGGGGGGGGGGGTGTGCTACTACACTAGTAGCAGTATTCATTTATTCCGGAGCATTCCCGGTTCCCGAGAAAAGAAACTAAGGAGCTGGTCCTCCAGCACCCATATAGTTTTCATTTTAGCACTGAAGAGGCTGCCTTCCATATTTTCAATTTGTACATTGAACATCTGTAGATACTAGTTTTGAGCCTTGAGATGGTTCTTCAAATTTAACGTGTCTAAAACATGCCCAGCCAATTCCTTTCCTCTTCTTCCTGAACATGCCCACCTTTCCTATCTCAATAAATGCTTTGACCATCTTCCCTGTTTCTCAAGCCTGAGAGCCAGGCAACATCCTCCCCTCCCTTTTTCCCTCATGCTCACATTCAGTCCTCAGGCAGATTCTTTTTGCTCCTGCCTCCTGAGTACATCTTGAATGCTTCCTTCCTTCCTTCTCTACTGCCACTGCCCTGGCCTGACCACTGTGACTAACATCCTAAATTGCCTCCCCATTGTTATTCTTGATAATTTCTAATTAATTCTCCACACAGTGATCTAAGTCATCATTAAAAAAATAACTAAAGGCTATGGCTCTTTACATCCTTTGTTGGCTTCTCACCAATGTGTCAACTAAAATTCAAACCCTTTCCTATGGCCTGAAAAAGTCTTATATCAGGGGGTCTCAAAGAGTGGTCCCAGACCTGCAGCATCAGTGTCATGGCTGTGTCACCAGGAACTTGTGTGCAAATTCCCAGCATCGCCCACCACCCCTGCCCCAGACCTACTGGATCAGAAACATCAGGGGTGAGGGCCAGGAATCTGGATGTTAACAAGCTCTTGGGGTAATGGTGATGCATGCACTTCAAGAACCACTGCTTTATGTGATCTGATTCTCCTCTCTTCCCAGTACACTCAAGTCAAAGGGGCTTCCTTGCAATTCCTTGACCATCCCAAGGTCTCTTCTATTTCAGGTCCTTACATGGTCTGCTCTTGCTGCCTGTAACACACTTCCCATCTCTCTTCTCCTCTCCCTTCCTAGATACTTCCTCTGACCACTCCTCATGCAGACTTCTGCCTCCACCTTAAATTCTTAGTTTTCTTCACAGCACTCCCTACCACTAGTTCTTTTCTATCTTCTTCTTTTTTCTGGTTTACTTGTTACTATCTGGCTCCTCCACTATTCCATAACCTCCACTAAGCCCGGCCATGTCTTGTTTGTTAATGTATGTACAATGAATATTACAGTGCTTGGTATGTAGCAGATGATCAATACAGAGGGCCTAGATGTGTTATCACTCTATGGTACTTCCAGTAGAGCACAGGGAGACACAATGTGTGGCATCTGCAGCCATTCTACATCTGAATTAGGCAGACATAGCTATTTGACACCCACAGTCCCTCCTTGTACCTAGCTCTGCTTCAGAATTTGTCATGACACTTCATTCCAGGGAAGGGGGAAGGGAGAAAGGGGAAGGGGGGAAGCAAGGGGGAAGGGGGGAAGGGAAGGGAAGGGAAGGGAAGGGAAGGGAAGGGAAGGGAAGGGAAGGGAAGGGAAGGGAAGGGAAGGAAAGAGAGGAAAGGAAAGGAAAGGAAAGGAAAGGAAAGGAAAGGAAAGGAAAGGAAAGGAAAGGAAAGGAAAGGAAAGGAAAGGAAGAAAGAAGAAAAGGAAAGGAAAGGAAAGGAAAGGAAAGGAAAGGAAAGGAAAGGAAAGGAAAGAAGAAAGAAAGAAAGAAAGAAAGAAAGAAAGAAAGAAAGAAAGAAAGAAAGAAAGAAAGAAAGAAAGAAAGAAAGAAGGAAAGGAAGGAAGGGAGAGAGGGAAGGAAGAAAGGAAGGAGAGGAAGGAAAGAGAGGAAGGAAGAGGGAAGGAGGGGGAGAGAGACAGAGTTGGGGGGAAGGAAGGAGAGGTAAGAAGAAAGGAAGGAATGAAAGGAAGGAAGGAAGGAAGGAAGGAAGGAAGGAAGGAAGGAGAGGAAGAAAGGAGAGGAGCGAAGGAAGGAAAGAAACAAAGGAAGGAAGGAGAAGAAGGAGAGGAAGCAGAAGGAGGAAGGAAAGAAGGAAGGAAGGAAGAGGGAGGGAGGGTGAGTGAAAGAGAGACACAGTTGGGGGAAGGAAGGAAGGAAGGAAGGAAGGAAGGAAGGAAAGAAGGAAGGAAAGAAGGAAGGAAAGAAGGAAGGAAGGAAGGAGAGGAAGAAAGGAGAGGAGCGAAAGAAGGAGAGGAACAAAGGAAGGAAGGAGAAGAAGGAGAGGAAGCAGAGGGAGGAAGGAAAGAAGGAAGAGGGAGGGAGGGTGAGTGAGAGAGACACTGTTGGGGGGAAGGAAGGAAGGAAGGAAGGAAGGAAGGAAGGAAGGAAGGAAGGAAGGAAGGAAGGAAGGAATCAAAGTTGTTACTTGCAGTGGAGATGAAAGAAATACGCTCAATAACTGAAATGCTAGTATTATTTATGTGCCCAACAGTGTGCTTATATTTCACAAGAATTATCTTACTTAACAGTCATGTGGAAGAAGCAATAACTATTCTTTAGCCCAGGTGGAGGTGCCAGAGGGAATCCTGGAGGAGTTTTGAGGCATGGGTGAATCAAAAGCACAAAAAGCAAAGAAGCAGGGAAGCAGAGGCATGAACCCTTTACTCACACCTACTTTCTTAAGAGAGGTCTTATTTGGGAAGAAGAAAGCTTTGGTAAAATGACTTTTGGCCGAGCATTATTCTATTCAGAGGTTATACTGCTGGCTGCTCTTGTCTCCGCCAATTCTTCAATGGTAATCTTCTTTTTGAATATTGGCAGCATAACTGATCTCTGTGAAGTTTATTGGTATAAATGAATGCTGGAGTGTCATGGCAGTGCTTAAAAGATCTCCGGAGAAAGGACTTCCAAGTTATACGCAGGCCCCAGCTAATCTGATTCGTGTCTCCTGGGCCAGTAATCCCTGCCTGTGATGAGTTAGGTTATTGTTGGAAGCGTACTGTCGTGTGAAAAATGTGATGGCAGAAAATGTTTGGAAACCATAAACTATTAAAGTATTTTAATAAAACTAAGTGTTTATACTAAATATCCTCTCTGAGTGTGATCCAAAAGAAAAAAAAAAGTGTTTCTCACTTGATTTGCAATAAATGGAGATCTGCATAGAGATGGGAATTATAGCACAGCCTTCACTTCCACGGCAATGGACTGATGTCACATAGGGGATGGAGACTTTCCTGATGGGGCCAGGATTTGGCATGGAGGTATTCATTACATGTTTAGTCAGTGTAAAACTGATACCAAATTTAGGAAATTTTTTTTAATATTTAATTTTACTTAAATTGATTTTGGAAGGAAGCACTTACAGCAAATCAAGGGGTCGTTTTCCAATACTTTAACCAGAAATGGATGTAGAGATCTCATATAATTCAGAAAATTGAGCTTGACGTGATGCCATGCCTCCATGGAAAGGACAAAGAATTCTCAATGCGGGGAAGATCATTTCATGTGAGATCCAATGCCTTTATATGAAAGTCTCTGGAAGTATCATTCCCGAGATGAGCAGTGCCTAGCATCCCCTCCACGGGGTCCTAAAAACTCAAATTTGAGGTCTTGCCCGGAACTACTGAATCAGTCTCTGAGGGCAGGGCTCTGGAATCTGAAGTTTTAGTGTTTCCCAGAGAATTTTTAATTGAAACCATTTTTTTGGTAGAATCTGAACAATGTAACAAGGAAATGTTCCTTTATTATATCTAGGTAATTCTCGAACATCATTACAGCTTAATGAAAAATATAGACCATAAACACATACTAGGCCCACCAGTTATGAGGGGTATCATAGAGCGCAAACATGGGCAATTAAGACATTTGCAGGTATTTTGAGGGAAGCAAAACAGTGTCATACAACAATACTAGACTTCCGGGTTTCAAAATTCAGCACAATTTTAAAAACTGGGTAAAGGGATCAACACAAGTTGTCTCCTTTACTTTGCCAACTAAAGCACATAAAAATGCCTCACCAGCTCTACCATTTCATAAAAGAAATAGCATTTTTTTAAAGAAATGATATTTTTAATGCTAAAAAAATAACAAGCAGGAAAGAATCTCAGAATAAAAAAACCAGACCTTTATCCAGAATACACTGAAGAGTAAGTACAAAGCATTTGATACAATGTCTGTATTTTCCTCATTTTCATTTTGTCCCAGGGAGTGCTGACTCCAGAACTGATGTTTGGGAACCTTTCATGCAGTGGAGAGACCAGGGTTTTTGGAAAGTCCAAAGTCTATGCTAAGCTTTGCCCCTTGCTGGCTGTATGACTTGTGCATCACCTGCAAGACTGATGCACCTTGGCTTCCTCATCTATAAAATAAGGATAATTGTCATTGTAACCATGGATTGGTCAGTTGCCACACTGAATACACTCAAAAGATGTCCTGCTTCCTTGGTTTTCTCTTCTTAGGGCTCTATAATCTACTAAGAACCTTGTTGGATGTAAGATAAAGACTTGCTTCCAACCAAAAGGAGGAAAAGACTCTGCTTAACTAATTGCTCCCAGCTTTTCTCTTTTTTTTTTTAAGCTTCTTTCCTCTTTCTTTAGATTCTGATGGAATTTCACATGAGGCAGATCCTGGGTACTTGGTTGTTACCAACTATTTGAAACAGCACTTCCCTGCCTAGTTTGTCATAAAAGAATGGGTACGAGTAAATTCCTGCCATACATGTTTAAAATGCTGTCTAGATCTTGTTTGCTTTTTCTATTATAACTATTCATGAGTAACTTATTTCCGCAAAGTAAGAGTGGGCCAGGTGATTATTTGTGTGTGTGTGTGTGTGTGTGTGTGTGTTTGTGTGTCAGAGAGAGAGAGAGACAGAGAGAGAGCAGAATGGAGGGAACAGAGCTGCTGGCACAGCTCCAGAGCACCATGCACACAGCAGTCTATGTGATTGGGGTCCCACTGCCAACTGTGCCTCGACGAGTCATACAAAATGATGGACCTGGGTGGAGGGAGGCACACAGATGAATACTGTTCCACAAACAGAGCCTATGCATGGGCCTCCAAACAACTTAAAATAATTTTGTAGCTAGTATTTTTTCAGTCTTCTGTGTCAAGCATTATGCTAAGCACTTTATATGCATTGTCATATTTTATCTCTCACAATAACCCTACAGTAATTATCCCCACCTTTGATATGAAGAAACCAAGAATTAAGTGGTCACTTGCTCAACATTGCCCAGCTGGTCAACAGGAAGAGGCAGAATCTGAATCTAGATCTGTGGAAATGCACAGCCTAAACTCTATACCTGTTGGCTAAACCACCCCTCCACGTAGAAGAAAGTAGAGAACAGAGATCTTGTTTAACACATGAACTTTTAAGGAGGGTTCGTTTCTCTTCTTTCCTCTGAAAAAGGCAGCTGACCAGCTCTGGCTTATGTTTCACCTCTGTGAAGGCAGAAAACAAAAACTTTTTGGAATAACTTACTCCTCAATCCCTAGAACAATGATATTTCTGTTTTCCTGGGGATAGGAGGCTCTCATATTTGGGGCTCTCACAGAATAAGTTGGTGGTTGTATTTCCTAAAGGGATGACCTCCCTTTCTTCAAGCAGTAATCACTCATGCCCTGCTGAACTGGACAGAAAGCGGTAGCCAAATATCCTGTCGTTAAGCCTCCTCCAAGGCAACTCTGGTGAGTGGTTATTTTGGAAGTGGCTCTAATCTGTCACGTTATGCAGCTTTGCTAAGACTCACTTTATTAGCTACCACCAAGAGCTAATAAAACATGTCAGGAAGTCTCTGTAAGCTGTAAAAACATTTCCAAAGGTCACTGCCGACACTCCGGACTTCAATGAGTTTTTAAAGGAAAAGAAAACAGAGGCAGAGGCCCAGAGTTTCAAAAGACAGAACTACCAAAAGCAGTGGCCCCAAATGGGTTGTAAAGGGCGGCAACTCCATATTACACCAGCCATTGAATAAACTCTGTCTAGAGGATGTCTTGAAGCAAAGGTCCAAAAGCCACAAAAGGGTGGTGGGGATGGTGACGAGGAAGAAAAGCAGGACATCCAAGGTTTGATCTCATATGAGGATACTTTATTTCTCTTGGTTATTTAAATTTGGTGTGTGGGGCATCGAACGGTCACACTTATTTACAACAGACTCCTTTATAAACAACGGTGTGGGTGGCAGAGAAGTGATTAATTTTAGATTACCCACTGCATGAGGCATTTTTCTTAATATAGGACTTTTTTTTCTATTACAAAAGTAAGCACACTATTTAATAAATAGTAGTAAAACATGAAAAAGAAGTATTCATGTCACCTTAAAAGCAGGGAACAGAGTTTCACGCTTTGTGTTTTAGGAGCCATACTTTAACATTTGGGCTGTCTTAGGTGACTAGGGTGCGTGGTTCTACTAGCTTGAAAATATTAATAATCACTGGGATTTCCATTCACCACTGATAGACAGAGTAACAACAATCCTGGCTTAGGATAAAAATTTTAGATTTGAAATCTGAACTTTGGGGGAAAAAAGGTCATCCACGGAGTCAGTCAGTCAGGATGTCATGTTGTAGGAGCTCAGTGAGAAAAGACCATTGACAAATTGGTGCGCTCCAGACCGAGAGAGGCAAATTTGGTCCTGCCCTGGAACAGTTGCCAGACAGCTCTAGTGCACAGACTGTGCATGTCTGTCCTTAAAATTTATCACAGGCTGCCGTAGGGGGTGAACGTGATTCAATTCCTGAGGGCTGCAATGCCCAGTGAACTAGTCACTAACTGGAGATACAGTAGGGTTGAGCTGAGTCAGATGAATTCCTTTGGTCTTACTGTTTTCTTTTTCCTCCTCTATTTGCTAAGATAGTCAACATAAAGTGGCAACGAGAGCCCTAGACCTTGGAGCTGAAGTGAGCAGGGCTCTGAGTCCCTGCTCTGCCCTGCTTGCTTCTAATTTCAGGCTAGTTGTCCGGCTCCCACAGCAGCTCAACACTGAAGATAACAATAGGACCAGCCTCAAAGAACACTAGGAGGACCAAATGAGCTCCTAAAGCTCTCAGCAGAAACCTTGGCACCTAGTGGGCATACAGTACGTGAGGAATTCACAACAATGTGTTGCTTGCGAGACAGGAGGTTCTTTGAGGACTGGGTTGTGTCTCCTTCAGGTACTGAGCAAGATGAGCCTGGGAACAACCCAAGGAGGTGGGGATCTCTAAATATGCTCAAGAATAAAGGAATTTGGCTTGATTTATTTCACTTTCCTTTCTTGGTACATTCTCCCTATTTTTTTTTTCCTTCTCCAAAATAGTGAACCACATTTATTCTTGCTTCAAACAGATGTATCATCGTTAGCAGGTTAAGGCTATCCAATTCTCTTCTTCTTCTTTGTTTTTTTTTTTACTTGTTCTAGAAATATTTATCTTTCTTGTATTATTCTTGATAGTCAGCTTTCCTTTCCACCTTCTTCTTTCATAGCTTTCCTCCCTAGGAAAACTGCTTTCCCTTTAGTTACTGAGGTTCTGGTGAGTTTGTCAGTCTGTTATCCTTGCCACCTTATCCCTAACCACCCCAATTCACATATACCCAGAATTCTCATTTGATTCTCAGATCACCTACTCTGTAAGAAATCATTTTTACCACTCAGGTTAGTCAGAGTCTGTTTCTGTTGTTTGAGACCAAAGAGCGATAGCTGATACCTACTGATTTTTGCTTCCTTTCTAGTGATGCTTCCTTCCTACTTTGTGGGTGGTTTTCCCGTATGTCTCCTTGACCAGCCTCCACCAATCTCCTTCCTCACCAAACATGCCAGATTTTGTTCTGTGAGTAAAGATGAGCCACCACTCTACTCACAGGTCAGCCCTCCTCTTAAACTAGCACAGTGGCTCCATGAAATTCAGTTACCTTCAAGGCAACCTGATATTCTTCTGAACAAAATGTTAATGTCAGCATCCTAAGTGCCCTGAGACTTGGCTATCACAGTCTTAAAGTGGTAATGCATGAGGAGAAGTAGATACCATCTGCTTTAACTCTATTCATTGACAGTGTGGAAAAAGGAGGAGAGACTTTTAATGACTTGTGTAAGTCCAAATGGTTAGACAGAGGACAGATTAGAATGCGGTCTCCTTACACTTGGGTAAAGTGCTTTTGCCATCTGATTGGGCAACTTACAAGGAAATACTATTTTGGACCCAATCCAAGCAAGTTTTCTTTGTGAGGTAGAAAAGCCTTTGTCATAGGATGCTAACATCTACAAGACAGTCTCATAATAAAGAGATCTAATACTTGTTCAAAATCAAAAAAGAAGTCAGGGAAGAAAGAAATGCACCAAGAAGGGAGAGAGGTGTTAAGGAAAACTGCCTGATATTTCTTCTACAGGGAGGTGCAGGGATCCTCCAAAATGAAACCATTCCAAGTCCTTTGCTAGCCAACACATATTGAACATAACACATATTGAACATAACACATACTGCACATAAAAATGTGCAGTGAACTGTTTTAAATTTGAGGGTTCCCCACAAAAAAATAAGCATTGGATAACTGACCCAAAGCAATGAACCAATAAAAGAGTTCTTTATTTTAAATTCATATAAAAATATTTAATTTTCTTTTGTCCCCAAGGAACAAAACATCATAGTCTCTTAAAACTCCCTGAGTGATTGAATGAAGGCAATGGGAAGGGGGATATGTAGGTTTTGGAAATGCATTGCATAATACATGTATAGTTCTCCAAAATTTTTTGTTAGATAACACTATATAAATATCGTATCCCCAAGTATGAACACCAAAGGCATATGGCAATGATATGTATCTCTAAAATTCTCTGATCTAAAAATCTGTTTTACAGCAGATATTTTCTAGACAGAGGTGTTGGTTGTCATACCATCTGGCATATTACATTAGCTTTAAAAATGAATGAAATTAGATCTGCACACTTGACTTTAAGCACGTAATTAAATGTCTATGTCTATGTAAGGCAGTTGTAATTGACAAAAGGTGGGCAGATACAGCTTTCTGATTTTTTTAACAGATTCTCTAACTCAGAGAACTTTTAAATGAAGGGCTTTAAGAGATACTGCTTAACTGTTAAACACATAAAGCAGGGTGGTCAAATATATGGCTTACATGTCACCATGCTCCTTACCATACTTCCAAAGCAGATGTTGCTAATTCACCACAAGTGCTCTTTTCAACTTGGGCCAAAGAGTCTCAGAATCTTCTCAACACGGCACAACAAACAGCCATAACCAACAGATCAACATAGAGAAACCCGCTTACCATTCCTCTATTAAACTATCCTGGTATTCATGCTACTTATTCAATGACTGGAATTTCCAGCGTTCTGTGAGTTGGCAAGTTGATTAATTATGTGGTCTTCCATAATGAAAAAACAGTTATCAGTTACAAATCGGTCTAAAAATGTGCAGAATGTGTGGGTCATTCATTTCCCCTGGCTCTCAAGAACATATAGATGGGCGCCGAGGGTCCCCGTACACTTCAATGATCTATCGTAGCACTTTCCATAACATCTCACTCAACTCCACCTCTGTAACTGAAGTAAAAATATCCTCAACTATGACAGAGGAGTATTTTTTTTCACATTTTCCAGATCAAAAATGGATTTCTTTTCCTCCATTCAAGACACAGGCCCTGGCCTCTTCAATTTCATATCCTCCCCAAAGTAGAAATAAAACACATAGGCAGGCCTAGGATGAGACCTGGTGTTACAGAAGTGCCTCCCAACCTCACCACTGCAAAAAAGGTCAAGACTGATAATACAGTTAACCCTTGAATAACAGATTTGAACTCTAGAAGTGTACTTACATGTGGATTTTTTTCAATAAATACAGTACTGTAAATGTATTTTCCCTTCCTTATGGTTTTTTAAATAACATTTTCTTTTCTCTGGCTTATTTTATTACAAGAATACAGTATATAATACACATATAAAATACATGTTAATTGGCTGTTTATGTTTTCAGTAAGGCTTCTGGTCAACAGTAGGTCATTAGTAGTTAAGTTTCGGGGGAGTTAAAAGTTACATGAGGATTTTCTACTGTGTGTGGTAAGGGGGCAGGAACAGCACACTTAGCCCCCACATTGTTCAAGAGTCAACTATATTAAGCATCTCATTTAATTCAAGGCTTTTCTTCCATTGAACCACAGCCTTTTTAGAGCTAATACTTACATTAGAAAGTAATGACCAAATAAATGTAAGTCAATAGTGTCTCCATTGATTAACATGAAAAGCAATACATTACAAGGGAATAAACCAAATAGTGACTCAGTATTTTGAAGTTATCACTAATTCTGAGTGATTACCTCCTCTCCTTGCTCTGATGAGTGTAAGTCTGTGAAAATGGACTATTGTCTCTTTCCTTATTACAATATTCTTTTTAAAAAGTTCACAGTGGGGTGCCTGAGTGGACTCAGTCAATTGAGTATCTGACTCTAGATTTTGGCTCACGTCATGATCTCATAGTTCATGAGACACGAGGCTCTGCATCGGCAGTGTGGGCCTGCTTGGGATCCTCTCTCTCTCTCCCTCTTTTCCCCTCTCCTGTTCATACTCTCTTAAAAAAAAAAAAACAAAAAACTTCATAGAATAATCAGGAGATGATAATTAACAATAATAATTGAATTCCCTCCTAAGAATTGCTTTTATGACTAGACATTTTGTAATTTATAATTACAGTAACTTTTCATGTGCAAATAAGTACTTCCAAAATACTTGGGATTTCATGAAATTAACTTGCTCATTTAGAGCAGTTGGACTGTTTTCCCAGCAAGTGCATTTTATTTTATTTTTTATTATTATTATTATTTTTAATGTTTATTTATTTTTGAGAGGGATAGAGACAGAATGTGAGTGAGTTAGGGGCAGAGAGAGCGGGAGACACAGAATCCGAAGCAGGCTCCAGGCTCCGAGCTGTCAGCACAGAGTCCAACACAGGGCTTGAACTCATGAGCTGCGAGATCACGAAATGAGCTGAAGTCAGACGTTCAGTGGACTGAGCCACCCAGGAGCCCCCCAGCAAGTGCATTTTAGACCAGAGTTTCTCAACCTCAACACCATTCACATTTGGGGCTGGGTACTTGTAGTGAGAGGCTGTCCTGTGCATTGTAGGATATTTGGAAGTATCTACCTGATAGATTCAAGGAGCACCTTCCCACACGCGACAACTAAAAAATGTCTGTAGACACTGCCGCATGTCTAGAGTCACCTGGGTACAGTATCACTCTCATGTGACAGCTCCTACTTCAGGTCACTCATTTTCTGCTTACTAGCCACTCCCCTCTACTGATAAATGAAGCAAAGACAAAGTTTGTGGCATACCTCCTCCCTACTGAGAAGGTCACCCTTCTAAGCTGAGTAGAAATTAAAGAAATTTTACCTTTAATCACATAGCATCCCCGCAAGGAGCTCCAATTCATTGTTGAGAAACAGAATCCAATACCACAGAGTAAACAGAGATACAGTGTGTCTCCTGAGAGATATCTCCTTCTCATCCCCCCCTCCCAATCTGGGCAGAGATATAGATATCACTTCACCTCTTGCCTTCTTCCCTCCGGGAGATCAACATAGCACTAGAGGGTTTCAGAGCTCAGAGCAAGAACTAACCAACAGCAACCATCTCCTAGGTAATTCTGTGCAAGTTATCTCATCTCTTAGAGGCTTAGTTTTCCTCTTCATGAAAACCAAGATAATTCCCACTTCTTAAAGTTGTTGGTTGGTCTATGACCCAGAAATTGCACTACTAGGTATTTATCCAAGGGATACAGGTATGCTGTTTTGAAGGGGCACATGACCCCCAATGTTTATAGCAGCACTATCAACAATAGCCAAACTATGGAAAGAGCCCAAATGTCCATTGATGGATGAATGGATAAAGATGTGATGTGTGTGTGTATATATATACACACACATATATATACACACCTATATATACATATATATACATACACACGCAATGGAGTATTACTTGGCAATCAAAAGAATGAAATCTTGCCATTTGCAACTATGTGGATGGAACTAGAGGGTATTATGCTAAGTGAAATTAGTCAAAGACAAATATCATATGACTTCACTCACTCACATGAGGACTTTAAGACACAGAACAGATGAACACAAGGGAAAGGAAGGAAAAATAATATAATAACAGGCAGGGGGACGAAACATAAGAGACTCTTAAATATGGAGAACAGACAGAGGGTTACTGAAGGGGTTGTGGGAGGGGAGATGGGCTAAATGGGTAAGGGGCACTAAGGAATCTACTCCTGAAAGTAGTACTTTGTTGCATTTGTTGCACTGTATGCTAACTAACTTGGATGTAAATTAAAAACAAAAGTTGGTTGGAACTGAAGAAAAGAGTATATATATAAAGCATTTAGCACAGAGTTTAGTATACAGCAGATGTACATAATGAGAATTATGAGTCTTTCAGTCCCTCTAAATGGACCCCCAAACCAGGGCCACCTCACAGTCTAATTTGCAAGTCACAATGGAGACCAGAAGAGCCACAGGGAAAAGCAAGCACACGTGTACCCCTACCATGATCTGGATGAACAAGGAAGGTCAACATATCTGAGAGGCAGAAAACACCTTTGAAACAGAAATATTCACTCTGTAATACTGCCAAGTCTATCTACAAATACATGGTTACATATAACTAAATGCCTTGATGACTTTTTAAAGTCACGTGTGATCTGAACTAATGAAAGGAGACACCCGTAGCTGTTGTGACACATTATGCACACAATACATAACATTTCCCTTGCTTTCACCCCACCATCCACATCCCCTGCTGCTAGTAGGCTGAACCACATGAAACTGCTGATATGTGACTATTTTTCATCTGTGAAATGGCAATTTCTTGGGGGTCAATTTCACCTTTGGGGGAAAACAGACTCTTTCAAATATCTAAAATGTTAGGTTCTCAAGTAGAGATCAAATAAATTATTTTTGGTTACATGTGGAAAATTCTGAGGAAGCCAAGCCAAGGTGAGGTATACTCAGTGTGGGTGAAAATTCTATTCTTTCCCATCTTTTTTTCATCAACTCAAGAAGCAAATTTACAATGCTCCCAAAAGACTCTAGCAAAAGAGGCAGGTGCTTGATCCTAAATCCCAACAGAGCTCTGAATTAACAATAGCAGGGAGAGGGAACTATCTATCTGAAACTGCTCATAGGTTATTAACTAAGAGAGAGGCATATATATGTCACATGGGGGCAGGACAAGGAAAAAGGACCCTGCAGCACAAAATGGCAGATGGAAAAGCAGTTGAGGCTATTGTAGATTTGGGCATCCCACCCCTAGCTCACTCTGGCCTAGGAGCATCCCACTCCTGGCTCATCCCTAGGGAGCAAGCACTAAGCAGTAGAGAGGCAGAGCTCCAGGGACTTGGCTGAGAGAGACAAGCCCCTGGATGGATGTTTTAGAGAGTACTACACACACCAACTGGACTTGACTGCTGTGGCCTGGACACCCTCCCATTAACACAAATCTTGAAAACGGTCTTGCACACCCCTCTGAACCCTTCCACTGGTCACGAGCACAGAGGGATCAAAACTCCCAAATCTGTCTATTCATTCCTAATTCCTTTCCCAAGCTCAGACTCCCCACTGACTGCCAACAGATCTCCGCCTTGATCTCTTCTTAGATCTTAAACTTCATATGCTCCCTAAATGAAATCACGTCCTTCTGCCCGTTCCTGTTCCTCAGTCATCTCTCTCAGTTAGTGCAATCACTATTGAACCCCCCTCTGAAAAGGAAATCCTTCAAATGCAAGGTTCAAGGTTCTTTTTCATTCTCCTTCCACGTATTTAAATAATTTTGCTTCAGAAGAGGGTTTCGGGCCCAACTTCTCCTAGGGAGGCTGCAGCCGTTGCCCTGGATCAGGTACTTGCTTCTCACTTGGACTTAGAGCTGCCGCCCGCCCGCCTTCCCTTGTTCCTCATCTTCCCTCAGAGCAGTCTCTCCTCCAAACTTCCTCCAGAGCCCTCATCCTGAAAAACTAGCTTTAAAACCTTTCCGTTGGTTGAACATTGCCCACAACACATTTCTTTGGCATTTAACTAAATGAGAACATATATATGAATGGATTACTTTGGCCCTGGCAGAGAATAATGAATAATACTTACTGAAATTATTAATTGCATTGTTAATTGTATATTCAGCTCTTCAAAATGTGGCCCCAACCTAACCTTATTCCTACTGCTCACCCAACACACCCGCTTTTTCAACTGTGCTTTCTCCTGGCTCCCTGAACTCCTCAGGACATTTTAGAATCCCCTGCCTTTGCATACTCTGTTCCCTCTGCCTGGAGTACCTGCCTCCCTCCTTCAATCCCCAACTGCCAGGCAGATTTTGGCCAAAAATCGCCTCCTGGGTGAAGCCTTCTCCAATATACTCAGGTGAAAATAGTCATTCCCTTCTCAAAGGAACATTTTTATATCTCTGCTATTGTAGCACCCATATTTTGTGGTGATTTGTTTGTTTGCTGTTCTCTCCATGCTACCCTGTGAACACCTCAAGAACAGGTACTCTGTCACTTACTTTCATCTACTCAGTACCTACCTCAGAGCCTGAATTAGAGAAGGCCTGTGTAACGGTGGGTGAAAGGGGTGGCCAGTGGCTGGAGTACAATAATGGTTCTGGTGTTACATTAAATGTACAAAGATAATTACTTAGGGGCGCCTGGGTGGCTCAGTCACTTAAGTATCCAACTCTTGATTTCGGTTCAGGTCATGATCTCACGGTTCATGAGCTCGAGCTCCACACTGGGTTCTGTGCTGATGGCGTGGAGCCTGCTTGGGATTTTCTCTCTCTCTGTCCCCCCCCCCCCCCCCCACTCACTCTCTTCCTCAAAATAAATAAATTAATTAAAAAAAAAGATACTTAAATAGGGCAGTTTGCTTATATGCTCTCTACTCTTTCTTTTAGTGTTTCTTTTAGGAGAAAATGATATGAAGTATCTAGCTTAGCCTTCTGTGGAGAGGGCAGAAGTATCTGAGACCCAGAAGCAGGACATCGAGGGTTCCTCTGTTCCTTTTCAAATAGCTGTTCCCTTTCAAATTGCTTCACCTGCTTTGAGAACTTGTGTTTTTATCTATCCATTGCAAAGAACAGAAGCCTCCTGAAGCTATCTAAATAGTGAGAGATTTACTGTGTTAAACATGGCCCCCAAGAGCAGGCAATGGAGCACAACAGGGGAACTGGATGAGGAAACTGAAGCCTGGGGACTGATGCCCCTCCTCTCTCATGGGCCTGTGGCCTCATTTCTTTGCCTGGCACTACCACCTGGAGTCACTCTCTTCTTTTTAATCTCTGCCAAGACTTTACTCTTTCTTCATCTGACACATGTGTAAGCCCCAAATGGCAGCCTCAGCCTGGCCCCCAAGACTTTTCAACTCAAGGGCTCTAATAATTTCCCTCTGGGCCTTAGTACTATTAAACCAGTTCAACAAGGAGGCTATTAGACTGAGGTGCCTCTAATTCCTCAGAAGCCTATGCAAGCAAACCAAAACCTAAGTCTGAAATGCCTGAAGGTTAGGAAATCAAACCTAAGGACAAACAATCATGTGTAGCCAACTAAGCTTTCCTAAATAAGGCAAATGCTTAAGCTATAACCAATCAAAGAATTTTCTTGTTTTGTTTCCACCTTTTCTCCATGAAAATCTTTCCCCTTGCACCAGGCAGTGGAGAGCTTCTAACCACCTCCAGTTTGGCGCTGCCTGATTTGAATTGATTTTTGTTCATAAACTCTTAAAAATTTTAACATGCCTCAGTTTATCTTTTTTTAAAAAATTTTTAACGCTTTTGTTTTTGAGAGAGAGAGAGGAAGAGAGAGAGAGAGAGAGAGAGAGAGAGCGAGCGAGCGAGCAGGGGAGGGGCAGAGAGAGAGGAAGACACAGAATCTGAAGCAGACTCCAGGCTCTGAGCTACCAGTACAGAGCCCAAAGCAGGGCTCAAACTCAGGAACTGTGAGATCATGACCTGAGATGAAGTTGGACGCTTAACCAACTGAGCCACCCAGGTGCCCCTCCATTTATCTTTAAGAGTAAAAAGATCATAAGACAGGAGCTCTAGTTGGTCAGCTCCCTTTTAGATGGCACAAGAGTCACATGGCACAGGCCACCCTATTGGTGGGCTTGGCACACATAAGGTGTCCACCCTGGTCCAGTCACCTGTGTCAAGGAGGGGTGGGATCACATGGACAGATGCTTTCTTATCTGGGGCTGTGAGCAAGAATTGGTGATGGGAGAAGGGTCACAGGCAGTATAGTCAGCTCCCAGGGTATATTTCCACTTCTAAACACCCACCTGCCAACCTCCAAGACTTGTCCTATAACTTTCTGTCTCACCCTTCATCCCTGACAACTATGCTAGCCTGCCAACATCAATACTATCGGAAAGGGCACATCTAGATGCCAAAAGTTAAATCCTTTTAATACAGTAATGAGGCGTTAAAAGCATTAAAGGAACATCAAAGCAAGGAAAGCAAAAGAAAAACATACAGGTAAGCCAAAAATTAAAAACATATGGTAAATTTTGCAATCTATCTCCTATCT
Organism: Felis catus; assembly: GCF_018350175.1. NCBI lineage: Eukaryota > Metazoa > Chordata > Mammalia > Carnivora > Felidae > Felis > Felis catus. Next base: position 50,612,354 of record NC_058380.1, read on the forward strand.
CAGAGCATATTTTAAAATACAGCAACCACAATTCCAGAGGCGAAACTTCATTTCAGCCACTATTCCATGTAATGGGTGAGCTCTATGCTCTACCAATTTCCTCTGCTCCTGTCCAATGGCCTGACACGCAGGTGCAGATGCTTCTGTACTACAGAGAACACAGCACAGAAGTTGGGGTCAGAGTTCTGCCACTTAGTATTTGTTACCGAGAGAATTTCATCCAACCTCTTTTTATCTCAGTTTCCTCATCTATCAAATGTTAATAATAAACTCCCTTTGCAGGGTTCTTGTGTATGTTAATCATGATAGTCACAAAACACATCTTCTTATGCCTACCATGTAGGGAGCAGTCAATGAGCAGTATTGGGTTGTACCAGATGAAGTTGACCCTTTGGTAGGTCCACTGATTTCATATGCTTCCCCTGTCAGAGAACTTATCACTTTTTATGATTATCTTGTATGTGTATGTTTCCACCATTAAATTATGCCTTCCTGTTTCCCTCATGAGGCCTGTCAGCACTTGGCAGACAGTAGGTATTTCATCCGTATTTTTTGAATGAATGAATGTTAACAACGACGGTGATGGTGGTGATGATGAAGCTACCTCTTCTGGACAGCCTACCGGGACAATATGGTCCTTGATTCCATTGCCGGGCATACAGTACGGACACAATAAATGTTTATTAAAGAAATGAATGAGTGAACAAGTGAATAAATTTGAGGCCTATGTATACAAATTCCAGAGAGTATCAAGTCCATAAAAACTGCTACAAATCTGGGTATTGGTCATTGCCATCACAAAACATACAGTGGCTTGCCTTCATTATCACATTTTCAGCGGGTTCTTTGGTATTACATGGACCCTATCAGCATTCATGTGGCCCCATGGGCCTCCCAGGGAAATGAGAAAGGCATAGTGCTGAACTGCAGCCTGACAAGCCAGAAAAGGTTAGGACTGTTGTGTATAGCTTCCCGAAGCCTGCTGGCTTTAGTCTTCCCTAAAACAGCCAGCAGCTTGCAATTGTACCATAAGTCTTTGGATGGAACAAGACCTTCCCAAGACACTGTGTGGAGCTCATGCTACTTAATGTAGCTTTTGTCCAAAGAGCCCACTGAGTTGATTCCCTATATCTCTGATCAAATGTTCAGTCTTCCCTAGAGAAAGAAGGCTGGAATGGAGAATAGTCCTGGAAAAAAGAAGAAGAAGAAGAAGAAGAAGAAGAAGAAGAAGAAGAAGAAGAAGAAGAAGAAGAAGAAGAAGAAGAAGAAGGAAAGGAAGGAAGGATGGAAGGAAGGAAGGAAGGAAGGAAGAAAGAAGAAGGGAGAAGAAGAGGAAGAAGAAGAAAGAAAGGAGAAGGGAGAAGAAGAAGAGGAAAAAGAGGAAGAAGTAATAGAATTTCTGGTATCTGGCCCTGGTGACCACCAGAACTGGAGAGGGGCTGGACTGATCAAGAAGATAGAAAGAAAAAGATCCAGTAAAAAAGGAAGACTTCATTCAGCCATAAATGTATCTTTAAAATTTCAAATAGTGACCAGTTTATGTCTCTGGATTTTAAAATGAAATCACTTTTAGAGGAGAGGAATGTTCTTTCTGGTCTTGACAACAAATAAAGGAGAAACAAAGTATGAAAGGTAGAATGTAAATTACATTTAAGAGAAAATCAGTGACTTTCAATTATTTAGCCTTCAGGAAACCACAAATATGCAAGTATGGGGAGAAGAGAAGAAGAAAAGAATGGCTGAGGTTCACAGAGACAAACACACCAATGTTATCCTCAGAGATCTTCTACATTGCTTACCGCCTGGCCCCCTCTTTGTGTTATCTGGCTGGTCTGGGGAAGGCAGAAGTGCCCTGCATTTCACCATGTGAATTTAGAAAAAATACTCAAGAGCAGAACATCAGGGAACCATTCCCAGACAAGCATAAGGAGTCCTGCCGTTTCTCACCAACGATTCGGGAGCTGGTCTTTTCAACTGAAGCTGCTGTTTACAGAAGCGTTACCACAGGATTATAATTATAGGTTTTGTTTAGTTATAAAGAGAGTCTGAATCCTCCATCAAAGGAAGAGGAAACAACTCACTGAGAGGTGTGGAGTGAATCTTTCACACTCACTGTTGGATGGAATGCCAGTGGTCTGCATGGATTCGGGCCAAAGCATGAGCCCTTGAGGTATGGGGAGCTCTGAGCTCATGGTGGGCAGGAGAGTCAGCACTCTACCCCACCTTTCCTTCTTCTTGGAGAAGTGCTGGAAGTAAGGGAGGCATGAAAGGCCTGTGCTCCCATGGGCCGGCTCCCATCCAGCCAGACTTCCCTCTGCTCCAAAAACTGGTTGTTCTCATTTCTCCTGCCCAGATGCACGGAGGGGTGCTGTTCTGGCAATGAGAATGTGGGGCAAGGTCTCAGGGGCTGTCTCTGGCCAGACAATGGGATCCCTGGAATGCCCATTTGCTCCCAATATTGCTTCCTCTCAAATTTTCTGGTCTTTTCTCTCATCTTTGGCCCCGATCCTAAAACTTGGACTGAATTCACATTCTTTGACAACCCATCACATCACTGGCTCTGAAGACCTAAGCCCTGGTCCTGCCTGCCCCACGTGGTATCTTCCCTCAATCCTCACAGGTCTCTCCGTTTCTAGAGGTTATTTCTGTGCACTGAGCTGGGTACTGGGAGCACCTATAGCTCTCCAGTGCCCCAGGGTATCCTGTTGATCTTGACCAGGACGTACACAGCAGGCTTGAGTCTGATCCTTGGAAAAAATGTGCTATGCACAGAGGAGGGTCTGTTGACCTTCCACCCCATGACAGCTGTACAGATTAATATATTGGTGACTCAGCTGCTGGAATAATGCATGTACTACTTCTGAAATGTCCCAGCAGGCTCTGTCAAGTTGATACAACAGGCAAGCCACACTGGGGGTAAAAGTAAAAATTACCCTCCTCCTAAGAGAAATCTATTTGACACAAGCCAGCCATTCACCAGACACATAACAGACCAAACTGGGATTTAGTCTTCAGCCTGCCCGAATTCTCAAGAATCTTCACTTCTGCACACAGATGGGAGGTGCATTTTCTATTAACATCTGAGCAAGGAGGGAAAGTCCCGGCTTTCCTCTCCTTTAATCTACTTTCTCCTGGATGCTGGGCATTAGCATTCCATTAACATTTGGTTACATGGAGCTTCATTTTCCCAGTGCATTAGTATGTATCTTGAAGGAACGTGGTAGCTGTAGCTATAAGACCCACCATCAATCAACCACTGGGCATGAATCTCCACTGAGTGTTGCTCGTGCTGCAATCTCACTGTGCCTGTTCTGGTTTAAGGTCCTGCTGACCGGGCCCATTGACAGCATGCCTCCCGGCTCTCCTCCTTGGGCCTCTGGTCCCCTGGTATCATTGCCAGGGAGTGCATTTGCTCTGGGGAGCTCTGAGCTTTATGGATTTTGCAGCACTTCCCTTTTCTTCCTGTTACAAAGCTCTGGCTTAGCATGAAAGCCACCTGGCAGAGGGCACTATCTTTTTTCCCATGTTATGGTTGAGGAAATGGAGGCAAGTTATCAACTTAAGTCAGGCCACATAGCTAGTAAGTGCTGGAGCTAGAATTCATCCATTCGACAGATAATGTTAGGTTCTTATTATGAGCCAGTCACTGTCTTAGGGATTGGGGATTCCATGTTAGTAAACAAAACAGCCTAAAATTCCTTCCTTCCTACCTTCCTTCATTTCCTACTGGGGTTTAAACTCAAAGCTGTTTGACCCCAGAGTCGGAGTCCAACAATGGTTAAATTACATGACACTAGTTCAGAGGTGGTCACAACCACATGGGAAGACTTGCTTTAAAATGTTTGACTGTAGCCACAATGAGATACCACTTCACACCCATTAGGATCGCTTGTATCAAAGACATAGAAAATAACAAGTGTTGGCGAGGCTGTGAAGAAATCAGAATTGTGTGCCGTTGGTGAAAATGTAAAATGATGCCATCACTGTGGATGAGAATTTGGCAGTTACTCAACAAGCTACACATAGAATTATAATCTGATCCATCAATTCCATTTCTAGGTACACATACAAAGGAATTAAAAGCAGGGACTTGAACAACAACCTGTACACAAGTGTTCACAGCAGCATTGTTCACAATGGCCAAAAGGTGGAGAAACCCAAATTTCCATCAACAAATGAATGAATAAACACACAATGAAGTATTGTTCAGCTTTAAACATTATTCAGATTCTGATTATTATCTCATTATTGAGATTCTGATACCGGCTACAACATGGATGAAACTTCAAAACATTATACCAGTGAAATAAACCAGATACAACAGAACAAATATTGTATAATTTTACTCACACAAAGTACCTAGAATAGGTAAGTTCATAGAGGCACAGAATAGAATAGAAGTTACCAGGGGCTGGGGGAAAGGCAGAAAGGGGAATTAGTGTTTAATGGGTGCACAGGACATTTGGAGTGATAAAAGTTCTGGAAATAGACAGTGGTGATGGTTGAACAATACCGTGAAAGCACAACATAGTAAATTCACTGAATGCAACACTTAAAAACAGTGACAATGGTGAATTTTGTTATGTGTACTTTACACACTACAAGAAATAGCATTTTGTTTTGTTTTGTTTTGTTGATCATAAAGGAAATCAGCCCCAGAACAAGAAGTCAGCAGATAATTATTGAGAGGTTCTCTCAGGGTCTGGAGTACCTGCGTGATCATTCTGTCATTTTTTTTTTAAAGTTTATTTATTCTGAGAGAGAGAGAGAGAGGCGGCGGGGGGTTGGGGGAGGGCAAAGAGAAAGGGAGAGAGAGAATTGCATGCACTGTCAGCACAGAGCCCGATGTGAGGCTCAAGCTCACCAACGGGGAGATCAAGACCTGAGCAGAAACCAAGAGGTGGGTACTAAACCAAACAAACCACCCAGACGCCCTGAGACACTGTGGGAAGAAAAGACGCCAGCTTTCTACAAGTCCTCACTCAGCTCCTTTATCCACTGGCGTCGTTTATCCCCAAATGCACAGCCAGTATGGGACAAATGTACTGAGTATAGTCTGATGAAGATCACGGCAGGGCAGTACTGCGAAGTGGCAAATCTGAGTCACCAAATACAAGAGTTTCTACACGCATCTGGCTAGGAAATTGCTTAGAAAAGAGGGTTTATTATGCCTTGAGTTTCTGGAAATTCTTTTAAGAGCATAGTTGCTCTGGGATAAAGATATACTTTGTATCTTTCTGGAATTAAGCACAGGCAAAATTAACCATAGGGCCTTGCATCTAGCAGGTGGGGGTCTTCCCTAAATAGTAGTGGCTTCTTTCCTGGTAGATATTTCTCTTCCGAGTAAAAAGGCACCTTGCTCTCTCAGTATGAAACCTGGAAGGAAAGTCCTGGGATTAGGGGAGAGGGATACTATTGCAGTAGAGGAATCCAGCTCTCTCCTGGTCCCAGAGAATGTTCAAAATTTCTAGGGAGGAGCATCAGAATGGTGAATTGTGGCCGTCTAATTTCCACCAAAGGGCTTGCAGATTTGTACCAACCTTTTGGGATTATAGTCTGGGGATCAGAAGCCAGTGTGAGGCCTCAGGTGGGCAAGGCGGCCTGGAGGAGAGGGACAGCCATCATCAGAACCCACGCTCCGTCTAGTTTTAGACTTTTAAAAAGTCTGTATGTATTTCCTTGTTGATCTTTCTCAGGATCTGGCAGAGCTTGAAAATTTGAAGCAGGCCAATTCGACCAAATGAGGCAACAAAGGAGAGTTTTAGTTCACACCTGAGGCATGACAAATGTAAATAAGTAAGTAAAGACATAAAGGGGAGTGATGAAATGGCAAAGTACAGGGTAGTTTTAGGGCAGTGAAACCATTCCGTATGGCATGGTGGATTTGTGATAGTATGCATTTGTCAAAACCCATAGAACCATAACACAAAGTGAGCCCTAATGTGATCTATAGACGTCAGTTAATAATAATGAATCAATTTCGGCCCATCAATTGTAACAAATACACCACACTGGCCTAAGATGTGAACAACAGGAAAGGCTATGAGAGGAAAAGGGACATAGGAGAAGTCTGTATTACCTGCTTAAGTTCCTGCTTAAAACCTAAAACTGCTCTAAAACAATAAAGCCTATTAATTCAGGAAAAAAGAGGATGGCTATTGGTCCCAAATCGTTTATTACTCATGCTGTTTCCTTGCAGCCTAACTAAGAAAGATGAAACAGTTCAGGTAGAATGTGGCAGGATAATAATGGCACACAGCTTATTAAAAATAAAAAAAAAGTCAACTTTGTCTTGAAATCTGTCCTTACAATAAAAAAAAATTGAAAAATTAAATAAAAACAAGGAGGAGCAGCATTCCTATCCATGTCCAGGGCAGTATTTGAGAGGTAGCTTGAAATTCCAGGGGGTGGAGACAGGCTGCCTGACCAGGCTCCTTTCCTCACCTGGAAGAGTCTTTTCCAAAGCAGTCGTCTTAAAAACTCCTGGTTGAAGGTGCCTGGGTGGCTCAGTTGGTTGAGCATCTGACTCTTGATTTCAGCTCAGGTCATGATCTCATGGTTAGTGAGTTCAAGTCCTGCATTGGGCTCTGTGTTGACAGCATGGAGCCTGCTTTAGATTCTCTCTCTGTCCCTGTCTCTTTGCCCCTCCCTGGCTCTCTCTCAAAATAAAAAAAAAACTTTTTTTTTTTTTTTTTTTAAAGAAAAAGATGGAACAGGAGTGGAATCCTGCCATATTTCCATTGCTCTACTCCCCTGAGGCAGACAGCTCAATTGTAAATCTTAGCACCATAAAGAAGTGGGTGGCAGGGGTAGGAGGAGGAGTCTTCCCTTTGGAATGTTATCGTCAACTTGGATTGGATTCATTCTCTTCACTGAATTGGGGCTTTTATGTGATTTGAAGCAATGTACAATTGTTACTACCTAAGAGAGACTGGAATGGCCTGAGACAATGGCCTAGGAACAAAGGGAAGACCACCACATTGAACACATGTTTTTAAAGGGAGAGTAGGAGACAAAGCACAAAGTTACATTCTGGCTGCAACACCAGGCATATCCACGAATGGACCAGTTATGTACATCGCTAGGTTTGTTTTAAAAGTTTTCCCTTGGCTATTTTGAAGAGAATGGATTGGAGAGGGGGCAAGAATAAAGTTGGGAGACTTAAGATTGGAGATGCTGTGGTATTCCGGTGGAGAGAGGATTACAGAAAGGACAATGACAGAAAGGGAGAAGTCTGACATGCATTAGAGCATACGAGCACTAGTATCTAAGGCTAGATTGAAAATTCAGGTAATGGAGAAAGAAGCAAGGATTTTTCTAGGTTTCTGGCTTGAGCAATTGGGTAGGAGATCATGGATGAATTGTGGGCTGGAGAGCCCTGAGGAGAAGCATGGAGGGGTCTGGGGTGGAGGGGAGGCTAATAAATCCAAGCTTAGCAAGTTCCTGAGGCTATTTTAAAACAGTCTTCCAAAGAGCTCTGGTTTCTTTGAGGTATCTCAATGAACAGAAGGCAAATGCTGGAATCTGGGATGAATTCTGAAAACTGACATATGCATTGGCTGGAGTCAAGCTTTCATTTAGCTTGGGAGCAACAAAGTATCCTGTGACATCTCCACACAGTGCCTAGCCCTATAAATCTGGAGTGGGTTCTGATGGAGAAATACATATGATCTCTCATTGCTGCTTCCCAAGGGGAAGACTTGCTTTTTAAAGCACCAAATGTTTGCCTATTCTCATCAACAGATGCCAACTTCTACAGGTACCATTAAACGGCTTCAGAAGACCTCAGAGTATGACTGCGAATAACCACCATCCCTGGCAACGTGCAGCAAAACTGCACATTCATTTCCCAGTGTTCAGAGCAGAAACATCTGTCTAAAGCCACAAGGCCTTGGTGGACACAGGCAGCAGCAGACCCGTGGGGCCCATTCATCTTGACACCAGATTGTTACAGATGTTTGCAGCCGCTGAGAGCCTGTTCTGAAACTCATGGCCTCCATTCAACTAGGGCTGGGCAGTGGGATGACCCTGAGGTTCCCCACATGAGGCAAGACCCACCTCCTGCCTCAGCAAAAGCTAATATGGGGATTAGGTTTAAAATGTCCAAGTGTTGAACAAAAGGCAGTTTTTCTTGGCTCCTGCTACTGAGGTTATACTCCCTTTGGCCCTGGATTTGGTGATAAAGAACCAGTAACACATGGTGTAATTTTCAAAGTGCTGCCTCACTACTTAAATCAGCAACATAAACATGAAATGACTCGGTCACAAGTTCTTTTCCCCCAATAAGTCAAATGCATGTCGGCCTTCCAAGCAGCTGTTGGTAAGAATTGCTATTCGGATCTTCAAAATTTTTTACCGAAGTGAGGAAGAAATCCTTCAAGAGGGCTTAGCCAAACTGTAACTATGGTTTTAAGGTCCTTTGGAATGAAGGAATTTTTATAAGATGGCTTTATGTGTGTGCACAATCTGTAAAGACAAAATACCAAATTTTTCCTCAAGTATAGGCTAAAGGTGCAATTTCACTATATGTTTTCAGAAAAGTTATTAAAAATGATGACTTAATGCCCATTTCCTAGGTTTGAAAACTGCCCTAAGGCTATGTTAACATTAAGAGAAGCCAGGTGAATCATGGGAATTCCAAGCACTGTATCTGCAGCTTACCTCTCAGTCTAAAATTATTTCAAATTATAAAATAAAAATATTAAAAATGATGACAGGATTCTGTGGTCTTTGGGTTTTCCCATCGATGACTTCTCTCACCAAGAGCATTATTCCGCACTGATGAAAAATCTTATCTGACCAATTTTGGATGGGATCATGACACAATAAGTGAGGTGGATGCTTGCATTTTCTGTGAGTCTAAACTTGGCAATCACTGACCCAACATGCTAGCAAAGCACCACCAGCCAATAGTATGAGAAAGGGCCTCATTCTTCCGTTTCAAATGGAAAAGGTCCTGGCTGATTCAAATGGATTTGGCTCTAGATCTGAAAACCACCGTGTCATCCAGGGACGACCAAACAGATGTCTGTCTACTTTCCTGTAAGTGATGCCTTGCTGAGGAAAACACAATTTCATCACATGTAGTCCTAAACTGCAGCAAGAACGGATTCTATCGCTCATATACATTTTAATGTGGGGTTTTATGCACTTCTTAATTTTTTTTAATTTTTAAAATGTTTATTTTTTTTTGAGAGAGAGAGAGAGAGAGAGAGAGAGAGAAAGAGAGAGTGGAGGAGGAGCAGAGAGAGAGGGAGACATGGAATCCAAAGCAGGCTCCAGGCTCTGAGTTGTCAGCACAGAGCCTGACATGGGGCTCTAACTCACAAACTGTGAGATCATGACCTGAGCCGAAGTTGGACGCTTAACCAACTGTGCCACCCAGGCGCCCCTGCAATTATTTCTTTAGCTAATTCATGTAGACAATAGGATTAGATACACTTTTCATATGCTGTCATTTCTGAGTCATGTACATTCAAGCTCTGTCAATATTTGGACTTGTAATTATGTTTTTATCCTCTTATGACAAAAAGGTATTTTGGTTAATGGACTATCCTAATTGATAAAACTATTATGTAGCATATACTAGTATTGTTGAATTCTGAATAATTAGAATTTAATAAACTACACTTGTGGGGAAAAAATTAAGTATCTCTATTAAGCAGTAAGCTCTCCCTTCATGATTCTGAAGGACTGCAAGATTTTATTAGGCTTAAAGACCAGTTGAAAAGAGAAATCCAATAAGTTGCTTATCAAAGAAAAAGTGTTTTTCTTGAATTTGAACATGAGAAGATTTGGTGAAACAGCAACAATAGAGGGACCTCAGAGAACATCTGGTCTAGTTACCATGTTTCAGGATTTTAGGAAGTTTAAAATGACTGGTGCTTAATTTGGGGTTGGGGTGGGTTGCTAGTCTACTTGGACAATCTGATAAAGCTGTAGAGATCCTACCTAGAAAATGCAATATGAAATACTTTAGGTATAATTTGAAGGGTCTGGTAGAACCCCTGGAGGTTTCTTTTCTTTATTTTTGTAAAACAAAACAGAAGAGAGGCACCACCATAAATCTGCAAACGTGTTTACGGTTGTTAGAACAGACCAGGGAAAGACTAAAAGAAAGATATACACTGATTTGTTATCTTTACTTACATCTGGAGTTTGGCATTGTGGTGAGTTTGGCGGGGGGGGGGGGGGTGGAACCTCTTAATTTTATTGAGACTTGAGACACTTGGTATTACTTAAATTATTAGTGCCAGGATGTATTAATACAAGAGCCAGAAAAGAAATGAGAGAGAGAGAGAGAGAGAGAGAGAGAGAGAGAGAGAGAGAAACAGGGTGAAGAGAGACAGAGGGAGACAGCCCACCTTTAAATGACATGATCAAGTTGGGTTTGGGCAACATGACTGCAACTTGTCTTCTCCTAGCCCCCTGGGCCTGGCTGCAGGAGTCAATAGTTGTCTTCCCTGGGATTTTTTATTTTTATTTTTTTTAACGTTTATTCATCTTTGAGAGACAGAGAGAGACAGAGCATGAGGAAGGGGCAGAGAGAGAGGGAGACACAGAATCCGAAGCAGGCTTCAGGCTCTGAGCTGTCAGCACAGAACCCGACATGGGCTCTCGTTCACGAATCGCAAGATCGTGACCTGAGCGGAAGTCAGATGCTCAACTGACTGAGCCACCCAGGTGCCCCTTTCCTGGGATTTTTAAGAGCACCCTCTAAGCCTCTAAACTCCTGCTCAGTGTCCCTAGATGAGAAGAAAGAAGACAATAGTTGGGACTATACCAGTAAAGGGATGGTAAAGGGAGCCAATGCTTACTGAGCCCCTGCCAAGAACTTTACATACATGATCTCCTGTGAGCCTTGAACACAAACCTCTGGGGTGAGGAAATAGGAAGGCCGACAATATGCATCACCGACCCAGAGCCTGACACCAGTAATGATTTTAACTGTGCTGTGAGCCTTCAGCATACATGTGGGAATACTTTACACCCAACCCTTCCTCACAGGAAAGAGAGGCACTCTCACCTCCACTGTACAGATGAGGGGTGGAGGCTTGCAGTCAAAGAGATACCTGAGAGTAGCAGAAATCAACTCGAATCTTCTCACTCACATCAAGTACTCCTCTCAAACCACAGCGTTCTCTAACACAGCAGTTGGAATGATTCTCTTAGAAATCAAAGGAGAGGGGCGCCTGGGTGGTTCAGTCAGTTGTGCATCCAGTTTCGGCTCAGGTCATGATCTTGCAGCTTGTGAGTTCAAGCCTCGTGTTGGGCTCTGTGCTGATAGCTCGGAGCCTGGAGCCTGCTTTGGATTCTGTGTCTCCCTCTCTCTCTCCCCCTCCTCTGCTTGTGCTCTGTCTCTCTCTGTCCCTCAAAAGTGAATAAACGTAAAAAAAAAAAAAAGAAACCAAGGGAGATTACTTCATGTCTCTGCTCACAAGCCTTCACTGGCTCCCCATCTCCCTCAGAATAAAATGCAAAAACCTTACTGTGGCCTTAGAGAATGTAACTTCCTTCAACTGTCCCCATTTTCCCACTGTAGTCCCACTGGCCTCCCTGCTGTTCCTCGAGCATCCAAACACAGTCCTTTTTCAGGTCCTTCGCACCTCCTTGCCCTACCTGGAGCATGCTTTCCCCAGATGGCCAGGGATGCCATCTCTCGTGCCACTCAGATGTTGCTCCAATATCACTTTCTCACAGTGGTTCTTCTGTCCTCTTGGTATGAAGCAGTCCTTCGTCACCCTCCCGTTACTTTTCTCACTTATCACCTGCTGACATCTTATACATATGATTCTAGTCTGCCTTCCTCTTCCACTCAGAAGCCCAATGAAAGTGGGGACTTAGTCTTTATTGTTCTCTGTTGTATCCCCCTTAAGAGACAAAACTTGATAGGAGCTCAATCGATATTTGCTGAGTGAGGGAACGAATAAATGCAGGAAAAAGTGAATGAGTGCTACCTTCCCTCAGGGCACTAAGTTACAAATGGAAAATAATGAGGACTTCATATTGAGTGTGGCTTACAAATCTAGGGCTGATCCTGCTTTCCAAAGACTTGGCTGGCTGAGCAATTTACGCTTGAGCTTTCATTCCCCAGCACTTCCTGAGTTCATTCATTCAATCTTCTCTGCATGAAAATAAATCAAGCACCGGTCACTTCATGCATAAATTAAATTCAGTCCAACTTTATTACCTTCTTTCAGAGGAAACTTTCACAACAGAGGCATTTAGTGAATGTGAAATATGCTGAACACCTATACTGGTGTCATTTCTTTAAGCCTGCTAATGTAGTCTGACCTAGGTTAACGTTCGGCATCTATAGAAATGAAAGCTCTTAGTGGAATGTAACCAAGGCATCATATTTAATAAAGACAGCTGAAGCCAGATTTTTATTGCTCTGTTTTCACACCTTTGCAATATGTAGTTTTATGCTTTACCAAAAGTTTCACAGGAGTGATGTACTTCATAAGCTTTTTGTATGACAATCCTTGTGAGATCAGCCTCTAATGATTATTAATGGCTTTGAAAAGATTGTATCTGGAAGAGATGATTCTAGGACTGGTGAGGCATGCGTACCACTAATTCTGCTTTGCCTATAAATTACAGATACAGAAACAATTTGTCAGGAAACACTGTATTGTAATGTTTAAAAATTGTTAAAATGTCACTTATAAAATTTTAAATGGTATGCCTTGAAATCAGTTTTCTATGTCCTGACTTTGCAAACAGAAAAATGATGGAGATGTACAGATGTCAGGTCTTAATAGGGTCAAGAAAAAAGTGCTGCCAATGATTACCTTCAGAGAAGTAGTATAAATCATCCTAATAATACTAATTAAGCACAAAACTGAAAAACACTCAAGTTGAGGTTTTGCTTGTGTTCTGCACTGAGAACCAGAAAGAGCAGGACACAGGGAGTCAGGATGCCTGGATGCCATGCCGTCCAACAAACACTAGAGGGGCTGATTATGTTTCAGGCACTGACCATGCCTATGACGTGGGGTCCTTTTTCTAGTCTGGGCTTCAGTTTTCTCATCTGTACATCGGGCATAAATCCTGCCCTGCTGACTTTACATCACAGTTGTGAAAACAAGGATGAAGAATGAGTTACTAAGCATTACAACTCTTCTGGTTATTATTGCAAATAAATGCAAAAATTTTACTTGTTCTGTAGATACCTTTGGCGCCACATATATGATAGTAATAACATTTTTTTTAAAAAAACTTAACCATAATTTAAATCATTCCTTGTCCCATGCAAGCAACTATTGGTATAACTGGTATTCTAAGACATCCTCACTCATCTGCTTACACTTGGATCATTGGAAAATTTATGAAGTATTTTGTAGGAGTATTGAAAGAGAAAAGACAGTGGAGTTGGATTTATTATTATCTGGTTTCTGATCTTCTCTTTAGAAAGCTTGCACCACCCCATATGTAATAACTTGTTTACTATCTGTCTTTACCACAAGACTAGAAGATACATGAATTGTTCACCTGTTCAAACACAGTGCCTTCACATGGTAGACACAAAATACCCGCAAATAAGTATCTATTTAATGAATGAGTAAGAGTCTAACTCCGACTCAGCGCTTGTAAGAGGAAAGTATCAAATGTTTATCCAGAACTACTTATATGCCAGGTACTTTCTAAGTGATTTTGCATATATTAGCTCATCTAATCATCAAACCACTATAGAAAATAGGTGCGGGGAGGCTGACTTTACAGGTGAAAGCGTGAGGACACAGTCAGGTTAAGCAGCTTTCTAGAGGTTACGTAGCTAGTAAGTGGTAGAACTAGGACATGAATCTGGAAGGCTGGCTCCAGAGTCTGCTCTCTTTAATCCCTGCACTAATCAGGGTGAATGTCTGTGCACACTGTGTATGTGTCCAACGCTCCAGCTTCCTGACAATCATCACTCAGATTGACTGAGCCCCTTGACGCCCCCCATGCTCATGTATGACGCTGTTAGATAAGAGAAGGAAGATGGGAAAGGACACTTAAAGAAGTTTCTGTGGCTTCTTAAAGACACTAAGACTAAAGATAATGTGCTCAGAAAAAGTGATGTGGCTGATTTTAGAGGCTCATCCAAATAGTCATGACCAAGTGAAGCCAGGTTCCAAGGCCCATGGGCCTGGGACAGAGAGCTAATGCACATGGAGCTCAAAGTAAAGATCCGAAGAAATACTGAAGAACAGGGTAGCTTGCCTCATTTCACATTAGGGTGGCTTTTTGTTATCCTTCTCCCATATTGCTTCATTTCTCATATATTTGTATGTAAATTAAACCCCACAACGGTAGGGAAGATCAACTCTGACTGATTCCCGCCATTGCCAAACCCCATGAAGGAACCACTGGGGGCTAATCGCAAGCTGCACAGGGCCACTGGCTGCTCGGAAGCCTGGCAGCCCAGCAGAGCCATGAAAGACCACTGTAAAGACACGCTACAAAAGGAAATTCTGATAGTGGCTTAATAGAAAAGTGCAATGTGTGTTGGCCACCATGCAAGTAATATATCAGACTGGAGAGCCAATCTGTGAACTGACACATACACATTACATTCCTACCCGCCACAGGTCGGGGCTCCAGGATATAACTGGTACATCAATGGCAGACACCCTCTAGAGATCCAGACCTTCTGAGATCTCCCAGGCCTGCTTCCATCCCCTTCTCAAGGCAGCTGCCCTTATGCCCTGGGTTCTGTAAGATATGCCTATAATCCTTGAAATATATTTCTTGCCCAGCACCCCCCAAGTTAGTGTTTGTTTGCTTACACTACTTTCGCATTAGCTTCTGTCAAAGAAAAACCCTATTCAAAGTCTCTGGGGACAGATTTACTACTATAATTTAAGAATCTTACAGAATTTAGAATAGCAATATAATGGTATATATACTGCTTATTACATACACTCCCCCCTCTCCCCCCCTCCCAGCAGGGCCAGGAGCAACACCCTGGAATCAAACACATTAATGTATCTTTGTGGCAAAATATAAGAATGTTCATAGTAAGTTTAAAGAATATAAATAGCCTCAAGCCAGAGGAGAACACTTGTAGCTTTTAGACCTTTTCTGGACTCTGAAATGGCTAATGAGGGATTACAGACCCATTTTCATAACCTGAAGTCCAATATGGTGGGCCTTACAAAACTGGAAGTGATCAGGGTGGGATGGAAGACAGGGTTCAGTGGGTTCATCAGAAAGTCTGAGGGCCCCTCCACCAGTCCTCTCCTCCCTTCATTCCTCTTTTCCTGGTACCCTCCTCCAAGGTGTTTCCAAACTTCATGTATTTCAAGCATACATTATACCACGTGCTCATCAATCAGAGGGGCTCAAAATGTGAGGCTAGAAAAGGCACAGAAAAAGTAAGAAAGACCAACTGCTAAGTGGCTTGTCCATTAGAGAACACAGTGCTGATTCACCGAGTAGGAGAAGGGCAATCTGTTTCTCTATGAAAAGCAAAAAGAAACAGTCTGATATTTACTCAATGCTTCCCATAGCAAAAGACGAGGCTAAGCCTTCTAACAGAAGGTCTTGTTCCCTCCTCTCAGTAAATTTTAGAAGATAGGTGCTATTATTACCCCACCTTATCTATGAGGACACGAAGGCTTAGTAAGGTTAAGTAACTTGCCAGTAAGTAACAACACTATACTGTGTTGATTCCAGAGAACACACTCTTGATCTCTTTAACTTGGTGTTAACTTGGAGAATACACTGAGTGATACTGAAACCCAATTTTCTCAGTTATAAGCATCACTTAGGAAGGAAAGAAGGGCGGTATGCTTTGTTGTTCTGTTTTCATTTTTGCTGGGCATGAACAGGACAGGAAGGTGCTTGTGTTGAGAGGTAGGGAGCAGTCTTGGGGAGTACAGATTTTTAAGCCCTTATTGGTTGAGATACCACATGTATTGGCAGAGCTCATGCACACAGAAGTCCAGGCAGGTGACAAAGCTGCTTTGAAGTAGATCTCTTATTTGGGCACTAATTCCATTCCCGTGGGGATTTGTGAAGCTGACTTGAGAATGTCAATGCCATTGTGTGTCACGGAGCTCTAGCTCATGTCTAGGCAGCAGCCGCTGCTTCTACACAAGAAGTCCAGGCTCAGCTGAATTCTGATCTCAGAGTAATACAGGACCACTCTCCCTCTCAAGTCTGAATTCAAGGGGGAAATGAGCTGTTCCAGGCTCCCCAGGACTCATTTTCCCAGCCTGCACGATTTCCTTTTCTGCAGCCTCCTACTGCCCAGACAGGGAGGCCTGGCTTCCATCAGAACACTCTCCCCTCCCCCATGAGTGCTTTGAAAGCAAGCTCTCAGAGTTCATTACAAGCACAGAGAGGTGGAAGAGAATGGAATGGGCAAGGACACTTGATTTTTCTTGCAGAACCCCATGCTTGTGTAGGCAAGACAGAATTTGTAAGCACACACTAGATTATCCCAGGTGCCAAATTCAGCAGAGGGCATCCAAGTTTGCCAAAAGCAAAGGCAGAGTGAGTGCTACATGCTCCCCTAAAAGCAGATGCAGACATTCCAGGGCAAGGACTGCAGAAAGCCTCCAAGGCTTAACTTCTTACCCATCTGCAGCAGAGTCTGGGGCCCCTTGATGCAGCCCTAAGACAGTGCTGCTTTCATTCCCCCCACCAGCACCGCCCCCCCGACCCTAGATCCCGTGCTAAGCCTCCTTGATACAATCCATACAGATTATGTTCTACAAAAGAGAAATTTCAGTAACTGATATGGAACCAATGTGCAAGCATCCCAAAAGAGTATCTGGTTATCTCCTAGGGAAAAGGAAATGCCAGTAAGAGTGAAGCACTTCACCTGCAGACAGTTCCCATGTGGCCAACATCAAACATTCCTTCGGAGTGACCAGTTTGAAGAGAAATGTCTGCACACACAAGCATAATCTTTTCATAGCCAGCCACCTCTCTGCCCTGGTTACTCTAATGGTGGCTTCATGTCAAACCAGCTGGCCATGTCTTTGCAGTAAGTAGGTGTGTAAAACCTGCCACCAAAATCTCAGATTCCTAACTTGAGACATGGATTTAATCCATTTTTTTGGCTCTTCTCCCCCCCCCGCCCCCCCCCCCCCCCCCCCCCGCTTAAGTTCAAATGCATAAAAGGAATGAATAGAACAACAGAGATTCTGTTCATATTTTGTACCTTGTCTTTGATCTAGCTGGAATCTACGCTTCAACACTGGGTGGGAAATGAATGCCGTTGGAATTTCAGTCTACTTGTCCAAACTTATTTCCCATCATGTCCTTCAGAAACCCTTCCAAGGTTGCCCTACCCACTCTTCTTTACTTCAGTCTTTGCTCCTCTTCCTCCTGGGTAGGCTCTCCTATAGGCTCTCCAACTCAGCCCACCTGGTCCCACCTGGCCTATTGAGTTGGTTATGATACCTGTGGTTCTGGCTATATAACTTGAGCTGAGCCCACCATTTCTGACTAGACTGAGTGGTGTCCCAACCTACCTCCTCCATCTCCAGCTTGGTCCAGTATAGTAACTCCCAGGGCACACTTGAGGCACAATTCCTCTTCTAACAGCAGCCACTGCAAACTAAGTGTTTGGTCTATATCATTATTATAGGCTTTTCATGCATTCAGTAGCTATTTACTAAGGGGCTGTCATGAAGTAGGCACTGTGAAAGGGGATATGGAGGTGAAAACAAGTAATGTCCTCATGGTCAAGAAGCTCAGGATCAAGTAAGTCTGTGCTTCTCACACTTTGATGTGCATATGGGCCATCTGGGAATGTTGTTAAAACAAAGATTCGATTCTGGCAATCTGATCCTGGGTGGGGCCTGAGATTCTGCATTTTTTACAATTTCCCATGCAATCCAGTTGTAAATCATACTTGGAGTCAATGTAGTAGGAAAGTGGATGGGCAGGTAGAGGGGATGCACACATGAGCACCTCTAACTTGGTCAGCAATTATCACAGCTAAGACCCAGAGGATGAGTAAGAGTTCGCCAGAAGAAGATGGGTTTGGTCTGTGAGGAAAAATGAGTGGTGGCAGAGGCAGAAGGTAAAATAAAGTGAAAATGTTGAATTTCTGTCAGTGAAGTTCTCAAAGCCTGAACAGCAGGAAGAGTTTGAAGATAATGTATTGATGACTCATTGGTGAGGGAAACGGCAGTCTATCAAAGGCGACAGCATTAGGGTGTATCTAAAACATAAGATGGCAGGTATGAGGGCTCCCAACTCTGCCAAAGATTCCTGTGCTCCAAGACTGGCACAGATGCAGCACTCCAGGGGACCACGCGGGGTGGGACAATGGGCATCTCAGTGGTAACTGGTGTAGATAAAGCTGGCTAAGCTGGCTTTGGCACTGAGTCAAGTCCAAGAAGCTTTGCCAAACTCTAGGGAGGGACAGAAAGCCTCAACAATGTCTGGGGCTGGGTTCCCCACCACCTGGTAGAAAAAGGACTGTACTCAGAAGTTAAATTAAGGAAAATAAATGTGACATTCCATTCACACTCAGGCTTGTGTTCTTGATTTGTACATACTTCAGAAGCTTAAAGAATTCAAACTGGTTTGATCTGCAGGTGACACTCATAGGAAGATACCCTGGCTTTCGATCCACGCTGTGGATGCCAGGGCACCAAGGGAAAGCACCCAGTAACACTTGGAGTGCTTCTCACCAACTCTAGGAACACGTTGTTACCCTCACTTCAATGAACAGGTCTTGGTTGAGTTTAGGACTTCAGAATAATGTTGTAAGATGGACCACTTGGAAAGCCCAATTAGATACAGCAGTCAGTATACCAATGATCTGCATAGCCCCACAATGAAATGCGTGATCTTTGGAAATACCCCCATGGAAGGAGATGGTGTAGGCAGAGTGAGTAACTGTGTCTCAGCAGCTATCAGCTGAAACCTGATCACGGGAAAGAAAATGTTGGGGAGGGGCATCTCTCCAAAAAGTATTCTAATCCCATTCAGAACAATTTCGCAGAGACCAGGAAACAGTTAAGAGAAAAATCTGTCTTAAAACCACTAAAATAAGCAAAGGAAAAACTCCTGGGAGCTAGAACAGGATTTTTCTCAGTTTGCTATGGCAGTTGGTTAACAGCAAAAAAGAGGAGGCTGGGCCAGGCACTAGAGAATTAGGAACCCAGGAAAAGGAGTATGCAGATGGATGCTGTGGCTGATGCATGGATGAAAAGCTTGGGCCAGCCCACCCATGGTGGAGGGTTACCCAGTTTCAGGGTGACAGTTCAAGGTAATGAGTATGAAGTTTCACAACCTCAAGGAATAAGCACCATCACCAGGTAAAAGCACCCATGACACCTCTAATGGTAGCTATGAGAGCAGGTATCAGGAGGAGTAAGAATGTGTTAAGGCTTAAGAATCTAAGATAGTGTCAGCAGTAAGATCAGTGTTTACAGCTCAGAATTGAGTGCAACAAAGCTCTCTGGGACCCTGTGCAGCAAGAGAGTTCCCTGATGGGCCACAAGGGTGTCAACTGCTTTGCAGTAGCTTCCCAGAGTACTTCCTTCAACTATGCTGCCTGATGAACCTTGCTGAATTTAAGGGGACATTGCTACTCCCTGACCAGGTACTTTCACCATCCACCTCTCTGGCCAGGCACACCTTCTCAGGGTAAGTGGGGAAGGTTGGAGAAGTTGCTGGGACCATCAGAAGCTGGCACTTGAGTCCCCAACCTCTTCCTTTTTAAGCAGCCTCTCTCAGGTCTGTGACTCCTTCCTAACTTTCAACAAGAAGAAAGGCGGGCCCCCAGGGAAAACTGTTAAGTGACAAAGGCTTATGAAGCAATGGTTTGCAAACTATGTTCCTTGAAGCTTTAGGGTTCCATTTTATGAGTGAGGGAGGTACTTTGCCTTAAGTGGTGGTGGGTGGGGGGAACTCTCAGCCTTTCATCCACCACTGTAGCCAATGCAGATCCAACTTTACTCATTTTGTTCCAGGTTCTGTATCTTTTTGTTGTTATTGGTTTGAAAAACATGAAGAAAGGTTTAAAACCGGTAAAATGGTGTGTCTATAGCTATAACATCATACCATATTTTTGTAAAGTTAAAACAACTGAAGGGTTGAGGCCAAAAGCAGAGTGTGGCCAGGTGGAATTCAAAGGAGACAGGAAATTCCTAAAAGAGGTCATCATAAAACACAAAAGCTCATGGGCCAATTATTAACTGAGGGTTTCTGTGGTAGTTGTTTTTAAGTATTTTCTGTGAAGGGAGGCACAACAAGGCCTGGCTCTTACCACCATGTTAACCTTCTGAACCCTCCCCTTCGGAACATTAACCACATGGTTTCTGTTCCACATTTTGTTAAGCTGCCATCCTGCCTGCCAGCAAAAAAAAAAAAAAAAAAAAAAATTTCCCAGTCAAGGATCAGATTTCACCTGAGACTCTTAAGCCCCAAGAATTTGGCCACTGCTAATTTAGCCATTCCTTAAACAGGTTCCTCCACTTGTAAATCACTGGGATTTTGTGCATAGCTAGAAAAACTGACTTCTGCAACTAGGGAAAAGTTCAACTTTTTTTCTGAGAGAAACTTCCATTTAAACAAACAAACAAACAAACAAACAAAAAACAGTTTTCTACCCTTGAAAGGATATTCTATATATTCCCAAAGGCGGAGATGCTAGATCACCCCACAATTAAAAAAATAAACAAACCCCATGAATCACAACCAAAGAATCAAAAGTTAAACAAACAACAGCATTTCCCTCACTTAACTGGAGATGTGTGGTTTTATTTCAGTTGTTAATCCCAACTCCTGATCTGCTTTCAAGCAGGCCTAGGGATTTAACCACATTTGAAAGGAGACCCAGGATAGAAAATGGAGCTAGGGAAGGTAACTGAGGAAGGAATCTTCTTAGCTGTCCCTTCCCCAATCTTCACAGAACTCAGAGGGCACCAAGTCTCATAAGGATGAGAGCCTTAAGCACTTTCCAGAAAGACAAGACTTCCCTTGGGAAGAAGAGCTTGACCTGGAGTGGCAACGGTAGCTGACTACTCTGGAGAGAACATGAGAACTTTGATGTAAATATTCCCTGCAAACCAAAGTCCAGCACAGGTGACCGACAGCCACACAGCTCCTGTTCCCCTCATCTTCTCTGCTTCCCTTTCTAATCTGCTTTAAAGTATGTGGTTGGGGTGAAGGGGAAGGTGTGAAGCTGGGAATCTGGTCATTCTCAAATGCAAAACTCTTGAGGCAGCCCCGGGGGAAGAAGAGAAAGAACTTTTTTTTTTTTTCCCCCCCGAATGACAGCAAGCAGCCTTAAGTAAAGTTCTTTGTTCAGAAAAGGTCATAAAGTCATGCTTTTCCCATTAAAAACTGTACACAACCCATCCACATGAGACACAAACACAGCTCCATGTACCAAGAGATAAATAAATATGCTAAAAATTCCCCCAAACTCTCTGGAGTAACAGGCTGATGTATCACACACAGAATAGATGAGGTGAGGTGTTGGGCATCACAGTGCAGGGCAGTTTCGTGCAGAACTAAATAAACTTTTTAGGGCTGGAATGAACTGAGCACCAGCCTGGAAACTAAAAAAAAAAAAAAAAAAAAAAAAAAAAAAAAAAAAAAAAAAGGGTAACATTAGAAACAGTCCAACTCCACTTGGTAATGCACTTCACAAAAGCAAAAGACGTCAAGCAAGCAGCTACCATTTTCAGAAAAACTACGCAGGGACATGCCAAGCTAAGAGAGAAACTAATCGCAAAGAGGAAGGCAGCCTATTATGAAACTGGCCACAGAAAAGAGCAGTCGATCCCTAGTTTGACTCCCCGTCATTTCTATAAAACCTATTCTGTGATCACCAGGCTAGATAGGAGTTCTTCTTTTGCTCGTCTATTAGATGTCTTTCTTTCTGTAAACTGAATTTCTTTCCCTGAGTAGTAGAAATAGCAGTAACTCCATCATAGGATTACTGCCATATGAGGTATAATAATCCATACACTACAAAGTTCTATTTTGTGGGGTCATGTTGATAGAGCTTTTATGTTTCATCGTTTTTCACTTAGAGATAGGAAGCTCAAGGAGAGGGAGCACTTTTCACTGCTCTTTCTGCTCTGCAATGCCTCACCCCCTGCCCAGCACATGGCAGGCACTCGTCCAGTGGGTCTCTTGAACTGAACCGAATCCCAGCCAGGGTTGTGTGCTCCTGACCCTTGTCACGCCCGCAGAACGGGTTCTGTCATCAACAATCCTTTTCTGTAACAGAATGGTATGAGACCCCGGAAGTCTTCTAGTTTTATCCCTTCCTACCCAAAACCAGTGTGGGGGAAAATGCAGAGTTCCCAACTTGTACTTAAGGGTGGGTCCAACTAGTGTCTTCCTCTGCCTCTTTGATTCTACACCCCCTTGTGCAGGGACAGGAGGTATCAAAGTAAGGAGTCAAGATGAGGTGAAATAGGAAGAGGAGAAAAAAGAGGAAGAGGAGGGAAAAAAGCAGTTTCCAACCTTTGCTCCCAATTACACTGAAATTTCGATTCATCTGGGAAATAGAGAATGATGCTAAAAGAAAATCAGTCCAGGTATATCCCCTTCTCTTCTTTTAGAATATTATCTTTAAGAAAAATCAACATTTTCCTCTAGGAAATTATTTTCTAAATCAGATTTGCTGATTTTCAACTAGGCCCCCTCCCCCAAATTTTAAATCAAATTGTTCCAGTCCCTAGCTCCCCCCCTTTTTTTTTTTAGCTCCAAATACATTTCCACACACATCTGTCCCATGCCACACCTCTTACCTCTGCCCACCTTGAGCAGCAAGATGATTCTAAACTAGGAGGTGCCCATGAATTAAGCCACAGAGAGGTGAAATTGCTGGCAGATGTTCAGGGGAAACGGGGGTACCAGCCTCACTGTCACAGAAATCAGAGATGCAAAAAGTCTCTGAGATAAACCAACCTCGTGTCTTCTGCCCTAAAAAGAGAGGTATTGCTCTCACTTCTTCATACGGCCAAGGATACCGAAAAGGAGCCTGCAAAGCCCCATCTCCAGCCTTCCAGTTAATCAAGTCTGAAAATATTCCTGGAAGCGAAAGAATGGAGGGAGGTTGTGCTGTGAATCGTCAAGGTCTTTAGAATCCCTGTGATTTATAGATGAGAATGAAGCCTTTCCCGTGCATGTGGAAGGTGCATGGGCTTCGTAATTTATGGTGTAGGAACTGCAGGCTATGGCAGTAAACCTGCTAAGCTACTGAATCACTGCCAAGGGTGACCTCTCACGGAGCCTGCGGAGGGCAAGCAGCCTTTTCTCTATGGGTCAGAGTTCCTAGCTTACCCAAGGCACTTTGGATTGAACAAAAGAAAACCATTTGAGTGAGCACAGCGAATGCAGGCAATTTGGTAGAAGGGAACGAGGGTGGGAGGAACGGTCCAGCATCATGAGGGGAGAAACGGAACTGAGAAGTCAAGACCCACATTATTCATTCGGCCTCTCTGGAGATGCATGGCAGCTTCGTGTCTCTCCCTCCTCCCCCCAAGACAGACGGTCTCTGCCTTGGAAAGGGGATTTGGAGCTGGCGAGGCTCTGTTAGGCACGGATGCGGATCGGAACCTGTTCAGGAGAAGAGGGCTGCCTTCTAAGTGTTTTTGCCTCCCCTGGACTGCTGCCTGCCCCTCTCGTTCTGTTGACCTGTGTGATGTGCTGGCCTTTTCTGTGCTCATCTTAACCTTTCAAGGCACTACTCTTTACAGCACTCCCCACCTCTGTTCTGGTGACACCATGTCCCTGGTTTTCCTAAACTCTGACTTCTCCAACCCCTTCACCAACATACCCCCGACTGTGCCCCACCCAGCTAACTGTGAGGTTCCTCAGGGCTCTGTCCTAGGACTTTTTTCCTTATACTTTCAACTCCCCCTTAGGTGAAGCCACAGCTATGGGTTCAATGCCCTATGGCTTCAATGGCCCACCTGTCCTCCGAGTCCCAGACCTGTATCTCCACTAGCCTGGTACATATTCTTACTTGGATGTCTCAGAGGCACCTCAAAATCAGCTCATCCAAACTTCCAGCCCCCAAAACTCCTCTTCCAAGATTCTCATTCTCATTAAGTGGCTCTACTCAGTGCTCAAGCCAGAAACCTAGGAGTGACCCTTACTCTTATTCCCTGCATTATCCCCAGATATCCCATCACTGATTCTCCCTGCTAAACGTCTTCAATCCACCATATTCTCTCCACACTGGAGTTTCAGCCCACACTGTCTCTTATCTGGACCACTGCAATGGGCTCCCGGCTGGTTTCCATGCATCCATCCTTCCCTCTCCCTGGCTTGTGGCCAGGGAAATTCTTTTAACATTCAAGTCTCACCATTCACGTATCTGTTTTCAGAGGCTTCCTAAGACCACAGAATAAAGCTCAGAGTTCTTCTCAGGACCTCTGTGTTCTCATGCATGGCCTCCAAGGCCCTGCTGCCCCTGTGAACTCATCCTGTGTCACTCCTGCCTCACTCACTATGCGGCACTCACATCTGCACTCACATTCACACTTTTCTCACCTGAGAGCCTCCACACACGTGGCTCTCTCCTTATGACCAAACCATCCCCCTCCCCTCCCCTCTCACCATTGCTGAATCCCACTCGCCATCCAGACTCACCTTAAATATCACTTCTGAGCTCCCCCTTTGCAGACTTTGTGTGTGTGTGTGTGTGTGTGTGCGCGCGCATTTGTATTTTGTATATTTGTACATATTTGTAAATTGTGTATATTAGGAAGAAAATATAATTATAAAGGTATTTGTTGACTTTAGTCCTCTTTATGAGTTTCAAGCCCTTGCTAACAGCACTGGGACAACTGTCTTATTTTATTGGACACTAGCCAGTTAAGGGGCCATGGCTCTCTTATCAGATTTGTTTATTTATTTATATACAACCTATTTATCTACTAATTATTGACAACTATGATCCACATGATGGGGGAAAAAAACCAATAGTCATTTCTGATAAAAATCTCCCTTCAACCATTACAATGTGCATAACACTGTCACCAGATCCCTTCCTTCTGAAATCCACTGATGCATCCTCCATTTGTCACAAGCATTATCTGTAAGCAGTGAACTATGCAGTAGAGGGAGAATCATCCTAAGGGAAATATCTGCCTGTCTTCTATCTGAAACTGCTTATTCTCCAAGGAAAAAAGACTTTAGTTTTTAGTTTTTTTTTTAAATCATGGAATTTAAAACAATGTATTGGAAGTATTTTTAGTATGGAGACTTTTTCTTAAAAAACTTTTTTTAATATTCATTTATTTCTGAGAGAGAGAGAGAGAGCGCGAGCATGAATGGGGGAGGGGCAGGGAGAGAGGGAGACACAGAACTCGGAAGCAGGCTCCAGGCTCTGAGCTGTCAGCACAGAGCCTGATGCAAGGTTTAAACTCACAAACCACGAGATCATGACCTGAGCCAAAGTTGGATGCCCAACTGAGTGAGCCACCCAGGCCCCCCTGGAGGCTTTTTCTTAAAGCATGGGATAATGACTTCGTTAAAGCCCACTGAAAACAAAAACACATCTAGAAGCTGTGGAAGAACAGAAATCACATTGCTATTTCTTAAATTAAGGAGATGGACTGCTGGAGTAGATGAATGGAGCATCTTGATAAGGCCCTCCCATGCAATACGTCAGAGGCATTTTTCCTTTTCTTATTTCATTGCAATACCATTAAGACACTGTGACACAAGTGAATTTGCCTATTGGATGCCACATTCACAGGCAGCCGTAGCAGTAACATAACAGCATAACAGCTGAGAGCACTAGGAAGTCTTGTAAAGAAGGGGTTGCACTGGGGTGCCTGGGTGGCTCAGTCAGTTGAGTATCCAACCAGCTCAGGTCATGATCTCATGGTCTGTGGGTTCGAGCTGGACATCAGGCTCTGTGCTGACACCTCAGAGCCTGCAGCCTGCTTCCGATCCTGTGTCTCCCTCTCTATCTGCCCCTCCCCCACTCTCACTCTGTCTCTCAAAAATAAATAAATGTAAAAAAAAAATTAAAAAAAAAAAAAAAGAAGGGGCTGCACCATCTCTTAGCCACTCAGTCTTTTACTACACTTCAGCTCTGGCAGAGGAGCAGAGTTTTAACCTTAGAAAAAGCCTGAGCAGGGGGCACTTGGGTGGCTCAGTGGGTTAAGTGTCTGACTTCGGCTCAGACAGTGCTCTCATGGTTCGTGAGTTCGAGCCCAGCATTAGGCTCTATGCTGACAGCTCAGAGCCTGGAGCCTGCTTCAGCTTCTGTGTCTCCCTCTCTCTGCCCCTCCCCTGCTCTCTCTCTCCCTCTCTCTCTCTCTCTCTCAAAAATAAATAAACATTGAAACAAATTAAAAAGAAAAGAAAAAGCCTGAGCGGTATCAGCTAAAGGAAGCTTGATTCAGAGGCCATTCCTGCCCAGCCTGCGAGCCTCAGTTGCTCCCTGCTCAAAACACAGTGCCCAGCCTGAAGCTGTGTCTGGCTTCAGAGCTTCTGCTAAGTTGATGGTAGGATGCCCTCTTCAGCAGCATGAGGTTTAGGACCCCCGAGAGATCTGTGAGGATGAGGCAGGTGCTTGGGGCAAATTTAGCGGGAGGCAGCCCATGGAGCGGCAGCAGATGGCAGAGTGCTGTGGCACAGGAACCAGGGGCTGGCCAGCAGTCAGCATGGGAGGGGATGGCATCAAGCAGTGTGGATCCTGTGATCAGCCTGGACACCCAAAGTGACTCCAATATGGGCACAACTGGGCAGACAGGTGAGATGCCAGTCTGTAAAACTGGGGTACAAGGTAGAACTCCGGGAAAGAATTCACTTCCTGGTCTTGGAATTTGGGAGTGTGGGGTCAGCCTGATAAACAACATTAGGACAGTCCAGCCAGTCACTAAAACCTGGGAAGACAGAGCCTCTGGTGGGTGAAATGCTCCAACTGTTGGCTCTTAGGGGTGTGGAGGAGACCCTAAAAGGTAGGCATGTATCCCACTGATGAATACAGTACTTGGAATATGGAGGTGTTTAATAAATAGCTGTTGAATTAATAACCCCGAACCTAGTTCTGAAATCTAGCTTTTTCAAGAAACCTGTCCGTATAGATCAATTTTGGATAGTTTAAAAGGTTCACTTTGATAACATCCCCTTTTCAAACGGTCTTGTAAAGGGCTACCCTATTATATCTGAAAAACTTGAGCCCTGCTTTTGGTCGTATTTCTCATGAGCTGACAGAGTGCCCCTGTGGTCCTTGCTCAAAGGCCAGCTGCTGGATAGCACCGCGGGGAGGCCAGGGAGCTGCAGGGGGTGAAACATACACCTGTGACACCTGAAATAACATCAGGTCCAATCAGCCCCGTGAGTCATCATAAACTGATAAAGGCAGCCAGATTCCATGGCTATTTTAACAGTCAACATGTTTTAGGTCTAAAAACAATTTCATGGGCCCTGAAGGGTCAACTGTCTGAGGGGGTGACTGAGAAACCATGGCTGAAAAGTCCACCTCTGCAGGAAGTTCAGAAACCTGCTTCTGACCCTGCCTGTCGAGGGTCTTAAGGCCTCCAGGGTCTTTAGTTCTGGGAGCCTCAATTATTTATTAATTGGCATGTGCAGCTTCTTCTGTGGGAGAAAGACACAGCAACTACTTTGCACATATACGGTAATCAGGAACCACGTTAGTTGATATTTATCAAGCATTTTCTACATGCCAAGCTATGTAGTCTCCTAAGACCTCATAGCTACCTTATGACCCAGGTCCTCTAGCATTACAGCAGAGAAAACAGGGTTAACAACAAAGGAGCAAAAAAGAGGAGGCAGAGGGAGCCACAGGCGCAGCGCTCATGAGACTGAAAACTGAAGACTGCTCAGGGATGCAGTGTGAAACTACAGGGCACTAAATGTAGCAAGGTGGCATGCCCTCACATCCTTTTATTTTTTTCCTCTTCTTTATAACCAGTGAGATTTAATCTTACACACACACACACACACACACACACACACACACACACACACAATCAACCCTCACCACACACATGCAAATCACTGAAACATCTGTTTCACCGTATTAATTAATGGGAAGTTTGCCCGACTGGCATCAATCTTCCAAGCTGCAGCACACTGTGTGTCAAAATCCCAGTAGTCAAGGCACAGTGAGAAAGTATCAAAGCCATGACTTGAAATACCTTACTTCATCCATGCGAGATTTCTTCTGCAAAGGCCTCATGCTTTGGTGTTACAGAGAAGCCAAACTTTTTGCATCTTCAAATTATCCTTTCACTTTTTTCCTCTCTCACTCAGTCTTTGAATATATTTGTGTCTGTGGGTTTATGCAAAGGCGTGCATGCACATGCCTCATACGTGCATGTCACAGAGGTCCCTGGCATAGTGAAAAAACACAGTGGAGTCAAGAAAATTACTACAGGTCTTTACAGGCTGTGTGACCTGTGCTTCTCTGAGACTGCCTCCTTATTTTGAAAAAAGGTAAAAAACATCTTTCTAAAAAAGGTTATTAAACCCAAGTGAACTTTGTAAAGCAATTAACTTACATAGTAGATGATCAGTAAATGGTACACATCATTATGGCAACTGCATAACATCAAAGCTAGATATGACACAATCTGCTCAGAAAGGCAGATGTGAGATTTGCCTCTGACAAAGCAATGAAACACATTTCCTTCTGCATAAGATATTTTATAAAGTTCATTTAAAAATTAGTCTGTCCGCAGATGGTAACACTTATCTGCCCATTTGCAGGTTGAAGCAATGGGGTCATGTCTACCTAAACCTGACTAATGGTTGTCTCCTTTGTCACGGGGCTCAGTTAATGCTGAATTCAATTATCTATGCTTATGGAAAGAGCAGGTCACAGATAATCCAAAAGAGCAAATATTTTCTAAATCATTCAATCAATTTATTTTCCATAATAGCTTACAAATACTACTTAGGTGTTGGCTAATGTTGGCATTCTGTAAGAATATAAGAATGAGTGCCAGTTGATGGGAGAAGAAATTCATGACCTCTCAGATTCAGACAAAACACTACCCTGGACTTGAAAACTTGTTGCATAAAATTTGCAAGGTGATTAACTGGTGGTAGTCTACCACTGGCTATTCAATTTTATGGCACAATAATTATGTCACAGCAATTCCATTCAAATTTTAAAATACTTCCTATGTGCGCATCAAGAACTACCAATTAAGTGTCTAGTCTGGAGTAGCTCATTAGGTTGGTGTGAACACAATACTAAAGAAAACAGGGTTCATTTTTTTTTTCCAGAGAGTAATTAGCATCTTTCTTTTGGTGGTCCTACAAAAGTCTGTGAGAGGGAGACTACGCAACTGAGCCCATGGAAGTGAAATACCATCAGTATTTCTGTAAATACCACAAAGCTTATGACCTACTGATCAATGGGGCCCTAGGAACAGTGTTATCTAACTGGTTTATACTATCACGATGTCACCAGTATCAATCACCATTATCACAAGGGACAGCAAACCCTCAATGCAATTTTAACTTGCACTCATTCAACCACAATTTCAAGTGCCTAGTAGGTGCAAAGGACTGGCCTCCCCATTGCTTTACCTGTATCAGTGGTTTTCAAAGTATTGTAAGGACCCTGGAGGTTCTTTCATGGGGGGTCTTGCCAGGGGTACACAAAGCCACTGCATTTCCAACTATTTATCTGTGACCCTGGACTTGAATTTAAAACAACCTCTCACAATAGATCAAAATGCAGAACCAGATAAGGGAGGCCAGCTGTCTTCTCAACAGACATTAAAGTGATTTACCAAGAAAACAAAAAAAACAAAACAAAACCAAAACCCAAAAACCACAATGCTACTCTTCTTACTCAAATTTTTTTGTTTTGGGAAATGTTATCTTTCATGAAAGATGTTTTATATGTTAGTACGTGATGAGTTTATTATCTTTTTTCAATGAATACATATTTGTAAGCCTTCCTGCTTATAATTTCTAAAATGGTAACTATTGATAGACGTAACCATTGTAAACAAAAGGCCTTTGGAATTTGCAATAATTTTTAAGAGACCAAAAAAAAAAAATTGAGAAGCACTGTTCTACATCTATCTCATTTAAATCTTGCAGCATCCCAATACCGTGTCCCAACTTCAGCTGTCTCCATAGAACTTATCACTACCTAAAATCATATCATCCATTTATTTGTTATTTATCTGTTTTCTCCATGAGTCAATCACTTGCCTACTTGTTCTCAGATCCATTCCCTACGCTTTGCACCATGTTTCCCAGGCTCTTTCGCAAAGACAAGGGGAAGTACTGGCGGGAGAGTGGAGGAGAGCAGAAGCCCATGGGCTTTTCCTTGCCCTCTGTCCTTTGGGCTCATCTTCTTTTATTTTATTTTTTATTAAATTTTTTAAATTTTTATTTATTTTGGGGGAGAGAGAGAGAGACAGAGAGAGGGAGGGAGAGAGAGAAAGTGGGGGAGGGGCAGAGAGAGAAGGAGAAAGAATCCCAAGCAGGCTCCGAACTGTCAGCACAGAGCCCGATGACCTGGGGCTGGATCCCATGAAACTTGAGCTCATGACCTGAGCCAAAATCAAGAGCCAGATGCTTAACCAAGTGAGCCACCCAGGTGCCCGTGGACTTAGCTACTCAGCTTCTTGGCTCCACTGTTTATGGACCAGGTCTTTGCTCTGTGCTCCCAATTCCTGCTGAGCAGCCCTGGCTCCCCCCCGTCCTTGTGTCCAACCTGAGGGGCACAGTGGCTGGCACCTTTTGTTATTACTTGCTTGCTTCACCATCCCTGTTTGACTTTCCAGCTCTCCCCATACTTTGGGGAGAGAGAGAGTCATCTCAGGTGCCTCATTTCAAAATAGGGATAATAATAATAGTCAACCAGAGCCTCTGTGAGGTCTAGAAAAAAATATACGGAAAGAATTTAGCACAGTGCTTGGCCCAGAATAGGTAATACATGTTCGTTAATATTACTATGGCTGTATTTTAAACTTTGGAATTCCTGCCCCACATTTAAAATGGAATCTATTACTTTCAGCTGTTCAAGTTTTGATTATTAACTGAGATCCATAAAAATTATTTTTTTTCAAGGTAACTATTGTAATTGTCATTGATAACTTCTCTCAATTTTACTTCAGATAGAAATGTGGAGAGAATGCAGCAGGAGAAATTCTCCTCTGTAATCAGGCATTAGAAGCTCCAATAAATCACAAGCCTTCCCTTTTTATATTACTATGAAAAGGAAATAAAGCTCAAATTTATTCAGCACTTAACTCTCTACCGGGAACTCACTAAGAGCTTCATATGCGTTATGACACTTAATTCTCATAACCTTACAAAGTGGATATTATCATTACCCACCCCCATTTTCCAAATGAGGAAACAGCTCAGAGAGTTTCAGGGCTTGCCAAGTCACACAGTCCACAAAGACAGGAACAGATTTGAACCTGGACTGACAATCAGCCATTAATTCTACACTATTTTTGGAAAACAAAAATAAAGCCATCAAAACACGTCCCATGTATTTTGACAGTTCCTGTCCAAAGACAGTTTCTCGGTATGTCATTAACATATTTGCTCCCATTTCGTCTTCCAAGACCTGGGAAGACAGACTCCCTCAGCTACCCGCTTTTTCTTCCCTACTCTGGGATGGCAAAATATGAATGGTTTATATTTGATGAGAGGCCATACCAGGCAAATCCCCAGTATTCAACAACTGCCTTCCCTCTGCTCCTTGAAAGATTCCTCATAGGACTCCTCAGATGGGCCCAGCAACCAAGGTGATGCTGAAGGAAGTCATCCACAAGTAATGCTTGCTGGTCCCCAGATGTTGAGGCTCCACTGGGCTGCAAGCATTAGGGCTCCCACACTTCAGCCTCTCTTTTCTGGAAGTTTCCTGGATGATATGACTCAGGGAGCGGGCCACAAAACAAACACTCTACAGTTGGCTAAAGTTTCCCCCTCAAATCATCCATGCTCTCCGTTCTTGAGAACCTGGGCTGAATGATGTAGAAACACCAAAAGCCTATTGCTTCTTTTCAAGAACGATGCCTCCTTTTCCTGTGAGAAAACTAACAATTCAGTTTGAGTCTCCACAAAGACAAACACTTTAACTTCTAGAGGCATGCACTGAGAATCAATCAGACACATCGCTAAAGAGGTATTCACCTAATAAAGGGATTTTTTTTTAAACGTTTTATTTAATTTTGAGACAGAGAGAGACAGAGCATGAACGGGGGAGGGGCAGAGAGAGAGGGAGACACAGAATCGGAAACAGGCTCCAGGCTCTGAGCCATCAGCCCAGAGCCCGACGCGGGGCTCAAACTCATGGACTGCGAGATCGTGACCTGAGCTGAAGTCGGACACTTAACCGACAGAGCCACCCAGGCGCCCCATAAAGGGATTCTTTGACAAGCTTTCTTTAAATATTGAACTTTCTCTGAGAAATGAAAATATTAGCCAAGTAACAAAAAATTCAACTCCTTCACATTTTTCAGGGATACATCTGTTCTGCAATATGAACTGTATGGCAGTGGCCAATCAATCTATACCTGTGTAGTAGTAATTTGTTCTCCAGGTGTCTACTTAGTGCAGAGTGTTATGTGGAATGCTGTATCCTGTAGTGGAAACAAGAAGGTAGAATCAGCTAGGTGCAGGCCACATATGCCATGCATGTGAAGGATCTTCTGAAGTTCCATTGTGGACCTGTTCCTGCCTCTGGCTGTCAAGGCCAAGCAAACTTGATCTCATCTCATAAAAGTTTGCCCTTTTTTCCACTGGTTCCATGAGATGTAGCAAAAGAGGAAGGCAACATGGATGATCGACTCCACAGTCAAATGCTTGATATAATGCCTGATTGGTTTAAAAATTTTTTTTAATGCTTATTCATTTTTGAGAGACAGAGACAGAGCACAAGCAGGGGAAGGGTAGAGAGAGAGGAAGACACAGAATGTGAAACGGGCTCCAGACTCTGAGCTGTCAGCACAGAGCCCGACACGGGGCTTGAACCCATGAACCGCGATATCATGGCCTGAGCCAAAGTCAGACGCTTAACCGACTGAGCTATCCAGGCACCCCTATAATGCTTGATTTTTATCCGAGGCTCTTTTTTACCTCAATTTACCTGATGAGTCTATTTCATCACATTGATACTGTGTGATACTGAGGGAACTAACATTTAAAGCATATCTGATGCTGAGCGGAGTGTTTGAAAGGTAGCATGTTATTTAATACCTTCAATAATCCCAAGAAGTAGGTACTGTTAGATGCATTTTATAGATGAAAAAATAAGCTTAGAGAGACTGAAATTCTGCTAGTAAAAGTTGATAACTGGGATTCAAAGTCACATCTGACAGACACTAATGCTTTTGTTGCTTTTTACTGCCCCCCTACTCCCTGCTTCAAACTGGCTCATTTTCCCAGAGCATCCATCCTACTAGAAGAAAACTTAATGGAAAAAAATGATTATGTGAAGGAAAACATGGATAGAATTATCACTTAAGACTATGCATTTAGCATGAGTTTTTAAAGATAAAATGACAAAAAAGGTCCTGTCTCCAGAAGACAACACACGCCCCTAGACCTGTAAGTTATTTTAAAGGAAAAGCCAGTGAATCATTCTCCACACATGGGGGATCTGAGGCAGGCACATCATTTTATCTCCCTTCAAAATGGCATTATTTAAGAATCTATACCCTACGTAAAGGGAGTTCAGAGCACTGGTCAGGAGGGTAGAGCTGGAGGCCTCTGGTGTCAGGGCTGTACGGATGCCCCTACTCAGGTAAACCTGTGCTCTCTTTAGAAATCAGTTGGGAATTCCAGAACCAGTATGTGGGTGTCCTCCTCACTTCAAGTGGCTTGTACAACTGTTCCCTCCAACTCCATATCCCTTACAGCATGGCTCTGAGTGGGCCCGTGCAGCACTGACCTCCACAGTGCAGCCTTTGTTGGCTAAGGAAGGACACCATGTCTACAATCACCAACCTAGTTAAAGCTGCAGATGCCCCACCCCCACCCCAGTACAACTTTTGTTTTTCATCTCTGTTTTCCACTGAATATCACATATCCCTTTTCCCTTCTCAGCTGATGCTGAGATGTAACAACCTGTCACCTGAGATATGGCCCATTAAAATTACATAGCACTGGTAATGGAGAATTCAGTGCAGGTTGGGACAGCAGGTGATTAGCCTTACCTTACAGGGCAGTCTTCAGGCCCTCTGAGCTACCTGTATCTGCTTCTCTTCCTTTCTGCTTCTTAGCACTCACTATTTTTCGGAGCTATCTCTTGGGGTTTGTTAAGTGGGGGTGGTTATTCAACACTGTCCTCATTAACTGAGCCACCAAGCCACTGTAGTATTGCGTTAACAAGGCAGGGAATTGTGACCATCCACAATGGACCATCAATTCTCCAGTAGCCAGTGGGGGTAGGAAAGAGTGGATTCAGCTGTGTCTGCATATCTTCCATGAATATACAACTGAACAAACTTGGGTAGCATCAGAATCTAGAGGAGGCAAGTTCTTAAAAAAGAGCAGAACCTTGGAGTTCCCATCAGTAAGGACCTTGTACAATTTGTATCAGATGCAGGGCCCTGTCTATTTTCACATCCCTTGCTGTGACTATTGGGTTTGTCTTAGGACTTTTTCCAGAGAGGATTTAACATGTGATGGAACAGGCAGGGGGAAATCAAGGGTGGTGTTGATTCTGGGATATGAATATCACAGACACAAGATGTTGCAAATTCTTAGAAAGCCAAACAGTTTCTCAGATCCCAAAGGCAAATCATGTTTCCAGAGCCTTGGGAAAACTTGCTAGTTCACAAGGCTACCTTGTGAATGGGGGCTCCATTCTTGGCACTAAGCTGCCTGAGAACCCCTTCCCCATCCTCTTGAGAGATCAAATCCAGGTAACCTTGCCCAACACTGATTTTAATGAGTAGCTGATCCTAGATGTGACTAGTAGGCTATCTCCCCTCTTCTCCAGCTAACCTGTGCCCACCCTCTGCTGAGGTTGGCTGGTTTCACACTGCACATGGGCAGGTTTAGTACTCAGTCTTCTGAAAACCAAGCAAGAAGACACAACCAAATGTCTTCTTCCCTAAATAGTTACGTGTTCATCCCCCAAACCAAGATTTGACCTAGCTCCTTAAAAACCAGTGAAATTTCCCAAAGTCTTTGAGAGATGACAACCTGTAGAATTTACAACCCCATCACAGAGCGATTCAGCAATGAAGACTGCTAACTTTTAAAAATCTTGTTGAGTCTTTTACAATGCATTTATTTTATTTTTCTAGGGATACTGTTCAGAAACCACCTAGTGGTCTCCAGGATTTTTTGTTAGTTATGCAGAAATGTATGCAGAGAGAGAAAAGCAATGAACACATTTGTTTTTTCCAGCACCTCTTATGGGTGATTAGGGCTCTGGGCTCTGTGTTTTTACTCACACTGCCTCATTTAATCCTTACAACAGTCCCGTGAGATCGAATTAC
The DNA here is from genome assembly GCF_018350175.1 of Felis catus. Taxonomy (NCBI): domain Eukaryota; kingdom Metazoa; phylum Chordata; class Mammalia; order Carnivora; family Felidae; genus Felis; species Felis catus. Next base: position 50,647,744 of record NC_058380.1, read on the forward strand.
AATCATCAGTTTACAAACAGAAATGTAAGCTCAGAAGTTATGTGTCTACCAATGTCACATAACACCTTGTAATGGCAGAGCAGTTGAATAAATTTAAGTCTCTGTCTACAAGTCCAGTGCTAGTCCTACCACATCGTAAATATATTTTGTTGATGTACATTCTGTCTTTCCAGTGTTATACAGATTTATATCAAAACAAAAAAAAATGCGGGAGTCATGCAATAAAAAATAAGTTAAAATTTAAAGGCTAATTATAAACTCAGTTCCCTGACACCTAGTGTCTGAAAAGTTCTCCCTATGGACATTTTTATAGTCTCATGTTTCCTGCCACAATATTTTGAGAGAGGATGAAACTCAGCTGTAGCCTCATGAGAAAGATTGCCAAAGGGATGTGACTATTCCCACAGTGCATTTGACCACTGAGCAAACTACTCATTTCAGAAAACCCTACAGAGGAACTAGACCTTCTGGACATTATGGAAAGGCTCAAGGACATGAACTCTGCTTTCCTCTCTTAGTGCCTAAAATAGGGCTTGCTTCCGAGCAGGTGCCTGACAAACATTTATTGAATGAATGAATGAATGAATGAATGGCAGCAACAGGTCATTGTGGGCCCACAAAATGCATTGGCAAAGTCATCCCTTCGCCAATCTTGGAATGGAACATGGAAACAGTTAAAGTGCTTGGGCGCACACTTAAGGCGTTTCAGAGGTGATTTTTTAAATAGGAACAAACAAAAACAAAATAAAACAAAAACTAAAAATCACTTCCTTAAAAGTTAATACAAAATTGGGGTTTCTAAAATTTTCTCCATCCTAAACAACTTCCTAAAACCACTGACTGAGAAATCTTTAGCCATGTGAAGGAAAACTTGCAAAATAATAATACATACTATGAATGGTAGTAGGAAACAAGGACATAGATTTTTGTCTACTCTTGAGCCCAAACTCTGACTTCCTTCTCCTTCCCTTTCCCCTTCTCCTTCTTCTTTTTTTTAAGTAGGCTCCACGCCCAGCACAGAGCCCATTGTGGGCTCTGTGACCCACATGACCGTGAGAACAAGTCTTGAACTGAGATCAAGAGTTGGACCCTTAACAGACTAAACCACCCAGGCATCCCCCAAATTCTCACTTCTATATGACATATTAGCTGTACAGCCTTGGGAAAGCCCCTTAAGTTGTTTAAATGTCAGCATCCTCACTGGTAAAATGGAATATTAAATTAACTGAGTTATTGCAGGAATTAAAGATTAACAGTGGCACTTGGCAGGCTCAGTAGATGTGAGTCCCCTCCTTCGCCTCTCTCCCTTTCCTTCCCTGACACCCATCTAATATAAACCATAAAGGTAGGTGAGATCATGTAATTAATTTTTAAATGTTCTTATTCCTCCTGTTCAGAGACTTTTTAAAAACATGAGTTGGAGGAGCTCTAAGTTTTCCACTCACTTTTTTTCTTAGTGTCAGAACTAAGATATTACATCCTATTATATAACAAGAACAGAGAAGCTGGGGGCTAGAACATAAAAATTATTGTTAACGAGACAGGCAACAGAATAAAAAAGAAGGCTGTGGCTATTTTTCTGTTGTTATCTCTAAGAGTGGTTGAGGAGATACAATGGAAGAGGAGGAGGTGGCCTGTGCTTCTGAAGTTACTGCTGTCTTAGAAGCTTTAACAGGGACATCTGTTGACTTTTTAACAAAGGAAGCTAAAGGGGATCGAGGGGGAGTGAAAGAAACTCTGGTTCACAAAGAAGCCACATCTGTTTGGTATTCTCCCAACTGAGAAAGCTCGACTTCGAAATAGTCTGGGTATCCTAGTTAAACTAGGATCCAGGAACCGATGAAAGCTTTTCTTTCCCTCATGTTTCAATGGTAGAGATCAACAGCTGTTTATATCCTTTAATACCTAACTGAGGGTGAAGCCTTCACATCTGTCAGTATTTTCCGGTCCTATTTCCTTGGATCACAGTGGGGAGGAGGTGAAGTTTGAACCCCTCCCAATTCCCAGGCAAGAACACAGAAATATGCCTGGGATTCAAAGCTGTAATGCTAAGCAGAACTCCCCATGTCTCATCCACCCAGGGTCTGCTGTTTGCAGAGAATTCTTCTTTTACTTTATCCTGACAGACATCTTGATCATTTCCATGATAATGACTCACCGCAGTACAAAGATCAAAAAGAAGAAAAGTGGGCTGGAATCAGGGGGAGGAAGAAGAGGAGGAAATGAATTCTAACAGAGAAAGTGGCTCCTAGAGATAAATTTTTTTCAAAACATAGCAACAATATTATGCAAGGGCAAATAGTACAGGTGAGCAGGATGCTGATGAAGACCTTCGAGGTGATGGTAGATGGTGGTGGTTTTTACTGACCCCTAACATATCATCTTGGAAAAATAAGAGATAACTAAACTCTGTGAAGGCAAGGTGCAGGATATTCCAAGGATGCTGATAAAGGGATTCAGATCTATTTAACTTTTGGTCCCCAGCACTACAGACATGTTGGGTCTTTGTAAAGATCATTTTTACTCCATTCTTCCATCCTTCTATCCACCCATCCATCCATTCAACAATTTATAAGGCACCAAGACAGGACTTTGTGCTAGAATATTCAAGTGAACAAAACATATTCCGTAATTTTAAGGAGCCTGCATTCTGATGGGTGAAAAGCTTCACAGAGGCGTGAGAATTCACTAGTTAGAGAAGATGGGGAATTCCATCCAAACAAGATGGATAAAACCAGAGAGGTAAGAAATAGACTGTTTCTGGGGGGAATGCAAAGCATTCTGGGCGGTTAAAGAGGAGAGGTGGGTGCTTACTGAAAGTGCAGATTCTTAGGTCTCATCTAAGATATTCTAATTTAGTTGTTAAGGGGGAAGGGCAAAGAATTTGTATTTTGAACAGAAGGCCCAAAGCATTCTGATACAAACAAATGTTTGACCCCTCTAACTTATATAGATAAACATTTCTCAAAAGATGCTAATGGTGTTCATTAAAAGCAAAAAAAGATACACATTCAAATTAGGAAATACTACACACTAAAGTATTCCTTTCTTGGAGAATTATAATGCACATTAGCATATTAAAAGTCCTGCAGTAAAGAAACTGGTTTCATTCAGCAGTTCCCAAACTTATTTTCCATGGGCAAAAGAAAAAAAGAAAGAAACAAAACCATGGTGCGCCTGTTAAGATCTCTCAGGACGCCAATGTACTCTGGAGCCAACAGAGGACTCTGATGAGGTGAGCATGGTCTGCAAGCCCACTGAATGGCTAACGAAATGTCTGGAAAAAGACAGCAAAGTCTATTACTCTAGGGGATATGGCGGCATCTGCTGATTTCCTCCAAGGAAAGTCTAAAACCATCTATTATGTCCTAGTTTCCAAGCAGACTGCCAGAAGCTTCCTTACTCTCAAGTAACACACCATGGTTCTGTGATGTTATTTCTGGTCACCAATTCTATGTGGTAATCACAGCTGCCAGAGACAGGAGAAGTGCCCAGAGTTCAAAGCATCAAGGAGTAGAAACAGAAGGGGAAAGACAAAGAGGAGGTATCATTGCCCAAATTTATTTATCTTTATTGCTATCACATGTTCTGCACAGAGAATTGGCAGTTGGGAAAACTCCTCCTAGCAAAAAAAAGAAGCCTCTGCCAGCCAGTGAAAGTACAAAAACCACGAACCTAAGAAATTCCCACCCCTTCCAAGGTGCCTATGATACGGCCAGGGGAGTTTCTGAACCCTGCCTTCTTCCTCCTGTGCTGGTGAGCCAAGGGAGTTTGCATTACCACACACATCACCTCCTTCCCTAGCAAGGGACAGCATCGGGCAAGCGCATGAGAGAGCTGGGCAAGTCAAGGCAATACAGTGATTCTGAGCAAATTGGTGTGTGTGCTGAATATTTCAAGATGCACATACTGCCCTAATCAATTTATACACTCCCCTCCCACCCCAGTTTAGCTTAATTACTTCCATACGCCCCACCTCAACTTCCATATACCACAGGGGGGATACACACATCCCATCTAGAGGTGATCTCAACAATGTGCTCCAAATGCTTCTTTTATATCCCAACCATCTCAGAGCTTTTTTAATACTACTAAGAGCATAAGTATTTTTTCAATCATTCCACAAATATTTCCTGAGGGCCTACAAAGTTCCAGGGCACTGTGCTAGACACTGGAGACACATAGGAGGTGGCTCATTCCTATTGAATCTGATGCCTAAAAACCCCCTGAACTTTAAATTCAGCCTGTCGGTGCATGGCAAATCCAATTATCAGCAGCATAAAGAAATATAAAAGGGAGATAAGGTTTGGTCCTTCCCCTTGAAGAGTTTTATAGCTCAGAGCACCACACAAATGAAAGCATTTGCATTTCAAGTTCTAGTGGGTCTAGCAGCTACACATGGGTCCAGAGTTACTAATACAACCTGGAATTAATAACAAATGATCAGGAGTGGTAAAAACAGATGCCAGGATTTTTATTTCCCCAGAATGCCAACCTCTGTTTGCTTGATCCCCAAACAAATCCATGCATTCTCACACTGGGATTCCTTAACCTGAGAGATGAATACCAATAAATGCACCAGAGTTAATGTAACTTTAGTTAATTAGCCAAAAAATGAAAATTCTACATGGCTAACTGGGTGAGTCTGGAATGTAGTCCTAAGGAAACCAGCAAGATCAAATCTAACATCTCAGCAAGGCAATGCTCTCTAGCATGTGGTACCTATACCACTGAGGTCCACAAAATAATTGTAAGTAGTCCACAAATGATTTTTTTTTTATTTCAAGGAGGTTCTTAGATCTGAAAAAAGACACTGCAAGTACGATGGATGTTAGGGAAACACTGATAGGGTGCCACCCGGCATTCAAGGACAGACCTAGAAGAAGCCCCTGCAAACTTTCTGAGCTTGGGTGAGATGCACCAAAATAAGCAAGAAGCTGGTCATGGACTTACCCACGCATGTTGGAAATATGTCCTCATTGTTGATCTGGACCTCGATCCAATCCATAAGGAGGTTCATGTACTGGGGAGCTGGCAGGGCAGTTGGCTTCTTGTACTTGAGGTCATCCTGCCAGCGATACTCATATTTGGGGCCCCCTGACATCACAGGGCAGGTCTGCTCGGTACAGAACTCACAGATGGTGCCATAGATGAGGTTGATCCTATTGAAGAAGTCCACCACGTGCACCGCCACCCAGTCGTTCTGGTCCTCCCCACTGGGCAGCTGCACGGCCGCCTTCAGGTCCACGCCTGAGTTGAGGGACGCCTGAGCCCGTTTGTGGAGCTCAAACCTCTGTGTGCCGGGTTCAAATTTCCTCTTGGGCCGGAAGGTCTTGTCCTTGTTGAACACCTGCTTCAAGGCTATGGACATGGTCTTTTCCTTCTCTTCTTTTCTTTTGCAGGAAGCAAAAAGGCACCTGGAACTTTTCAGTGAGAGGTCACAACCCAGCAGGGTTTTCCACTGCCAGCCCTCTGGCCCCAGTCTTGCGGTCTGCAGCTTTTAATCACTTTTAAACGGCCCCTTCCATCTTCCTCTTGAATAGTTTCCAAGAGAACCTCATGTTTCTTCCTAAAGGCTGAAGAGAAAAGGGTCTTACTAGTACACAGTTTGCATTTAAGAAATGACAAACGCTTAGATCTGATTTCCACCTTGCTCTGGCAGTACCTACTTCCATCCAAGTATAAGGATGTTAAGGGTACGCCAAACCCCCAAGGATCTGTGATGATGATTCAAACCACGCAAATAACTCTTTTTCTTCATGGCCTTGGTCAAATCTCTGGCAACTCCTCCCTGTGTGGTCATTGGTTAATGAACTCTCCAAGGTGTCAACATGAACATGTTAGTCAATGCCCCATCCCCATGCCATATATGCTCCTTTTTACAGCATCTGTCCTACTCCCCACTGCCTTTATTGAGGAGGCATAGAATCACTACCCCATCCTCCTAAATATAGCTGATTGGATCGGGGTGGCTATCATTCCAAACTGGCTAATGTCTCTCCTGGGAATCTGGGATCAGAACCCAGCCTTTGTTAGGCATTGTCCCTGAGAAACAATGAAAACTGGGCCTGGTTGAGCCCTATTTGGACCACATGCAGTGCAGTTAAGAAAGCTGGTCTGCAGAGAGGGGAGGGAGGAGAGAAGACTGAGGAAGTTAGGAGAATGGGGGGGGGGGGGAGAGGAAGAAAAGGGAGAGGAAAGGAAAAAGTCATTGACACAAAGAGAAACAGAGAGCACAGCACAAGTGGCTACAGGGAAAGGAAGACAAGAGAAAAAGAGAAACAGTGAGAAGGAGAGTGGCTTCTTGAGTTCCTGATAAGCTTCTAGGAATTGGTTCTAGTTGTTTTTGAAGCCTAGCTATGATTCCAGCTCTTGAGATCCATAAGTTTACCCTGAATTTGCCGAATAAATCCCTTGTTTTACTTCAACTAACTTGAGTAGGTTTTGTCTGTTTCCAAGAATCCTCAACTATGACAGCATTTATCACTCCTCTAACTTCATCCTTTACATCTTTGGTATCACACCTTAGAGTTCTGAGACAGAGATGTACAATAAAACTTTCTGTGATAATGCAAATGTTCTTTATCTTTGTTGTCTAATATGGTACTCACCAGCCATATGTGGCTATGGAGCACTTGAAATGTGGCTAGTGTGACTGAGGCACTGAACTTTTCATTTTATTGAATTTTAATGAATTGAAATTCAAATAGTCACATGCAGCTAGTGGCTATCATTTTGGAAAATGCAGCTTTGGTTTTCAGTGCTCTCTTCCCTATCTCATTTGACCCTTACAAAATTTTGGTGTGGTTTATAGTAGATGTGTAGTAGTTATTATACCTGGGTCTCTAAGAGATAAAATTACTTGCCTAACTACATAGCTAGTACAGGCAAAACTAGGATTAAAATCCAGTTTCCTGACTCCTAGCAAATGCTCTGTCCACACAGCCTCCTATTCTAAAAAGTGATGCCCTTCAACCTGTCTCTCCTGCTTGTTCATGAAACCTCTATACCCAGACTCTCCATCCACATATTCCCCAAAGACCACAAGTATAGACTGGCTGGAGGTAAAGGTGGTGTCCTATGGCTTGGAAACAGAAAGGAGATAAATGATCCACTCAGGGGTCAAGCCCTAGCAAAATGGGCCAACAGCTGTGGCCAGATTCAGAAGAGCCCATCATGGAATCTGTGCAAATGAACTTGGAGCATGATCTCACTGAACTGCACTTTCCCTACTTAGATGGGGTTTTGCTATTCCACACTCAAGCATGGCTTGGTGATGCAATCAACCTAAAGTTATTCAGGCAAAAACATAAAAACAAAAACACCTGAGACACTGGTATTCCCTCTCACACACTGCTCTTTGCGCAGAACTGCTGATCATTCAGATGATGCCTCCTCTGGCCACTCTCTGCAGCCTCTGTCTGCTCACTTCCTCCCTCTCAATCTCACCCTCTTCCAATTAGGTTTTCACTGAAATGACACTTGGGCGGCGTTTTTGTTTTTGTTTTTTTTTTCTCTCCTCCTCACATGGAGCTGAGCACACCTCCCCACCCCAAACAAAGACAGTCATGTTCAAAGGCAGGTCCTGTGGCATTCTCTGCCTGAGACTGTCTGTGAAATGACACGCCTGGGGTGCTTCAAAATATCACCACGAAGGATATCACCACACAAACTCTGCCAACCCTAGGGAGAGGAGGGAGCAATCTTTCTCCCTGAAAAGAATACCTTCCCAAAGGCTGGCTCTACCTGGAAAGAGGTGTGAGAAAACTGAGGGCACTAAAAGTGCTTTTCCAGAATAAAAATACGAGCTGGAAGTTGGGAAGATGGAGAAAGGATGGTGCGGTTGGTTTTTTTTTTTCCTCTTTTAAAATAGACAATAGTTCCTCTGTATCACAAATGCTTAGTTGCTGACAAAAAAGCAGCAATCATCCATCAGCCGCCTCCTCATGTCTCCAGCAAATAAGAACTTGCTGTTCTGCTGTTCTGACGATGAGGATGCTGTCAGTTACCATGGACCTCAGAACAGTCTTTTTGCATCACCTTACATGACCCTCAGTATCACTTGTTTGGCTGTTTCCCTGGGGCCTGGAGTATCTGCTTGCATGGACACCAATGGGAAACCTTCCTGCATACGCTGCCAGTCTCCTGTGCACGCCATCAAAAGAGCCTCCATTCTGATGAGAGTGTGTGAATGAGACAGAATAATCATAGTGTGGCTGGTACTCACAAATACTTCAGTAAATATTAAAATCTCATGAAGTTTGGAGATTTTTCTTCCAGAGATACTTAGATAATGAACTTCAAGACATCTGTCTCTTGAACCACATGGGTATTTATTCAGACCTTCAACCAGCTTTAAAGTCACTCTTTCTTTTTGCCTCAATGTAAAAGGCTGACTGAAGGGGAAAACAATCATCTTTGGAGGATTATGTCTCAACCAAGTCCCTTAATGTGCCGCTACTGGCCACCGTTTATTAAACTCTACTATGTACCAGATCCTTTACATGTATTATCAACATTTTATTTTTTATTTTTTTAATGTTTATTTTATTTTTGAGAGAGAGAGAGAGAGAGGAGAGAGAGAGAGAGAGAGACAGCGCGCACACGCATGAGTCGGGGGAGGGGCAGAGAGAGAGAATCCCAAGCAGGCTCTGCGTTGGTCAGCACAGACCCCGGTGTGGGGCTTGAAACCATGAACCACGAGCTCATGACCTGAGCGGAAGTCAAGAGCCAGAGGCTCAAGGGACCGAGCCACCCAGGTGCCCCAATTATTAACATTTTAATCCCCACTATAGTCTTACATGGTGGATGTTTTTATGACCATTTAAGAGAAAAAGAAATTGAGGCTCAGCTAGATGAAGTAATTTGGCAAAAATCACAAAATTAGTAGAAAGTAAGGCTAAATTTTGAACCCAGAACTCCCCAGCACTAAAACATAGATGATTTTTTTTCTCACTAAAACTGTTTTGAAATCTCACAAACACTTTTATGTTTTCAAAGCTCCTTCACATGTAGATTTCAAAGCTCCTCACAACAAGACTATAAAGAAAGCTAGAACAGATGGTATTTTTATCTCCATTTTACAGATAAGGAAACAGAAACTCTGATCTCCTCCAGTCCTCATTCCAAATGCATTAAACATTCTGCCATGCTCAAACATTACGATGTCTCTTTTGCTCAAACTTTTTCATCTAGAATGAAGCTCCCTGGAAATGCAAAGAGCTGATAGGCAAGTCCCCATGTTTAATGACACTGGCCATCCAGGATGGGCAATAACAATTTCATCATTTAACTGAATGGATGAACAAACAGGCATCTGTGTCTTTATTTGAGTGTCAAATGCTATATTGTGGAAGATACCCAGAAGTTTGAAATGAAAAAGGGAACAGGAAATCCACCTGGACTTACTTTCCAACCCCAAGCCCCATCAGGACCCCTGCCCATAATTTATACAGTGGGCTTATTAAATGGTTGGAGCAGTGTTTCTCAAATGTTAAGGTTGGATCGTGTTAAAATGCAGGTTCAGATCCAGTAGGTCTGGGGTGATGCCTAAGCATCTGCATTTCTAACAAACTCCCTGGTGATGCTAACTCTACAGCCCACAGATTACACCTTAGGTCACTATGAGAGCTTGCTAGAAATGCAGGCGCTCAGGTCTCACCCCAGACCTGGTATATCTAAATGTGCACTTTAACAAAATCTCAGAAGTATGTACTTTGAGGAGCACTGGGTAGGAGGGCTGCCTGACAAGCCTGGTAAAGGGACAACTAAATATACTTCCATTTGTTGTTTTGTGGACAGTTTGCTTCATAAACATAGTCTTCAGGGGTGTGTGTGTATGCGTGTGTTTGTAGCTGTGTGTATGTGTGTGTGTGTGTGTGTGTGTGTGTGTGTGTGTGTGTGTGTAAGAAGAATGAGGAGAAACTCACTGTTTTGAATACAAATGCCTGATGGTGACAATGACCAGGTCTATTGTTCTGGATTGATTTGGAGAGCACAGCGCCCAGAACTCAGAAGGTTCCCAGTAAATAACTTTCCATAAATGCCAGAAGGAATGGGGCTGCTGCTAATGGCTGCTGCAGCCTCACGCAGAAATGCTTCTTTGGCTAAAGAAAATGTAACACTAGCAACAACACAGTTGTTATTCTCTGTCCTTGTCCAGTCTCCAGAAAGGAAAGAACAAGTCATAAGTTTTGCCCCCTGGGTAGAACTATAATAAAATTTTATGTTATGAATAGTGTCTACTACAATGCTGGTTCTCAATAAATATCTGAAGCCAACTGCTCATTCAATCAATGGACATTTATGAAAGACCTTGTATGTGCCAGACTCAAAGCTAGGCACCAAAGGACCCAGAGCTGATGAAAACTTGGTGTCTGCCTTTGAAAAGTCCACAATTTGCTGTCTAGTTTGAGGTTAGTTTATCAGCTTTTGCTTTTTAAGCTACAAAGTGAAATGCATCAACGTGGATAGTGATGTGACTTCTTCACAGGATTATTCCGGTTAGGAATGCAAAGGGTACTGAAGAGTGAGGTCTCATGGAAAGAGAAAAATGGAAACCCAAATAAACAGCATAAAATTGACAGGAGCTCCATGTGTTCTCCATATTTTCTGCTTAATAGATCAATTATAGCAATAAAACATGTGCACTATAAAAATATGCACAGAGAATTCGGCCAGCCTGCAAGGGAATGTTGACAAGGTAACTAAGCAACACTGGCAAGGAAAGTTCTTATTTTTCTTTTCCTCTTGATGTCTTCTGCCTTATTAGTTGAAAATTCAAAGTGTCCTTGCCAGGATGAGGAAGAAATGAAGCAATTCTCCCATTCACTCTGGAGAGATCCATCTTTCTAGGTGTGACCACCTCTAAAGAGATGTTGATAGTACAGAAGGGTGGGCAGGGCAGAAAGGAGAGAAACCAAAGCTGGTATTAGTTCGGGGAAAGAAGTTCACTATCTCATCTACAGGATGGAGGACTCCTGGCAGGACCAGCCGGCAGGGCGATTCACCATAGGAAGGTAAGGGAAATGCCCCAGAAGTGCCCCACATGAAGGAGGTTTCATGTCATTTTCATTGCTGGGGTCCCAGGAGCTTGGATGGTGCCTGGCACATAGCCAACTTCACTGAATATTTGCTGAATGAACAAAGAGGTGACAGTAAATGAAAAACCCTTTGCATCAAAGTGAAATCATGGAAGTAAAAACAAATTGAACCTCCTGCACTGTAGTTTTTTGGGGACTCCACCTCTATCTGTAAGCTCAGTGTCAACTCACTGAGGTCTGACATTACCAGCTGCTGGGCCGCTCTGAAGCATCCTCTCCTGAAAGATAAAGACATCTGTCCAACTTCTCTCTCAAATAGACTGCTCTTTTCCCATGTGTTACCTAAAAATTCCAGCTCTCCAGAATTGAAGAATGACTAGCTTGATCTCTCATCTTTCCACCATTTTTCTCTTTATGACTGGAATAGTACATGGAACTCTTTTATGACACCCCAGAAACTGAATAAAAGTAGTTAAGGTTTTTACTTTAAAGGAGTGTGTGAATGAAATGAATATCATCTGACCTTCCTAGGCTCCAATAACAGACATGCCTAAAAATGTGATTCCATCAACCTTTTTGTACCATTTTATTTCTGCCTACTCAATAAGTGCTGTCTTTGCTCACAAGACAACCCAAAATCAGAGAGATTCCTGTCTGAGAAGCAGCTCTGTTGTTGTTTTCTTCCCCCAACTAATATACCTCCCCAACTTCAAGCCACCATATCATTGCATTTTAGATTAGTTGGGAGAAACACACTTGCCTCATTTTAATCTTCAAAGACACGCATGATTTCCGAGTTTCCAAATGGCCATGCTATTTCTGAACCATATGAAGTCAGTATAAGCCGGTACAGCCCTATGGAAGTCTGTCACACGACCTTCCCTGTCATTTCTGACATTTCCTCCCTCTTCAACATCAACATTTAAGTTACCCTCTTACTGGTTCAGTCACTTATTTATTCAGTCACCAGCACAGACATTCTACCATTAGAAATGGGAGTAAATGTTCTGAAGAGGAAAACATCACATGCAACCTTGTGCACCACAATGACAGCAACAGCAGTGATCGATCAATGTATAGGTGGCTACAGCAGAGACCTGTAATGGTTCACCATTCACTCACAGACATAGTGACGTCACCATTCAGAAGAGGATGCTTGGTGGGGAGAAAAAGTGAAAAGGGTAGAAGGATAAAGTGGGTAGGATTTATTTGGTGTGGTTTAATTCATGACATTTTTAGGTTCTGCTGAAGAAAAGACAGACTTAAAATGTTTTCTTAAAGGGAATAACATTCTCCTAAATATAGGCCTTCTGGAGCCCAGGAGAGATTGGCTCAGATTCCCAGTAATGAGGAAGATGGCAAATCTTTGATCCAAACTTGGACAGAATGTATTCAATCCTGAGGCAGTTAAAAAAAAAATAGTGAAGGTAAAATTATTAGAAGATAAATGCTCAGTTGACCCATTAAGTATTTATGAAAGACATCCTAATTATTTTATTAATTTTTTAAAGGGGAGAAAAACTTCTTCAACTCAGTAACCACTTGTGGTATTATTTCCAGATCTTTGTACTGGCTAAAAATATTTCTAGTTAAAAAAAATCGACATAGGATTTGAGCACCCAATACCTACGGCATGTAAAAATAAGGAAACGGAGGATAGGAGGGAATGACAGCTACTATACTAGCTGAAATTTAAAAATTAAGGCAGATTTTTTTTTCATTTTTAAATTTAATTTTTAACATATAGTATAATAAATTACATTTTCAGATTTTTATTCAGATTTTTTTAACTCATTTTGTGCCAGTTTCAGAAAGTTGTGTCAAGTAAGTTTTCCATTTCATCTGTTTGTTGAATTTATTGACATGAAGTTTCATAATATTCCCTTATTATTCTTTAAATGTCTACAAGACTTGCAATGATAACCTTATTTTGATTTCAAATATTGTTAATTTGTATTCTGCTTCTGCTATGGACTGAATGTGTGCCCCAAAAATTCATATGTAAAACTCTGACCCCCAATGTGATGGTATTAGGAGGTGGGGCCTTTGGGAGGTAATTAGGTTTAGATGAGATTATGGGGGTGGAGCACAATGGTGGAATTAGTACCTTTATATGAAGAGGAAGAAACACCAGTGCTTACTCTCTCCGCTGTGTGAGGACACAGTGAAAAGGCAGCCATCTGCAAACCAGGAAGAGCGCTCTTACCAGAACCTAACCATGCTGCAATGGACTTCCAGCCTCCAGAACTGTGGGAAATAAATTTCTGTTGTTTAACTCAAAAAAGAAAAAAATTAAGGCAAGTAAAAAATAGATTTTGCTTGTTAAAGCACAGGTGTATACCAGCTGGTGTGATGTCACTCAGAACCCCTATCAGATACTGGGATAAAGGTCATTGTCAATTACCATTTCCTTCTTTCTCTTTGAGACAGGGTATGACAATTCATTCTTGGAAAAGTCTTGCTTTAAAGGAAAAATGTACAAATTCAAGGAAGTTGGTTCCTGTAACTGTCAACAGACTTATTTACTCTTAGCCACGCTAAGTGAATTTGAGTCTCAGGATCTGGAAAATTTTTATACCCGGCACTATGGGAACTTATGTATGACATCTGGAACCACTGCAAGAGATCTTTGAAGGGGAGCGGAGAGAACAAAATGGGCTAGAAGACTGTAAATTGGAAAATACAGTTCTAATTTTCAAACAATACTATTTTTAGCTTGGGGAGATGGGTAAAAGTGAGACCAACTGCAGGCAAGATTTAGAGCAATATAACTCAATAGCTAAGAGCACAGCATCTACAGGTTGCTGATCATTTGACAGGGCATATGTAAAATGTTTGGAACACAGTAAGCACTGAGTAATCTGGTCTGCGATTACCATCATCATCCTTTGAATCATATTATGATGCTAGTTTTAACAGAGAGTCAGATTCTTGAGAGGCCAAACAGCTTCTAAGATAAATCTTAGAATGCTTAAAATTCTATTTGACCTAACTATGTAACAGTAACAAAAACTAATATTTATTTTGCAATCTATTTTAATTTTTTTAACAGTTCATGAGTTAGGTATTATTATTATCATCCGCGTTTTACACTTAGAGAAACTTGAGACACAGTGAGATTAAAACTTTGTCTCAGGTCATAGAACTTGTAAGTAGGCAGGCTGACTCCAAAATTCTAACTTTAATTAAGACTGCTTCTCTAGACATTTTGGGTAGTTCACAACAACAACAACAACAAAATGAAAAACAAACAACAAATAAACAAAACAAAAACAGAGGAACTTCTAGGGCAATTTCCTCTAACAGAGGAACTTTCTAGGTTAGGGAAAGGGATGGGAGAAACAAAGACTTAGCCCTATGTACCTGGTCATGTGCCACTACCAAAGCCTTGTATTTCTTGAACCTTTGTGGTTTAGATTCAGAGGAGCTGGATTCTGACTGGCAATGACTCTAACTAGCTATGTCTTTGGACAAGACACCCTTTTTTAGCCTCAGTTTTGCTTTAAAGATAACAGCACTTATCTCTCAAGATTACTGTAAAAATTAAAGACATAGTGAAATCACTTCATCAATGGAAAATCATTATGCAGTATGGGCACAGGGACTAATGACAACGAGAACCACAACTGATGACAGAACATGAAGAAATTTCATGAAGTCAGGGAAAATGATTCCATTCAAATATGTGTTTATGAGTAAGAAACAGGGCAAGGGAATAGGGATGATGGGAGCCCTGCATAAGAGGAAACAAATCAAATGCTTCCTTCTTGCTCAATTTGGATAGACTTCTGATTCTCAGGCAAAAAGAAATAGTAATCTAAGTGATTTGATGATGCATCAATATTCTCCTACATCTATAGCCTGGTTAGCTCAATACTGTAAGATAGCTCCAGTGTTTCTGCATATAATACAATCTAGTGCATTATTAGGGCAAATTATATCCGTCCTGCCTTCCCAGTAATCCTTCACTTTTGAGAACTGAGTATTAAAGCTCCTCATTTTAACCTTCAAAATGCTTTACATTTAATACAACACATCAGATTACAACTCAGCTGTGACCTCTGCTAGAGCGATCCTGCTGGAGGATTCAACTGCACCCTCAGAAACTCTCAAGAGAGAAAAGACAACCATCTACCTGTGGGCTTTTCAACTGGCCTTGGTGAAAACAGATGGATATAGAGGGTAAGACAGAGATAAAACTGAGACAAATAATTAATGATGCCATCCTCTCTACATGTCTGAACATTCCACAACTGAAAAAGAGGTCTGAAGTAAAATGGAATCAAACAAGTAATTGGAAAGGATATGGGCACATGGAGGACTGTGCCAGACCCTACCTCTACAGTCAGAAAGATACAGTCTTGAGTCCAAACTCTACCCCTCAACTGGCTACCCTCCTCAGTTAAACACTGTCTCTGTGTTTCAATTTCTCTTTGAATCAATGAGGGCAGGAGTATCAATATCACAGTGTGTTTGGGGCTAAGTGAGAAAATGTACTAAAGATGGGCAAATGTCAAGTGTCATACTTATTAATCCAGACTTCTGTTAGGTTTCAGGTGGCTTCGTGATCATGCGGGATCCCAACCATAATCTGATCTGTTCTTTGACTTCTTTCTTGTAAGAGCTGAGCATCTGACCCTAAAATATATAAACTCTTGGAAAATTTGGGAGCAGAGTTCTGTTCTCCCACTTCTGGATTTTACGAGGAAGAATCTTCCCTAGGTACACAATTGGTCTTTCTCTTTACTAACATTGGCTAGGGGAAGTGGAAGGAGTACTTAATTGGTAAATTTTACCAGTATCAATTGGGCATGCTCAGCTGGCTCATCCAGCTCTTGGGAGCTGCCTGCCTTCAAGGAGTGTGCTATTTGCGGTTTCCCCAACTTTCTGAATGGAGGAAGCCTGCTCTCTCCAGTGCTGCATGGGAAAATGTGAGTAACTCTGGGGTGTATTAGCAGGCTCATTTGGCTAACAGACCTAGAGATTTGTCTTCCATTCTGGCTTCCGTAAGCTGATATCTGTTTTTGTTGTTGTTGCGTTAACTTCTTCAGAAGCCATATAGAGAAGAGTGGCATTATTTGTGTATTGGGGGCCATCCTGGAGACCCCAATATTAGGTTGTGCAGCCTGGTTTGCAAAGGTAGCTGGGTTTTGGTAGAGACTCATTGTGACATCAATTCAAAGAGAGCCCTATACAAGATACAACTTAAAATTTATCTGCAGGAAGTCTGTGCCTACATACCAGGCACATAGTCTTCTCCAGGGTTTTCTCAGACAAGAGAGATAACCCAGTCACAGGGAGCATCTGTCTCAGTTACTATTCAGCTGCAGGCATAAAGAGAACGCTCAGGGGGCCTGGATGGCTCAGTTGGTAGAGCATGTGACTCCTTGTCTAGGATTGTGAGTTCAAGCCACACAGCCCCATGTTGGGCATAGGGCTTACTTAAAAAAAAAAATACAAATTTTTAAAAAGAAGTCATCTAAAATTCACTTAAAAATAAACTTCCTGGGGTGCCTGGGTGGCTCAGTTGATTAAGCATCCAACTCCTGATCTCAGCTCAGGTCATGATCTCCTGGTTCATGGGACTGAGCCTCACATCCGGATCTGCGTTATCTCTATCTCCTCTCTCCCCCCCTCCCCAGCTCATGTGAATGTGTGTGCACGCACACGCTATCTCTCTCACAATAAATAGGTAAACTTAAAAAAAAAAGAGTGAGAATGCTCAGAACAGAGTACCCCCTCATCTGTGAGGTGTTTATAAACCTTCCCCAATAGTCAGTGAGCAGCAGACTTTATAGTCCCATGCTGTATGTGGCTATTGTTCAGGAACATATCACCAGTGTTCTCCATGGGTAATCTAGAAACTTCAACCCAGATAAGGCCTCTTCTTTGCCAAACACATTTGGCACAAATTTCTCTCTGAGTTAAATTTAACCTCTGGTATAAAGTAAGGGGAGAAAGGTGGAGAAAGAAGGGGGAAAAAGAAGGAGAGGCCAATTATCATTGTCCTGTGACTTCCGCCTCTTGTACATACCTCTCTCGCACACACACATATCTTGACCTCACACTATACTCCTGAGCTCACATGTCTGGCCCCTCCATCAGTCTGTGAGGGTGGGATCACACCCTAAACTTTACTGCAGTTTGAGTACCTAACACAGGACCCAGCACAAATAAGAAGTCATTAGTTTTGCAGTTGAACTGTGTATCTAAGTGATGGCTAATCAAATACTGCACCCATGAACAGTTGCTTCTCCAGTGGAGAGGGCAATGCTCCCGGAATCAGGACGACATGATCAACAAGCACTGGGTGTTGTATGGAAACCAATTTGACAATAAATTTCATATTAAAAAACAAACAAACAAACAAACAAAGAAAGCTTTTCAGAAAACAGAGATACTTGACACAAGGTCAGCAGCAGCCACTGGACACGTGGTTCCCCAGGCCAATCTAAACAGCTCACAGGTTTTCATTTTCCAGCATTCACTAAAAAAGTCAGGTCCTTTGGAACTATGTCCGGCCTTAAAAGAATGTTTAAAAATTCATGGTGGATCTTTGTAAAGATCTTTGCATAGCGTTACAAAAATCTCTACCTGTGTGCTTTGTTTAAAAAGTAAGTTTAAAATGTATAGCTCAGGGGCGCCTGGGTGGCGCAGTCGGTTAAGCGTCCGACTTCAGCCAGGTCACGATCTCGCGGTCCGTGAGTTCGAGCCCCGCGTCAGGCTCTGGGCTGATGGCTCAGAGCCTGGAGCCTGTTTCTGATTCTGTGTCTCCCTCTCTCTCTGCCCCTCCCCCATTCATGCTCTGTCTCTCTCTGTCCCAAAAATAAATAAACGTTGAAAACAAAAAAAGCTATAAAATATATAGCTCAAAGAAAAAATAATGGGGAAGAAAAGAGGTCAATCAGCTTGGGTAATTTTTTTTCTAATGGAAGAAGAAAATGTATCCTATTACCTTCTTTGGTTCAAACTCTGCTTCTGTGACTTTGATGTCCATCCCCAGGCCTCTGTTACATCCATCCTTGTCCACTTTGTACCCCTTCACACTGGGTCCTGGCAGCAGGCATTGTGGCCCCTTACCTGTGTCCCCACCATCCTGCAGAGTACCAAGGAATTCACTTTCCTCAAGCATGATCCTGCTACCCACCTGTGTGTATGTTGGGAGGCCTGTAAGCAAGATCATTGCTGATATGATTTTACAGCAGGAAGAACCCTCAAAAATCACTTAATTCAACTTTTTTTTTTTACATTTTATTAGATATTATTTATTATTATTTAGATTATATGTGTGTGTGTTCAATGCAAGCTCTTAATGTATTAAATACAAAAACAGAAACAGACATGCCTCATATCCAGAAAAGTGAGGTGAGAACCACAGTTAGAACAGTCTAGGGCTAAAAGCAAAGTCTGAACCCTGAGGCCAGTGTTCTTTCCACAAAGCCATGAGTCTCTTCATTGGTTAAGCAAAGCTGACACCTAAGCACCCTTCAAAAGGGCCCCCAAATTATTATATTATATATATTATATTATATTATATTATATTTATTTATTTATTTACATTTTAATCCCCCAGTGGTGGATTTGGGTGGTTTTTAAGGCTTTTATTTTATTTTTTTTTTAAATTTTTTTTTCAACGTTTATTTATTTTTGGGACAGAGAGAGACAGAGCATGAACAGAGGAGGGGCAAAGGGAGAGGGAGACACAGAATCAGAAACAGGCTCCAGGCTCTGAGCCATCAGCCCAGAGCCTGACGCGGGGCTCGAACTCACGGACCGCGAGATCATGACCTGGCTGAAATCGGACGCTTAACCGACTGCGCCACCCAGGCGCCCCAAGGCTTTTATTTTTTTAAGCAAGACAGTCCATTTCTCCCAAATAAAACCTTATGTGGAACCCAGTTATAGAAAAATAGATAAAAATTCTCTCTTCTGTGGTATAAGCAGGGAGAAGGACACTCACTCTTAGTCTACCCCTCCCAACAGGCACAGAAACCTCCCTGAGGACCTTCAGGTTTGGCTCTATAGAGCAGACAGTGCACCAGGCCGCTAATGGCCACTGCACCTGTCAGTGACTAAATCTGTGCCCTGGCCTTTCCTCGGCTGGCCCGCCTGCCATTATCCTTCTTCAGTCTTTAAGGCCTAGACATCTGCCACCACCTCCAGGCAGGCTCTCCTGACCACACTGTTAGGAAGTGACCCTGTCTCCCCTTTGCTACAAAGCTCTGAATATTTAACCCTTCCACTGCACCAAAACAGTCTGAATCATTTGTGATTTTCATGCTCTCCTCCCCTTCTGACCCACCTATGGTCAGGGCCCACCCACCCATCTGGGAGCCCCTGAGTTTCCATCAAATCAGACTTCAAACACAAGCCGTCACTCAGGTGAAGTTTCAACCCACCTCTTTACCTTCCCTCCTGACCCTTCCCTAATCTGGCTTGGTTTATACTCATTCTTATTAAGTTCATCTGAACCCTTGCTTCTCAACAGATATTTATGAGTTCCACTCACTCTGCTTGAGTTCAACACTCTTCCCCCAGCACTGCCTCCCGTTTGTTCTTTCTCTCCTCTCGAGCTCTGGGGTCTCTGGTAGAAGGTGAATGGTTGCTGAAGAAAAAAAATACACCCCCTACTCACCCAGAGCCATCTGTCCACTGACTATCAAGTTCCCCCTGGACCTCCTAGGGACCATCATAAATGACAGAAGACCAAAATCACCTGGAATTTGTTCAAAATGCAGATGCTAAGGTCCTGCCCCTCACCTTCAGATGTATGGACTCTGATGCATTCCAACGTTTAAGAACTCCCTAGGACAGGGAGTTTGACACACCAGACCTAGCCTCTCCAGGAGTCCCTGGGCCAAAACTCATTTACTGAGGAGAATGGTCAGGGGAGAAATGTCGCCATCTGGAAAGATGAATGTCCAACAGTAAAGTGACAGAAAAAGTCCTTAGGAAGAAGGAAGGCTTACCTGAATCACAGTGGAAATAGAGAAGGTGGCCCTTTCCCTGACTGGTCCACCAGCTACACCACCAATGGAAAGCCTGGTCCAGTTAACCACACCCTGCCTGTGTCTGTGGGCCCCTCTATTATACAGGCTGGTGGTTAAGAAAATGAGTGTGCGATCAGACAGCCTGGGTTGACTCCCACATCTATCATTTTCAGCACTGTGGACTCCTGAGCTTGTGCAACATGGCTAAACTTCAGTTTCCTCTTCTTTAAAAGGGGATAGAATTAATTCTCTATCACATAGTATTTCTAATAGATTGAAATGCCATTATCCAAATAAAGCATGTGACAGAGCACCAGGCACAAATAGGTCTGTCATAAGCACTGGCTTTTAATTCTTATCATTAACACTGCTTTCTTGAACGCACTCATTCATGTGTGTCCCGTCCCTTCTGGACAGAAAACTCTAGGCTTTCTGCTTTCCCTCTCTTAGAAAAACACTCCTAGTGGATTTCACCTGGCAGGCTTGTGATAGTGACAAAATGAGGCAGTGGGTGGAGAGAGGCTAACAGTGGGTCGGCCACCCTGGAGGTACTCTGCAATCGTCCATGATTAGCGAAAAGGCTGATCCACCTTAGCCATGCCCTGGCTGCTGGGAACAGCAGGCTTTCCCTCATCAGAGCTAATGCTCTGCACCTCCCTCCTGCCACCAGGCAGGGGAGACTTTCTGGAGGGCAGGGGCTTGATTCAGGAAGTGTTTCCAGGGCCCAGAGGGAGAAGTTGGCGGGCAAGCCTGTGCTGATTAGACATTTATGCCTATTATTTGAGCTCTTCTCACAGCAGTGCCAGAAAACTCATCCTGAGTCAATGGGTGCTTTTTTAAATACCAAATATCTCCATTCTGATTTTCTTATGTAAGCACAATGTGTAGACTTGCCAGAAATGTTAAAAATAGACAACCAAAAATCAAAGAGAAAAAACCTTCTCATAGTTTCTAAATCAACCTTGCATGGAAACAGTTACCACACAAAAGTGGGATGGGGGTAATTTTTTCATTCATTTAGGGGAGTGGTTTTTGTTCTTCCTGTTTTTATTCTTTGGATAGTTGTATTTATTTTCCCCCACACTATTCTTTAATGACAAGTGAGGGTGGCCCACTCTTCTTAAAAACAATAAAAGCTAGAGGGGGCGGGGGGTGGGGGGAAGCCTATAAACCTTCCAAAGGCATGGAGAACTTTTGCCCAGAGAAGTGAACTGCTCAAGTAAAGCCATGGAAAACAACTGTGGCCGCAGGCACTGGGCTCAGCCAAGCCCCTGTGGTGAGGACTCACTTTATTTCTGGTCCAAGCACAGAGTCCAGGAAGCCACATCCACTGACTTCCTTTTCATTTAAGATTCTACATTCATCAATATGTCTATTGAGAAGCCTCCATAAGAGATTTCCTCTTTGCTCTAAGAGAGAGGAGGAAAAACAGAAGCACAGTGACCATTCCTAGGAAAACAACACCCGCCCAGCAAGAGATCAAAACAGGTGTTTGCTACTACCTCCTACTCTATTTCCTTCTAACTGCATTTTATTCTTTAAAAGAAAAAAAAAGGCAACTCACTGAGTTTTATTAGTGTTTGATTTTATATAAGTGCCAGATGACTCAAATTCCTTTTGGAAGAAGGTGGTGTAAGAATCTATAAAAACTCTGATAAGCAAAACTACAAACATTGCTTCCACCAACTTTAGTCAATTAAAAAAAATTCAAAGGCTTAATATAGTTGAAGACTGAAAAATTCAGAGTTCCACAAAGACAAAGCTGTCATATTAAAAAAAAAAGAAGAAGAAAATCTAACAGCCACTTTAGCACATGTCAAATGCAGATTTTTATATAACTGATCAAGATACAATCATTTGCAAATATTTATATTTTAGATCACAAGATGGCTGTTTCCCCACTCCAGAGATTGTGAGTGATTATATAGTGAGCTGATCCTCGTTTGGTCTCCCCTAATTTTCCCTAACCCACCGTGGTTTCTAGAAAAAGACAAAAACCAACAGACCAAGCCAGTGGAGCCAAGGAGCCCTGATTTATTTCAGTTTTGAAAGGGTACTACAGTCAGATTCTCTTTTCTGTAGGGAATGCAATCCGCACCACTGGGCTAGCTGTCCTGCACAGAATACACGTTTTTCTCATCTAGTGAAGTAATCTTGTGAAACGTGAGCACAACCTGTGAAGGCGTCTAGGGGAGAGCAGAGGGGGAATGCGAGGTCGTGCTGGGACATGGAGTCATTCCACCTTCGGCAAGCCTTGCTCGCTCACTCGCTCTCTCAGCACTAGGCTTGCAGGAGGGCCCAGACAGGAAGGAGGCAGGGCCTTGACCTTCAACATTTCCAGTAAGCAAAGCTTTCCGTGCTGGCATCACAAGCCGAGATGGAAATGCTGCCCTGAGAGGGAGGTCCCTAAACTGATCCATATCAGAGAGGCCCCTGTGGCTTCTCGGGGCAACACGGGGACCAGAAGGTGGAAAATGGGGGCAGAGTAAAGGGAATTCCAGATCCTTCTCCACCCAAAGGGCTAGCCACAAACTGGAAAAGTAGATGATGGCCTCCATCAACATGATCCCTCAACATCATCATCTTACTCCAGTTCCACCCCTAACCCCACCTTGTTCACAAGAGGAAGGCATCCTGGCATCCATTTGGTAAGATGCCAACACAGCCTGAGCTTTCCAGCTAGGCACCTGACCTGATTGCAGCCACAGACTCTTGGAAGACCAATCCTTTCATTTTTATAATAGTCTAGCTTTAGGATGTATTTAATTTTATAAAGCCACCTCAAATTGTGTGGGAGGGAGACAAAGTAATTCTAACGATAATCTGCATTTCCTCCAACCATATCCCAGTAAACATAAGCAGGTCCTTGTAAGTAAAGGTGCTTTCTGACTAATAAAGAAATAAACGTACACCTCATTATTCCATGGCCTACCAGAAACTCCTGAGGACTGAGGATTTAGAAGAAATGATTCAAGTGGATTTTCCCTAGACCTCATCAGCCCAACCTACCTCTCTCTGATATTACTTTTTCATCCTCCTCACCAAGGCTGGCTGGAAACACCTCACCCAAGCCAGGAAATGAGTTAAGGCAATGACATTTTTTTTTTAATGGCACAACCCAGGTCTGCATACCCTAGACTAGGTGCCATGATGATGGGGATGGCATGTACCTGCTGGTTAGAACCTTTCTATTCTTTCTGTTACAAGACCCACAGTTATTTTCTGTTCTGGGAAATTTTGGAGGGGCAAGAAAAAGAAGACAGCAAGGGAAGAGATGCTCATGACAAAATCTGCCAAAGCCTCTTTGAGGATCTACAATCTCTCCTTCTTAGGAAATAGCAAACAGTCCTTTCAAAATGCGCCTTGAAATCTGGAGCAAAGCTTTTAAAAAGAAATCTCATGTTACACTTGAAAATTTAAAATACGTGTAACGTTTCCCTTAGCAAACCCACCTTAACAATCTATCAAAGGACACATATAGTGGACTATTGTGACAAGCAGATTGCTAGGAGGGTCCCCAATGATTTCTGCCTCCTGATATCTATGCCTCTTGAATCATCCTCTCTGTCTGAGTAAGGGCTGGACCTAGTGATTTACTTCTAGAGAATAAGACTTGGCAAGAGAGATGGGGAGCACTTCTGAGATTAGGTTATAGAAGATTGATTTGTCTTGCTTTCATATTCTTTCACTCTCTCTTGCCTGCTCACTTTGACGAAGCCAGCTGCCATGTGGTGAGCTCTTCTTTGAGGAAGTCCACATGACAAGGAACTGAAGGTGTCTTCCAGTCAGTAGTCAAAATGAAGGCTCTCAGACCAACTGTCCACCAAGAACTGAAACCTGCCAACAACCATTGAGTAAGCTTAGGAGGAGATCCTTCCACATTCCACCCTTCAGATAACTGCAGCCCCAGCTTACCCTTTGGTTACAGCCTTGTGAGAGATCCTGAACTGGAGAACCCAGCTAAGCTGTGCCTGATTCTTGACCCAAAGAAACTGAAAGACAATATATGTTGTTGTTTGTGAGCCACCAAATTTTGGGGTATTTTGTTATGCAGTAAGAGTAAATAATGTGGCTTTTAGGCATCAGTATTTGCAATTGCACACAAAAAAGGAAAACAACCCAAAAGTCCATTCAGGGGGAGCTAGTTCAATCAAGAGTGGTATATCCATATAAGAAACATTAGGCAGCCCTCAAAATATAATGAGATCAAAATTTTTGTATTGAGATGGAAAGATTAGTCCACGAAACTTAAAAAGCAAGTTGCAAAACAGTGTGAAACTTCTAAACATGTCAAACATCCAAATTTCCATTCCTGTAAATTCCATGCAAGCTCTGTATCCACTGTTCCCATCTCCAAAACTAGCAACTGGAGTTATCTAGTTGCTCCAGGCAAACAAACAAAAGCAAAGGGCAAAATATACACAATGAGTGAGAGAAAGAAGAGAGACTGTTCTACTCTCCTCTTTCCCTTCACTCCGGTCTCTAAGCTCTGTAAAGTCTTCCCATTACAGTCGCTATAAAACCAAATTTGCTATGTTGGTTCACAAAGACATAATTTACAGATCTGGTCTCTGGATACTTTTCCTTCGTCTATAATTCTTCCTCTCACTTACCTGCTCTATCCATGTTGGCCTTGATGTTTCTATAACACACCAAATTCACTATCATTTCAGGGCTGCATTAGGTTGCTAGGGCTGCCATAACAAAGTACCACAGACTGGATGGCTTAAATAACAGAAACTTATTGTCTCATGGTTTTGGAGGCTAGAAATCTAAAATCAAGGTGTTAGCATAGCTGTGCTCCTTTTGAGGGAGCTATGGAAGGATCTATTCTATGCCTCTCTCCTTGCTTCTGGCATTTTGCTAGCAATCTTCGATGTTCCTTGGCCTGCAGACACATCACCTCAGTCTCTGACTTTATCTTCACATGGTGTTCTTGCTGTGTGTGTGTCTGTCTCTAAACTTCCCCTTTTTAAGAGGACATCAGTCTTAATGGATTAGGGGCCCATCCTACTCCAGTTTGACCTCATCTTAACTGATTATAACTGAAATGGCCCTATTTCCAAATTAGGTCACGTTCTGAGGTACTAGGGCTTAGGACTTCTATATATGAATTTGGGAGAGACATCATTCAACCCATAACAAGACCCTTTGCAATCACTGTTCCCTCTTCCTGGAAAGTTCTCCACCCAGTGTGGTTGCCCTGAGGATACACCTCACATAAGGAGCATAACTGGCCAAGAGTCACAGCTGCTGTGCTCTGAAATCCATTTCTACTTTTGTGCCAAAGCCACGATTCCCACAATCTACTCCTAGTCAGTGGCTGATCATGGCAAGGGTACTATAAGGCAAGCGTGTTCCTGGGAGATGAAAAATTCACCTGACAGGTGTCTTTGGCTCAAGGACTCTCCCACAGCCTTGCCAAACACCCTAGAATGCTTCTACTCCATCTTCCTTCCTCTCCTCTGTCTTTCACTTGGGGTTCGACCTGAGTCACAATCTGAGGGCTCTCTTCCAGGCTCCCACCAGCTCCCTCCCCATTTTCTTTTGAAGTTGGAGAAGAGTACTCAAAAGGGCCATGCACTTTGTTGGATGCTCCACTGTAGCTGACTTGAAATTTTTAATATGTTATTTATGAAGAAGGGGACCCACATTTCATTTTGTACTGAATACTGGTTTGGTTCACAGGGGTTGCCTTAATAAATTTATTGAAAAGCTAATCCATGACTTGGTTATGCTTCTTCTGGGGGCCCGGGATGCTACCCCAGATATCAGCATGACTCTTCACCACTTCATGTAAGCCTCTGGTCAAATGTCATCTCCTCAGAGAGGCATCTTTTGCCATCCTAAGTAAAGAACACTTGATCCAACCCAGTCTTCCTCTCTCTCTTCCCCATTATTCTGCCTTAGTTTTCTTCATAACTCTATCTGATTTTACTGTACCTTTTTATTGTTTGTTTTGTCTTTCCCTTGAGGATGTAAACTATAAAGGGACAAAGACTTTTTGTTTGTTTCTTATAATACCCCCATACCCATAACAAAGCCAGGCACATGATAGGTAGTCAATAATTAGTTTGTGAACAAATTAGTTTACAAAAAAAAAAAATGTCATACTGAACTCACCCAGCTCCTTATTCAGTTCTAAACATACAAAAAATGTAGCCCAATGTGAATCTCTTGAGAATGTACTTCACAGACCTAGACAATACAACTGTTTTTGTTTTTGTTTAACAGACAGGCCAGAAATGAGGACAGACTCCAAAGCCAAAGTAGTAGGCATAACAGTAAATACTGCGATCCCTCAGAGGTGAGTTGAATCTGAATACAGCTGGGGCCAGGGCTGGTATTTTAATGTCCAGGTAAGGACAGGTGACATGGACCTGGGACTGTGCAAGGTAGGATTAATAAAATGAAAATAGGGCCAGAAAAACTACCACTGATCCCCAGTAGCTCAGGGAAGAGGCAAGTAAGTGTGTATTCTGCCCCAGTCTCAGGGTGAAAAAAAAATGAATCTAATGAAACAATAAGACACCAAGTCTGTGGCATGCACAAGTATGTGGCCTAAATTTACATTGTTTATATTGTGCAAGAATCCAGAGCTTCTAAATCACCATAAAAATGTTCCCAGGACCAGAGAAGTCTGTGTAGAAATAAACTCAAATTGCTCTGTAGAAATATTTTCCTAACTCAGGACTCACAAGACTCCCTCAGATTAAATAATTCCTGTTGAACAAACAAGACAAACAACCAGAGGGAGAGGCCACATTCACAATAAGCAGAAGAATTAGCACCCCAAGAGCTGGTGGTAATAGAATAATGTGATGGATATATAAGCTAATTATATTTATTTTTTAAATAAAAGATGGAGTAAAAACTATAAAAAAACCCTCTATTAAAAAAGAAAGGCAAGATTTTTAAGAAAAAAAGAATTTTAAGCATTAAAAATGTAACATTAAATTGAATATTAGATATAGCTGAAAAGAGAATTAGTATCGTGGAAAATGGGTCTGAAGAAATTAATCATAATGTAGCAGAGAGAGAAAAAAGGAGATAGAAAAATATGAGAGGTTGTAAGACATGAAAAGTAGATTAAGAAAATAAAATATACACGTAACTAGCATTCTATGAGGAAGGAGTAGGAAACTGAGAGAAGCAATACTGAAATGATAATGGCTGAAAATTTAACAGAATTAAAGTAATGCCTATACTCTTTATTTGAAACATCACAAGTCTCAAGCAAGATTCAAAAGAAACACACACACACACACACACACACACCCCTGGATACCACTGTGGTAAAATGCAGAATACTGAACCAAGTTGTAAAAGAGAAAGTTGTAAAAGCAACCAGAGAGAAAAAGATAGGTTACCAACCAAATAATGTCAATAAGATTAACAGCAGACTTTTAATCAGGGCCATAGGGGCCAGAAGATAATGGAATAACATATTCAAAGTGGTAAAAGAAAATAGTTGTCAAATTAATACTCTATATCTAACTGAATTACTGTTCAAATATGGGGCTGAAATAAAGACATATTCCTACAAAAAATAAGAGAATGTCCAATTCACAGATGGTCCCTGAAAAAATATTAAATAATAATATATTTCAATATGAAGTAAACTGAGAAAAAAAGATAAATGATGATGAGCAAAGAAGCTAATAAACTTGATAGTAAATAAGTAAATACCAAATGTTTAAAACGTTTTCTTTTTAAAATTATGGGGTAGTTATAAACAACTCGGAAGTAAAATATTAGGTACAATAATATGGAAGGACAAGTACATTAAAATATTCCAAGGTCCTTGTATTGTTTGGTATGAGAATAGAGATTCTGAATACTTTTTTTTTAATTTAAAGCTAGTCATGCATACTATAATTTTAGGGGAAGTGGCAATGGGGATGAGGGAGAAACAAATGGAATGTGTAACTTCCAAAGTAGTAAAGTGGAGAAAAAGAAAAAAAATAATACCCAAATAAGACTTATACAGACAAATAAAACTGGAAAGAATGTGCCATTCGCAGATCCCCATTAAAGAAAATTTAAAGAAT
Organism: Felis catus; assembly: GCF_018350175.1. Lineage (NCBI taxonomy): Eukaryota > Metazoa > Chordata > Mammalia > Carnivora > Felidae > Felis > Felis catus. Next base: position 50,675,827 of record NC_058380.1, read on the forward strand.
GTAATCCAAGAAAAAGACAATTGGTCATAGATGTAATACATATAAATGGAGATAAAAGAAGAAATTATGAAGATATAAGATGCAAGATATAAGATTTCATGATATAAGAAAGACTTAAAAGGATACAAAATGGTAAATATATAGATAAATCAATACAAACATTGACTATATAAACAATAAGAGAAACGATGCCTTGTGGGCTTAAAAAGTACATAGATTTCTTTTTAGCACAGGAGTTGGTATGGCATAAACAGGAAGGGTTTTGTTCAGAGGAAGATAAAGATATTAAACACTTTAGAATATGGTACGCTAAAGATACATGCTAGGTAGGGGCGCCTGGGTGGCTCAGTTTTAAGCGTCCAACTTCGGCTCAGGTCGTGATCTTGTAGTTTGTGAGTTTGAGCCCCGCATCAGGCTCTGTGCTGACAGCTCAGAGCCTGGAGCCTGCTTTGGATTCTGGGTCTCTCTCTCTCTGCTCCACCCCTGCTCATGCTCTGTCTCTGTCTCTCAAAAATGAATAAATGTTAAAAAAAAAACTTTTAAAGATACATGCTAGGTTAACCACTGAAAGAATGAAAAAATAATACAACTTTCGAAGTGTACAGGAAAAAAAGTAGAGTGAGAGAACAAACCCAATAAACCCAAAAGAAGACAAGAAAGGAGGGGCGCCTGGGTGGCGCAGTCGGTTAAGCGTCCGTCTTCAGCCAGGTCACGATCTCGCGGTCCGTGAGTTCGAGCCCCGCGTTGGGCTCTGGGCTGATGGCTCGGAGCCTGGAGCCTGTTTCCGATTCTGTGTCTCCCTCTCTCTCTGCCCCTCGCCCATTCATGCTCTGTCTCTCTCTGTCCCCCCAAAAATAAATAAAAACGTTGAAAAAAAATTAAAAAAAAAAAAAGAAGACAAGAAAGGAGACAAGAAACATAGAAACTGTAGGACAAATAGAAAGCACAAAAGACTTTGGCAGACATGAATTAAAATATATCAGTAATGATAACAAATGTAAATCCACCAAACGCTCCAGGTAAAAAATGGTAACAAGGTCAAATACCTCCTGGGGCAGGTTAGGCCACATAAATAAGTTAACAGCTGGTATAAGAAAGCAACAACTCAAATGAAATGTCTTCTCAGGGCCAAGGAGGCAATGGGGTGTAGTGGAGCCTGCAGTAAACTGGTAAGTGAATTTGTGTAAAAAAGGCAGCTCTCACAGTTTATTGCCACGTGGGAACACAAACCCAGTGTCATGCAGGTCAACCTTTTCAAACAAAGCTGGAAATCCAGTTTTGTGGCATATCTGATTTTTAAACTCAGGGTACTGATTTTTTTTAAAGCAAATACTAAAAAACAAGAGGAAAAGAAAATGCTATCATACCAGTGGATGGAAGGAAAAAAGATAAAATAAAACAAAGAAGCAAAAAGCATGGTAAACAAAGTGCAAAGACAGGAACATAAAACAAAAGAAAACAGGAATGACCCTTGCAAAGCTTTGCAACAAGAATGGAAGTGACGGTTTATACCAAAACACCACCGGGATCCACACCCTATAATTTCCACCCTGTTCAACCTTATCATTTGGCTGAAGAGAACTAACATTAAAGGATGGGAAAAACACCGAATAATCCAAACACAAAGTACATGGAGCCCAGTGGTCACTCAAAATTCAAAATAACGTCTGGATG